>NC_133132.1:98159053-98759053 GCF_048418815.1 Hemitrygon akajei
ACAAGTATGTTGTGGGCATCTCTTGACTTGTGACTAAAAGGTCATAGTTGAGAGCTTGACATCTAAGAAAACACATTGTATTGAAAGGACAGGCAGGTAGGCAGAAGGGCTGGGGAGGCTGTGTTGGTAAAAAGTGAAATCAAATTTTTAGAAAGAGGTGATGTAGGATCAGAAGAATCCTTGTGTGTAGAGTTAAGGAACTGCAAGGGTAAACAGACCTTGCAAAAAGAGAGTTATCTACAGGCATCTGAAAGGTAGCCAGGATATGGGCTACAAATTATAATGTGAGATAGAAGAGGCATGAAAAAAAAGGGCAATATTGCGATAAGTATGTGGGATTTCAAAATGCAGGTAGATTGGGAAAATATAGTTGGTGCTGGAATCCAAGAGATGGAATTTGAGGAATGCCTGTGAGGTGACTTTTAGAGTAGCTTGTCGTTGTGGTTGAGCCCACCAGAGGAACCACAATTCTAGATTGAGTATTATCTAAAGACCCAGATTTGATTAGGAAGCTTAATGTAAAGAAACCTTTACGAGACAGTGATCATAATATGATAGAATTCACCCTGTATTTTAAGGAGAGGCTAAAATTGGATATATCAGTATTACAGTGGGGCAATGGGAATTAGAGGCATGAGAGAGAGAGCTGGCCAAAGTTGATTGGAAAAGGGACACTAGCAGGGAAGATGGTAGAACAGCAACGGCTGGTATTTCTGGAGGAAACTCAGAAGGCACAGGAAAGATGCATCCCAAAGATGAAATATTCTAAAGGGAGGATGAGGCAACTGCGGCTGACAAGGAAAGTCAAAGCCAACATAAAAGCAAAAGAGAGGGCATGTAATAGAGCAAACATTAGTGGGGAGTTAGAGGATTGGGAATCTTTTAAAAAACAATTGAAGACAACTTAAAAAGCCATAAAGAGAGAAAATATGAAATTTGAAGGTAAGCTAGCCAATAATATAAAAGATGATACAGAAAGTTTTTTTCAGATATAATAAATAAAAGACAAGAGTGGATATCAGACCACTGGAATATGATGCTGGCAGGACAAACTTTATAAATATTTTGTGTCAGTCTTCACTTTGGAAGACTAGATTATGCCAGAAATGCAAGAGTGTCTGGGAGCAGGAGTGTAGTTGCTTTTACTATGGAGAAGGTGCTTGGGAAGCTGAAAAGTCTGAAGGTAGATAAGAAATCTGGACCAGATGAACTATATCACAGGGTTCTGAAAGAGGTGGCTGAAAAGATTGTGGAGGCATTAGTAATGGTCTTTCAAGAACCACTAGATTCTGGAATGGTTCATGAGAACTGAAAAATTGCAAATGTCACTCCACTCTTTAAGAAAGGGGGGGGGGGAGGTAATTATAGACCAGTTACCCTGACTTGTGTGATTGAGAAGATGGTGCAATCCATCATTAAGGATGAGGTTTTGGGATACTTGGAGGCACATGACAAAATTGGCAAAGTGAGCATGGTTTCTTTAAGGGCAAATCTTGCCTGACAAATCTGTTGGAATTATTTGAGGAAATAACAGGCAGGATAGACAAAGGGGAGTCAGTGGATGGGTCTTTTGGATTTTCATTAGGTCTTTGACAATGTGCCACACATAAGGCCATAGTGTGGGAATTATGGGAAAGGTACTAGAATGAGCAGAAGATCAGCTGACTGGCAGGAAGCGAAGAGTGGGAATAATGTGGCATTTTCTTGTTGGCTGCCGGTGACAAATGGTGTGCCGCAGGGGTCAGTGCTGCGACTGCCTCTTTTCACATTGTATGTCAATGATTTGGATAAAGGTATTAAGGGGAAAGCAGGATTTCTGCAGAAAGACTTGGATGGATTGAGTGAATGGACAAAACAGTGGCAGATGGCATGTACTTTGGTACAGGAATAAAGTCATGGACTATGTTGTAAACGGGGAGAAAATACGATAATTAAAGGCACAGGGGGACTTGGGAGTCTTCATGCAGGATCCCCTAAAGGTTAACTTACAGTTGCGTCAGTGGTAAGAAAGGCAAATGTTCACATTTTTCAAGAGGACGAGAATATAAAAAGCAAGGGTGTAATGCTGAGCTTAATAAGGCATTGGTCAGACTGCACGGAATATTGTGAGCAGTTTTGAGCCCTTTATCAAAGAAATGATGTGCTGGCATTGGAGAGTGTCCAGAGGAGGTTAACGAGAAAGATCCCAGGAATGAAAGGTTTAACATGAGGAGCGTTTGATGCCTCTGGGCCTGTACTCGCTGGGGTTTAGAAGAGGGGGGCAGTGGAAATTGCACTGAAACTTATTGTCTATTGAAAGGTCTGGAATAGAGTGGATGTGGAAAGGGTGTCTCCTATAGTGGGGGAGTCTAGGATCACATCTAGAACAGAGATGAGGAAAAATTTCTTTAGCCAGAGGGTAGTGAATCTGTGGAATTCATTGTCACAGACAGCTGTGGAGGCCAAGCTATTGAGTATATTTAAGGCAGAAGTTGATAGATTCTTGATTGATTAGGGGTAATCGGGGAGAAAGCAGGAGAATATGGTCGAGAGGGATAACAAATCAGTCATGTTGGAATGACACAGCAGACTCAATGAGCTGAATGGTCTAAATCTGATCCTTGGTCTTATTATCTATCTAAGAGTCTCCCAAAGATCCCTAATGTATCTGTCTTTACCATCATCCCGGTGTGCATTCCATGCACACACCAATCTCTGTAAGAAAAGAACCTTACCACAGACATCCCCCCATACTTATCTCCAATACTTGTAAATTTTGCCCTCTCGTTTTAGCCATTGCTGCCCTGGGAAAAAGGTGCTGGCTGGCCACTCTTTCTGTGCCTCTTATGATCCTGTATACCTCTTTCAAGCCTCCACTTGCATTCCTTGGTCCAAAGGGCAAAGCCCTAGCTTGCCCGAGACATGCACTCTAATCCAGGCAAACTAATCTCCTTTCTCTGTAGCTGCTATACTTTATTCTGCACTGTTACCTTGACCTATCTTATCAGACTCTTGAATGGACCTCTTGTACAATAAGATGGACTCTTGACTTCACAATTTACCTCGTTATGATCTTGCATTTTATCGTTTACACACACTGCATCTTTATATTTTCTTTTACCTTGTACTACCTCAATGCACAGTAATGATTTGATCTGTATGAACAGTACACAAGATGATCTTTTCACTGTATCTCAGTACATGTGACAATAACAAACCAATATCAATTCCACAGTAAGCTGGATGACACAATTACTGCTCCCACAAATGCTGTTCCATTGTGGGGAGAGTGGTGCTGGCTGGCACTCTCTAACCTGTCCTCTTCTCCCCCTCCCCCACGCAGTCCGTTTGCAGGACCAATGGGTACTTCTCCATCCACGTGCCCAGCTGGTTCCAGCTGCAGCGAGTGGTGGCACCGCTGGTCGGCCGGGTGTGTGACACCGAGCAGCTGGCCTGCAGCAAAACCTGCCTCAACTCTGCCGACATCGGCTTCGTGGTGGACGGCTCGAGCAGCGTGGGCACCGGCAACTTCCGCACTGTGCTGGAGTTTGTGGCCAACATCAGCCGTGAGTTTGAGATCTCTGAAACGGCCACCCGGGTGGGCGTGGTGCAGTACACGTATGAGCAGCGGCTGGAGTTCGGTTTTGAGGAGCACAACACCAGGGAGTCGGTGGTGGGCGCCGTCAGGAATGTCAGGTACTGGAGCGGCGGCACAAGCACAGGGGCGGCCATCACCTTCGCTTCCAAACATCTCTTCAGCAAATCCAAACCCAACAAAAGAAAACTGATGATTGTCATCACTGATGGTCGATCGTACGACGACGTTCGGACCCCTGCAGTTACCGCCCACAGGAATGGTAAGTCACTGGAAGGGGAGATTTCAATGAACACAGTCCTCTGGCTGGGGAAAAGCAATTCTGGATTGTAATGAATCAGATTTGATTAGGGAGCTGAAGGTAAAGGAACCCTTGGGAGGCAGTGATCATAATATGATAGAATTCACTCTGCAGTTTGAGAGGAGAAGATAAAGTCAGAATTGTCAATATTACATTGGAGTAAAGGGAATTACAAAGGCAGGAGAGAAGAACTGGCCAAGGTTGATTGGAAGGGGACACTAGCAAGGATGACAGTAGAACAACAGCTGGAGTTTCTGGGGCAATTCAGAAGGCACATGATAGATACAATCAAATATGAAGAAGTATTCTAAAGGGAAGATAAGGCAACTGTGGCTGACAAGGGAAGTCAAAGACAGCAAAAAAAGCAAAAGAGGGGGCATATAATAGAGCAAAAATTAGTGGGAATTTAGAGGATTGGGAAGCTTTTAAAAAGCAACTGAAGGCAACTAAAAAGTCATAAAGAAAGAAAAGGTGAAATATGAATGTAAGCTAGCCAATAATATCAAAGAATACCAAAAATATGTTCAGATATATAGATATATAAAGAATAAAAGAAAGGTGAGGGTGGATATTGGGCCACTGCAAAGTGATGCTGCAGAGATAGTCATGAAGGAAAGAAACAGAAGGCAAATTTTAAAAGTATGTTGATTCAGTCTTCACTGTGGAAGACACTAGCAGTGTGTCAGAAGTGTGAGAGTGTCATGGGGCAGATGTCTGAAGGTAGGTAAGTCATCTAGACCTGATGGACCCCAGGGTTCTGAAAGAGGTGGCTGTAGAGATTATGGGAGCATTAGTAATGATCTTTCAAGAATTACTAGATTCTGGAATGGTTCCCAAGGACTGGAAAATTGCAAATGTCACTCCACTCTTCAAGAAGGGAGGGAGACAGAGGAAAGGAAATTATAGGCTAGTTAGCCTGACTTCAGTGGTTTGGAAGATGTTGGAATCCATTATTAAGGTTGAGGTTTTGGGATACTCGAAGGCGCATGATAAAATAGGCCAAAGTAAGCATAGCTTCCTTAAAGAGAAAACAACAAGCAGGATAGACAAAGGAGAGTCAGTGGATGTTGTTTACTTGGATTTTCAGAAGGTCTTTGACAAGATGTCACACATGAGGCTGCTTAACAAGGTAAGAGCCCATGGTATCACAGGAAAGATACTAGCCTGGATAGAGGATTGGCTAACTGGCAGAAAGTAAAGAGTGGGAATAAAGGGCCTTTTCTGACCAGAGGGAGTCCTCATACAGGATCCCCTAAAGTTTAACTTGCAAATGGAGTTGCTGGTAATGAAGACAAATGCAATGTTAGCATTCATTTCAAGAGAAATTGAATGTAAAGGCAAGGATGTAATGCTGAGGTTTTGTTAAAAAAAAAATTGGTCAGACCACACTTGGGAGTATTGTGAGCAGTTTTGGACCCTTGATCTAAGAAAGGATGTGTTGACACTGGAGAGGGTTCAGAGCAGTTTCACAAAAATTATTCTGGAAATGAAAGGGTTAACTTATGAGGAGCATTTGATGGCTTTGGGCTTGAACTCGCTGGAGTTTATAAGATTGGAGGGAGGGGTAGGGATCTCATTGAACCCTATTGAATATTGAAAGGCCTAGATAGAGTGGATGTGGAGAAAATGTTTCCTATTGTGGACGAGTCTAGAATTGGAGGACATTGCTTCAGAATTGCGGAATGTCTACTTTGAACAAGATGAGGAGGAATTTCTTTTGCCAGAGGGTAATGAATCTGTGGAATCCATTGTCACAGGTAGCTGTGGAGAGCAAGTCTTTGGGTATATTTAAGCAGATTTTGATAGGACTAATTCTGCTCCTATATCTCATAGTCTCTGGCAGAGAAATGTCTTAACGTTCAACAGTACCACACAGTACAAACCCTTCAACCTACCTTTTAACCTGATCCAAGATCAATCTGACACATACCCCTCCATTTTTCTTTCACTCATGTGCCTAAGAGTCTCTTGAATGTCCCTAATGCACCACCCCTGTCAGCGTGCTCCACACTTACAACTCTGTGTAAAATAAAACCTTTAAGATCCCTAATGTAACTCATTTTTTTCTCCAGTCCTGATGAAGGATCTTGGCACAAAACATCGACTGTACTCTTTTCCATAGATGCTGCCTGGCCTGCTGAGTTGCTCCAGCATCTGCAGACTTTCTCTTGTTTGAGATCTCTAATGTATCCGCCTCTACCATGCATGCATTCCATGCACTCAGCATTTTCTGTAAAAAAAACCTTCGACATCCCCTCCTATACTTACCTCCAATCACCTTAAAATTACACCCCACATATGAGCCGCTTGGTAAAATGTCTGTCTGGCTGACCATCCAGTATCCAGGTCTCTTATCATCACATACATCTTTACAGATTCTTCCTGGTAATAATCCTTTCTATTTTTGAAAGATATTAATCATCTATTTCCAAAGATCAGTGTGAGAGAAAGAATTTGTTGACGTTTTTGGGGGAAGCACTGCATCAAATCAGTCCCCTCCCTGCCCCCCCAACAGACACTACTTGAGCCCGAATTTCTGCAGCAGATTGTTTGTTGCTCTAGATTCCAGCATCCGTGGTGTTGAGTCATGGAGAGACACAGCACAGAAACAAGCTCTTCGAGGCTGTACCAACCTTGACTTCCCCTTCCACTAATCATACTCTGAGACATTTTATTCTTCCCACCTTTTCATCAATCGCAGTGACCTCTGCAGATTCTTCACTGTCTACACCATACAGTGGTCAATTAACTTACCAAGATTCGTGTTCTTTTGGATTTGTGAGGAAACCGGAGCACTGGGGGAAAATCCTCGCAACACTCCAACCCTAATCTGTCCATATTTGGAATGTGGGATAAAACCAGAGTATCTGTGTGAAAGAGAACAGAATAGAGGGCTGGGTCGAAAAATTAAGGGAATGGGTTGAGAGAGGGCACTTTGTGCCGCTTTAGCTGAACGATCTGTTCTGTAGGATGATTGATGTCTTACTAATCTTCCTTGTGCAGGTGTGATTGCATATGCAGTTGGGATTGCCTGGGCTGCGACGGATGAGCTGGAATACATTGCCACCGACCCCGACAAGGACCACTCTTTCTTTGTCGACGATTTCAACAGCCTGTATCAGTTTGTGCCCCAGATCGTGCACAATATTTGCCAGGAATTCAACTCACAGCCACGCAACTAAGCAAACCCTGTCAAGGGCTGCCAGACTCCAGCTGCTCAGCTACACTTACCATTTTAAAAAAGGCAAGCTTCAAATTATCCAGCAGTAGACTTCGTTCCATGTCTTTAAGTTTTCTTGCTGACACCAATCTTTCTAAAGCATGTAGCTGCAGAACAGGATGATCTTCTGAAGTACAACCATGTGAGGCACATCCGCATGGGGGCAGGAGGGTATGTGTTGCTTCACTTGATGTTACTAGTGGAAACCATCCTTCAGGTTTGGTGGCCACGATCCCAAAATCTGTGAAGATACCCCATTCTGGAGGCCCAACTGTGGCAGTGAGGGAGCACTGGATGACCCACTTGCCTCTCCTCGATCCCCCGGGGAATGGGAGGAGTGGGGCATTCATTTCCCATTACAGGCACCTTAGTCTGGGTGATTCAGCTGCACCAACTTATGAAGTCCAGCAGTGAGGGAAAGACAAAATGGCCCAGAGTTTTTCCCCTCTCCTTAAGGAATAACCAAGTACAGGAAAGATATTACACACAAAATACTGGAGGAATTCAGCAGTTCAGGCAGCATTAATAGAAGGGAATTAGTCCGCATTTCGGACCAAGACCCTTCATGGGTCTTGGCCTGAAATGTTGGCTCTTTATTTCTCTCTATAGATGCTGCCTGATCCGCTGAGTTCCACCAGCATTTTGTGTGTGCTACTCTGGATTTCTAGCATCTGCAGAATCTCATGTTACATTTAGGGTATCAGAACTCTCGGAAGAATTGTCTTCTGCCAGGTTGCTCTGGCATGTGGAAGGGGGTGCAGTGGAAGACAAACGACAGAAGCTGGAAACCCACACCCACAACACCCTCAAATGACATCTAAGATGGGCAAAGTAAGTTTTTAGAAAATCCATGTGCTAACATTTCACATTATGTTGGGAATATCAAGATGGAATTCCAGTGTAACCAGACACTGAGGCATTGGCCCAGAGATCTCCGCACACTCAGTGTGTACAACTGAAGAGTCACTGTCAATGTTTGGATGATACTTTGACATCCAATCATGGAAATGAAAAGTCCAGTGGTTGTTTTATTGAATGAATGCTCATGTCCTGGTTAGTAATTACCTTCTTCTCATAGCTTTCTTTACACTGGAGAGTGCTGCTACTTTTTCACATTACACTTTGACTCAGTGGAGTGATGATGTGACGGAGTGTGCCGCTGCTTCACAGCTCCAGTGACCCAGGTTCAACCTTGACCTCCAGTGCACATTCTCCCTGTGTCTGCTTTCCACTCATGTGCTAATTGATAGGTTAATTAATTGGCTATATTAAATTGCTTCCAGTGTTGGCTCGGAAATCAGGAGGAGCAATTTATGGAAAGGTGAGAGGGAAAATTGGGATCAGTGCAGATGAATGCTGGTGTTTGGCACAAACACCTAGGGATCCATTTTGGTTTTAGAACATAGAACAGTACAACACAGAAACAGGCCCTTCAGCCCTAATTAAATTAGTAATCCAATAGCTAACTAATCCCTTCTGTTTTCACAATGTCCATATCCCTCACATTCACGTGCCCATCTAAATGTCACTTAAAATGCCTCTACCAACACCCAGGGTAGCACATTCCAGGCACCCACCACTCTGTGTAAAAAAAAAACTTGCCCCTCACATCTCCTTCAAACTTAACCCCTAGTTGTGAAACTAAAGTCAAGAAAATATAGTTATTTGGGATTAAATTTATAGAATTGTTTAAAATAAACTGGCTGGCTAATCTCACTGGGGAAAGGAACCTCCCAAACTAGTTATTAAAATTGGTTTTAAATCCTGGAACTCTCTGTTCCATAACAGTGTGAGAGCATCTTCACCAGAAGCACTACGATAATGCAAAGTGGAGCCTTACCATCATCTTAATTCAGGATGGACAATAAAATGCAGGCCCTGTCACAAATTACATGCCAAAAATAATTTTAAAACACCCCTAAACTGACTCTACCTGACCAGCGTCATGTTGCAACTCCTCTCCATAGATGCTGCCTGACCCAGAGTTCCTCCAGCATTTGTGTATGTCGCTCAAGATTTCCAACATCTGCAGAATCTTATACCATGGACATAGGAGCAGAATTAGGCCATTCGGCCCATTGTGTCTGCTCCACCATTCCATATTGGTTGATTTATTATCGCTTTCAACCCCATCCTCCTGCCTTCTCCCTGTAACTTTTGACACCCTTATAACAAAGAACCTATCAACCTCTGCTTTAAATATACTCAATGACTTAGCCTCCACAGCTGTCAAAGGCAATGAATTCCACAGATCCACCACACTCTGGCTAAAGAAATTTTTCCTCATCTGTTTTAAATAGGTGTGAATTTGAAGTTACAGTTCAAGAGCTGCTGTGTATATGTACAGTTATTGTATTTACTAAAATGAAATGTTGGATATATGCAAAGTAATTATAGAGGCACAGTAGTCGAGGTGAGGTGAAAAAACATGCACACTTTCACTAGACCTTGAGTGTGACTCCTACACAATTTCCTAACCAAATAAAAGTTATGGGTTATTTCAACTCTGTGGTGTGTATTTGTTGAGCAAAAATGAGGAACATATTAAAAGGCACCATGGGGTTGTATTTCGAATATATTGGAGAAAAGGTTACAGTGAAATAGCTGACATGATCATAATGGGCTGAACAGCCTCCCTCTGTACTGCAACCATTCTATGATTCTATATCAATAAAGATTAGCTTTGTCATAAGTACACCAAAACACAGTGAAATGTGTTGTTTGCATTAATGACCTACAAAGTGTGCTGGGGGCAGCCCACAAATGTCACACTTCCAGTGTCAATGTAGCATGCACACAATTTACTAACCCTAACCCGTAGGTCTTTGGAATGTGGGAAGAAACAGTAGCACCCAGAGGAAACCCACACAGTCACAGGGAGCACATGCAAAGCCATTACAGACAGCAGCAGGAATTAAACTCCAATCGATCAATGCTACCATACAGGTCATTGATTGAATACCCTGACGTGAATGGTTCACCTCCTGTAATCCCCTAACCTCTCCTCTATCTACAAAACACTAGCCGAGAGTGTGATGTAACATTTTCTATTTACCAGGATGAGCTCAGTTAAACAAGTCTCAAGTGGCTTCACACCACTTGGGGCAAAGCAGCCTGTTCAACTGACTCTCCACCTTTCACCCTGAACACAAACTCTTATCACCAGCACAAAGTGGCTGCAAGGTATACCATCTACAAAATGTCTTCTCCAACAACACCATCATGTAAAAATGGCTACCATTGAGGAGAATGAGGGTAGCAGCTGCATATAAACATCTACAAGTTGCACACCATCCTGACCTGGAAATATGTTGTCCGTCTTTTATCCTTGCAGGGTCGAAATTGTTGGACTCCCACCCCAGCAGCACTGTGAGAGGACCTTGAGTAGACCAATCAAGCTCAAGGACACTTAGGGTTGGCAATCTGTCACCCAGATCCTGAAACTAATTAATATTTAAAAAGAGAATATTCCCAAACTATGAAAGCCGCTGTGCAAATCTCAATCTTATCCAAACCCCTATTATAGCTATTCCTTTTGTCCTCTCCAACGTTTTATCTGCAACTTAAAACCTACCCCCAAGATTTACCCCTCATTTCTGGCAGTTTGGATGCCTTTTTAAAAAGAAACTCTTATCAGCAGACATTAGCAAAGCAATCCACAAAAGAGGAGTTGCACACCTATTTCTTCCTTCAGCTGTCTGACACACAATGCTGTCGAGCCACGACTACCCATACCATATTTTTATTTCACTATGGCTTCACAACTCCAGAATTTCATAGGTGTCTGAGTAGAGGCAAAAGTTAACAGTGCCCATTCCATGGTTGCTCTGCAGAAAGCAAACCAATAGGAAGGATTGAATTGTTCAAATCCAAATTAATCCCTTTCCAAAGTTTGTTAATTTCCTTTGCCTACCTGCATATGCCAGTCTATCTTCTCGTTCCGCTCTACAATGGTTTTGTGAATGATGACTGCTGATTTGGGCAGGTGGGGCAAGGGGAAGCAGTTTGAAAAAAAATTTCCATCCTTATCTCCACAAAAAACTCCTGGAAGCAAATCAACAGCATCAATTTCTAACTTACGGCAATCCCCCCCCACTTCTTGTCACCTCCCTCTGCTGCCCCTCCTCCTCCTCCTCATTCTCCCAGTCCACTGTCCTCTTTTATCAGATTCCTTCTTTAGCCCTTTACCTTTTTCACCCATCACCTCCCCGCTTCACTTCATTTCACATCCCCATCCATCTACCAACCCCCCTCACCTTCTTATTGTAGTTCCTTCCCAGTTCTGATGAAGAGCCTTCACCTGAAACATTGATTCATTATTCCATTTCATAGATGCTGCCTGACCTGCTGAGTTCCTCCAGCATTTTGTGTGTGTTACTCTGGGAGTAATTCATAATTTCTTTTAAATTCAAAGAACCCATGCAGATATTTTCCCATTAGGTCAAAAATTACTTTCCAAACAATTGTAATATAACAATAATTCCAGTGAGCACCACAAATTGTTGCTTGTTCCTGAACCATGGCAGACACTGAATTAAAGGCAGCTTTCACAGATACTTGTCAATGCAGGAGTATGGCTTCAAAGGTTATAAATCTGGCTGAGCTAGGAGTTAACTGCCTCCCTTTGGTATGAACTACTGGGAAAGAACTGATGTCTGCGGGTTAAAGGCTACTTTGACAAAGAACTGAAATCGTAGCTTCTGGAGGATTGGTTCTAAGTTTTGAAGCACAGATCAGGTGGCCAGTCCAGATACTGGACTCCAGCAATTCCAGAGGATGGAAGTCAGGTCAGCAGGTACCGAGAACAAAGACCTCTGATCCCCAAGGACGACGACTGGTTGGCAGGTCCTTAGAAAAAGGACTGTGATCCCTGAATGGGTTGGGGGGGGGGGGGGGGTTAGAAATGGGTTTTGTTATTTTGTCTATCTTGTTATGTTGGCTGAACACTGTGGGTATGCTATGTTAAGATCAGAAGCGTGGTGACACTTGTAGGCTTCCCCTAGCATATCCTCATTCCCCTCTGCTATCAAGTCCTTCAAGATGGTCGAATCTAAATTGTGCTGGACAATTACCAACATAGGCAATTCTTACATGTCACAATGCATCAGATGGGACACACTTATACACTGACATGGAAAACAAACCAAATACAACGGGCTAAATGATAAAATAGCTTTATTATGGACAGGATGACAATATTATAGAGGCTGACAGTGTGTTCATGAAAAATACCTTGTAGTGGAAAATACTTCTAGTTGAGTAGAGATTTTCCTTAAGGTGAGAAAGCTCTTCCCCCACCAATGAAGAATTGGACCCAAGTATGAGGAGGCATATAAATATATATATATATGGAACTGGTGTGGGAGTGGGGAGGGTTGGGAGAAGCAAATTATGCAACTTCCATCTTGTGCATAAGCAATACAGGAATTATTTCTGGACATTCAATTTCATCAGTGGATTGTTGATACAGGTAGATAGATAATTTACATAAATGAAGGAATGGTGAAACACATTTTTTGGGGCAACCAAAATAAAAGTGCACGTCCACATTTCTAAAAATGGGAACGCAATTAAGTAACTAACAAAGGAAATTAATTAGACTGAAGAGCCTATATGTTTAGCTGGAAAACCTCACCGGTCCTTTATTATGAACAAATGCACTTTAGGATAACCAAATGAGCATGGAAGTTTGAGAGGACAACTTCATTATCAATGAACACAACACAAAAATCCATCTCCTTGAATAGTTGAGTCTTTCTGATGGACTTTTTTTGGAATTTCATGGGATCATTGACAGAGAGCTGTCATTACTTGGTGTCAATGTCTAAAAGATCAGATAACTTGGCTAAATTTATACACTATAAATGCATCAATTTCTGAAATATCAGAATTTTATTACCAATAAAATCTATCGCTTTCCATTTCAGAAAAAAGAGATGAATACATCACAGAATAACAACTGCCTTTTCACAAGAAAAAAATCTTTTTAGAAGGTATCAAATAACCATGATGCTTAGAAGCCTCTCCAATGCAGTTTGATCAAAACATACCGTAATCACTTTTTTAAAAAAAACGCAGGTAAAAGTAGCAAACGTGGCCAACACACAGACTCAGTCACTGCATTGATGGTCCTTCTAAATACATACCACTGTCAGTCTTAAGGATGGTCCATTTTGAAATACTTAATATGCCCAGATATGCATTCTTAAAATATTTCCCTTCCCAACTAGCTTGCTACTTGACCAAGAAATAGGACATTTTAGCAAGCTAACTTTATAGCAGGATTCTCTATATGAAGTCAGCTGAAGTCAAACATTCTCAATGTTGAGACATTTTCTAAAAAGGAAATAGTTTAATTTAATGCCATTTTTGTCCTCCAGCACAAAGAATCACTGCTGTAAAATTACCTTATTCTCGTGTCCAGCAGTGTTTGATTGGGGTCAAGATCATGCTGATAAAAACTATGGTGTGTCACTTGAAAACCAAATTAGCAAGATCTCTTAAAACAGCGCTGTGCTACATTCTAGTCTCATACCATCAACCCAAGGCTCATATACCAGTTTAATGAAGTGTTAATGCCAAGGTTTATTAATTACAAAAGAAATCCCAAGAGTAAAATCACCCCAACAATAATACTATTAACATTCCATTGCTGTGTTTACAATCTGTCTTCTCCAGGCCATTAAATTTAAAATGTACTTTTAGTAAAAGGATTAGACATTCAAATATCCAATGTTAAAGTCCCATTTAAGACACAAATCTACTACTGTGCTTAAAAAGTATACCTTTTTGTAACTGTAGTTAAAAATGTCAGTGTTTATCTAAGTGCTAAACAAATGCCTTAAATGTATAATTATTCACAACTCCAGATGAAGTGTTGCTGTACGCCATTAAATTTACTGATGATTCAAATATACCTTAAAGCTTCATAAACAGTTCTTTAAGGAGAAATGAGTTCACTGACCACATGGCTGCTGGCACGTCTAATACAGTCAGGCAGCTAGAACATTAATCAACTACAGATATTGTTTCCCATATGTAAACATTCAGTTTTATTGTACAATTGTTTAAGAGGCTTTTTTCCCTTATTGTTTAACAAATGTTTGGCATATTATCTTTGAAAATACTCGACTGTTGGACTTTTACAGCTCCTTTGAGCATGGAATTGCTGCAGCTTGCCACTCCACTCTATAGGCACTCCTGCCAGCTACCCAGCACAGAAAATGAACTTCAACTTTCGTCTAGGTACTGTGTGCCAAATCCTCCAAGAGCGGGAAATATACCCAAAGCCAGCTTTACCCAGGCCTGCCTGGATAAACAAGGCAGCTCTAGGATAACAGAAATTAACTTAAGGAAAGAGATAAACAATAAATCCCTTGGACCTAAGCACGGCTGTTTCAGAATTGTAATCTCCACAAACTAAGTACAGCAGCGTGCTGGGCAGCAAATGTTAACCCAATGTCTGGCAGTGTCATAGACACTAATTGAAAATACAGGGTCTGAAGTAGAATACAGAACACTATCATACAAATACTTTGGCCAGTGCATCTGCCCCAGCACTAGCTATATAACATTTGGAAGGATGGAATGCCACATCATGGATAGACTCATCAAACTTCTTACGATGTGCAGTGAATTCCTGGATGCAGGTCTTTGTCTCAAGGCTCCACAAACGTATTGAAGAGTCATGACCTTTTAAAGAGGAGAAAAACATTGTTGATTAGTAAATGACAATATTCATCAGACACATGGTCTGTAAAGTGTGAATAACTACCTTGTGTTGAACCATTCTCAGAAACAAGTTAACAAAAAATGAAAAATATAAAAGCCTGAATGTATCAGCCACACTAGAAGATGATTTAGAACATTAGCTTTGTCATATCTATTTGAAGCATACAGTGAAAAGCATTGTTTGCATCAACAACCACAGTCATAGGGTGTGCTGGGGATATCCCACAAGTACCGCCATGGTTCTAGCACCAATATAGCATACCCATAATTTACTAAGCCCTAACCTGTACACCTTTGGAATGTAGGAGAGAAACTGGAGCACTTGGAGGAAACAAACAGTCACGGGAGAACGTACAAACTCCTTTCAGACAGTGGTGGAAATTGAACTTCCACCGCAGATCACTGGTGCTGTAAAGCTTTAAGTTAATTGCTATGTTACCGTGTGCTCCATATTATGTTTCAAAGTCCAAGCCACTTGGTAGGCTTACATGTTCTCAGATTATGGCTGCTAAGAGGCTGAATCTCATTCCCTCCATCAACCACTCCCCTACATCAAGTAATTTAAATCCTCAAAAGGGAGCTGTGTGCACAGAGCTGTCAGAAGCTTAATCTGCACTGACTCAAAAGAGGACATTTGCACAAGCATCAATTGACATCCAGGACTGCTGTGCCTCAATACAAGGCAACTAGCCCAATAGTGTTCAGATTTTACAATCTAACTCCCCCTTTTAAGAAGCAAGACACCCAGTACCCCAACAGGGATAAATGCTGCACCATGTTAGTTATTGCACTGTTCAAAAAAGATTAGTGCTCAGAAAAGAACTACTGCGGTTCTTTCAAGAATATCCAAGGCAGTATGTCTAAGGCTGCTGAAGACTTTCATTCACAACAAAAAGAAGATGAAAACAATGAACAGCCTTGGCTCTATTTTCAAGAGCTATAGGTTTAGATGACTGTTTACCATTGTATAGATAGTGGAATTGTGTCAGTTGTGTTAAACATTATTCCTATAGCTTTCAGTTCCAAGGGTTAATGGGTGAATACATTTAATTAGTTCAGGTACCAAACTAATTTAATTAGTTACTTACTGCCAGACATCAGATACAAGCCATTTGGATCCACAGCCAAACTTGTGACAGCATCCAAATGAGCTACCATTGAATGAAGAATTTTTCCTGGAAATACAAATTGTTGAAGTGTTAGAATGAAACGAATGATATGACAGGGTAGAAGAGAGTCTTCTGGTCATTAAGACTGTACAAGCACTAGATGTTAAAGTGAAAATATCCACCTTAAACCCAATTCCCTACATCCTAATATATTTTGACATTCTTAGGGATTCAAATACTAATCTAGGCTGACATGCAAGTGTAATAACTAACTGCTATGCACTACTACAGATGCCAGTGTTTGCAATGCCAGAAAAGGACCCTACCCACCTATTCCAAAGAGTTAAAAAGTTACTCAGGCAGTTAGCAAAGAAGTAAATACCCGAGGGCATAGCAAAAGCATCTGTACAACCGTCAAGTGATTGAATCTGGAGACATCCGTTTGACTGGACAATGTTACCGCTTCTGAAGAGTGAACAAAACTGTCTTCACATCTTCATTAATTCTTCTGGCTTCATGAGAGAGACCAAGGGGCTTGTGATACGGCTAATCCTCTTGAACTATTTTTCATACTATGAAAACTTTAAAATTCCAATAACGTATGAGTTTTCTTCACAGAAGAAATAACCAAAACTTTTTTTGCTGGACATGCCTAAACCTATGGGAACATATTGCTACAATGACACCATCAGGATTAGCAACTCCATGTGAAGAAAAGCACTGAAGAGCATAATGCAAAGCAGTTTTTAAAAAGCAGAACTTGGTGATGCAGTGATGCTGGGGAGAACTGAAGCCTCCCCATTGTTCATAAAATAATTAGCACAGGAAATTCAAACTGAACGAATAAATAGTTTCCTACCTGTGTTATTGTCAAAGAATTTTATGTATCTGTCCTCATGGGCTGTTATAGTAACAGGAAGTGTAGGATGACTAATGACTTTATTTATTTGGCATGTAGATGAAGCTGAATGGGCAAATAGAAAAATCATTAATAATATTATTTAAATTCTTAATTGCAATTTATTTTCCCCAACTATATTTTAGAAACACAAAATAAATATTTGTAAAGAAAATTGTAAACATTGATATTATTTTTACCATGCTTCACCATTATAATCTTTGGCACTTAGTGCAAATAACCAAACCATACAGGCATCAATAAAACTTCCCTTAAAACTGACTGAATTTACGAGGATGAAAATAATTAAATTCAAAATGAAATTTAGAGGAAAAATCTTTTCTTCTACACAGACTAAACCAATGTTGAAACAGGAACTCTGCTGCTCATTATGAATCCAAAAAACAAATTCTAATGGGTTTTATTGCAGTAGGTGCATATCACCCTCTACCGAAGTACTGACTCAGGTTAATCTTATTTCACTTTAGCTGAGGGAATAAAAACCATGTTCAATTGCTCTTTCTCAGCTAACAAGAGATAGGTAATAGATTCATTGAAGCAATTTTTCTCCTGAATTGTACATCATACAGCTATTATGTTCAGTGGGGCATTCAGAAACCTTCATTTTAAACAGCAATACAGGTTAGATGGGGCGATTTCAGAAAAATAATATGGTACATCAAGGATTCAATCATAAGCAGAAAAAAACAAGTACTTTGACTTGAGCAATGTAACATAATATTTCTAACTGAATTAATTTTTAAGATTGTGATTGAAATGATGAAAATGGTGCGAGGAGTGGAGGATACATGTATTGATATCCCATTGATGGTCAATCTCAGCTGTTACATTCCAAGAAGATAGATAGCAGAAATCATATACAGTATGTTCCATGAAATAGCAAAGGGAAGCCTGCTTCGAGCCAAACACATCATTCTCCACAGTAGCAGGGGCCTGAGAACAATATACCAGTACTTCCCACTCAATAAATATCAAACTACCAAAAATGAAAATCTGTATAATAAAGGAACTTCACATCCATGTTAGTATCTTACCAGTTGAAACTGCTAAGAGACACAGAGACTGAAGCTGCTGGAATCTGGAGCAGCACAAAATACACTGGATGAACTCTGAGGGTCAGGCATCATTTATGTATGGAAATGGACAGTTGGCATTACACATTGAGACCCTTTATCTGAGGATCTTGACCCCAAATATGTAATGCTACCTGACCTGCTGAGTTCCTCCAGCAGTTTTACTCATTGACTTTTCGCTTCTCAAAGCAAAAATGTCTGATCTAAAGTAATTAGCTCTGGAATTGCATATATTTTATTTAAGATATTTAGCTTTTGTGCACATTCAGAAGGATGCTCATTAAAAAGTACTAAAGCACAGGGAACTTTCCATTTCTGAACACGCTGTCAACATTAAGGTTAGATACAACACAGTAATGTTCCCTCAAAATGATCCTGTATCACTATATAAAATGTCCTCTGCTGCATCAGTCTACAGGGATTTTTCCCCCCCCAAGAATAAAGAATATGAGATGTCAGGATAAAAGTATTTTAAAAAGTGGATTGGGTGACATGAGAAAGGAAACTAGTTTCCATCTTCATTTGTACTGCATACAATATCACTTCCTCAAAGGTCAAATAAAAGTTCTTAATGAGACAATAGGTCAGCATGATCATGCAGTGGTTAGCAAAACATTACGACAGCAACAGCGACCCAGGTTCAATTCTACCACTGTCTGTACGGAGTGTGTGTGTTCTCTCCGTGACTGCATGGGTATTATAGAAACATAGAAAACCTGCAGCACAATACAGGCCCTTCAGCCCACAATGCCGTTTCCTTCAGATGCTCCAGTTACCTCCTACATTCCAAAGATACATGGGTTAGTAGAGTAATTGGTCACATGGGTTTAATTGGGTAGCACTGGCTCGTTGGGCCAGGACTTGCTGAATTGCTAAATCAAATAAAATAGGAAATAAAGTATAATCTAAGTGAAGTCCTGATGAAGGGTCTCGGCCTGAAATGTCGACTGTACTCTTTTCCATAGATGTTGCCTGGCCTGCTGAGTTCCTCCAGCATTTTGTGTGTGTTGACAGGAACCCTGAAAGGAGCTGTAGGCATTTTAAAGAATAGAAGCAGGGGCCAATGACACAATTAAATTTTAGATCCTAGAGTGAATAGAACAAAGCATTTGGGCTGAAGATGCATCAACATTCAAGATTACTACAGGAAGTGGAAAAGAAAATAATCATGACTACACTCACTTGGAAAGTAAAGTCAATATTTTTCTGACCAGGTTGAATTGTCTTATTTTGTGATTTAAACGTTCCTTCTCAGGTCTATGTTGTGACATGATCAAACAGGATTTATCTAGTTAGTGAAATTAATAAACAATTTACATGTGACAAATTAAATGATACTTAGCAATAATTGAAATTTATCTTCATTTCAACAGAGGGAACAGGAAAGTATTGCTCTTCAAATGATAAATCAAATTAACCAGAATTTCATAACACCATTCCCAAAATTAGCCATCAGCATTTAAAATTGTTAAAACCAGCTTTTCACGATGTTGCTAATTTTACTACTTCTGGAAGTGAGATATTCTTTACAATAGGAAACATACCATCAACACAAGACTCAAAGGTGAGGAATCGTTGGCATGTCTCCATGTCAAATATGCTGGTCTGTCCATTTACAAATGATGATACCAAATGAGAAGGATCACTGCAGACTATGTCAACAGAGGTAGGGATTCCAGATTCTGTAGGAGAAAAACAGAACTGTTTACTTTACACCAAAATTAGTCTTTAGAACAATACATTTCTGCCATTAACATACAATAAAGTTGAATCCATTATTATACTTAAGATACCTTCTAAAATATGAAATATCATGTCAACTAAGGCCCAGATATCTACTGTTTTCCCCTGGATTGTAGCTGAGGTTGGCAAAGAAATTCTCCATCAGTTGAATGTACTGCCAGGATGCCACTGGATATGGAGCTCCAGGATTTAAGAGTGATTTTGATCACTGTATTTAATGCATAAGATACATTTGTGAGCACTTACTATCAATATTTTTCATTCAAAATATTGTTGGGAATTGAGGGCCTGTGTTATAGGGAAAGGTTGAATAGGTTAGGACTTATTCCCTGGAACAGAGGAATGAGGGGATATTTGATGGAGGTACAGGGTGTATTATAAAGTTATGAGTGGTATAGCTAGGGTATAAGCAGGCTTTTTCCACCGAGGCTAGGTGAGACTAGAACTAGAGGTCATGGGTTAAAGGTGAAAAGGTGAGAAGAGGAACCTGAAAAGAACTTCTTCACTCAGAGGGTGGAATGAGCTGCCAACAGAAGTGGTGGATGCAGATGTGATTTCAACATGCAAGTGAAGTTTGGGTAAGTACATGGAGGGAAAGGGTATGGAGGGCTCAGGAACAATGTGCAGGTTGATGGAACTAGACAGAATAGTTCTTTGGCACAGACTAGATGGGCCAAAGGGCCTGTTTCTGTGCTGTAGCTCTCTATGACTGTAAAATATAGACAGAAGAAAATTGAAATTAGGATATATTACTTTAATGTGGGTTAAAATTACATCTGTAAATCTTGGTCTACTTAGCCCCACCCTCTAACTCCCCTTATCCCAAAAAATATATTGTCACTCAATACCGGTT
Source organism: Hemitrygon akajei (assembly GCF_048418815.1). Taxonomy (NCBI): domain Eukaryota; kingdom Metazoa; phylum Chordata; class Chondrichthyes; order Myliobatiformes; family Dasyatidae; genus Hemitrygon; species Hemitrygon akajei. The sequence goes on from NC_133132.1 coordinate 98,179,577, forward strand.
GATCATCCCTTATCCAAAATCTGATTTTTTTTTTGAGTGCTGATGTGACATCACAAATGAAAAATTCCATGAGACGCTGGGAAGGTTCCTAGGCAATGCACAGGTTTTTGTACACCACAGACAGTTCTCAAAAGTGAGGTCATACATGTAATGAACAGAAGTTAATGAAAAACAGAAAAACACTGCATGAAGCAAAACATCAGAATCAGAAACAAGTTTACTATCACCGGCATGTGTCGTGAAATTTATCAGCAGCAGCAAGCAGTACAATCCTATATATGATAATACAGAAAGAAACCCTTCAACTTCCTCACTCAGCCGTCAGCAGTCTGTCATCCATTTTCATTTGGTCACCCAATCACATACATTAACTCCCTCCACTCTTCATCAGAAACAAGTTTACTATCACCAGCATGTGTCGTGAAATTTATTAACTTAGCAGCATCAAGCAGTACAATCCTATATATGATAATATATAAAGATATCAATTCCAGTAAGTATATGTATATTAAATAGATTAAAAATAGTGCAAAAGAGAAATAATATACAAAAAATTGAGGTGGTGTTCATGTCCATTTAGGAATCGTATGGCAGAGGGGAAGAAGCTGCTCCTGAATTGCTAAGTGTGTACCTTGAGGCTTCTGTACCTCCTTCCTGATGATAACAATGAGAAAAGGGCATGCCCTGGATGATGGGGATCCTTAATAATGGATGCTGCCTTTCTGAGGCACCGCTCCTTGAAGATGTCTTGGACCGAAGAAGGGTAGTACCCAAGATGGAGCTGATTAATTTTATAACTTTCTGTAGCTTCTTTCGGTCCTGTTTGCAGTTGCTCCCCCCCTCCCATACCAGACAATGATGCAGCTTGTCAGAACGTTCCCCACAGTACATATATAGTGTTTTAGGTGACAAACCAAATATCTTCAAACTCCGAATGAAATATAGCCACTGTCTTGCCTTCTTTACAGCTGCATTGATATGTTGAGACCAGGTTAGATCCTCAGAGATCTTGACAGCAAGGGACCTGAAATTGTTCACTCTCTCCACTTCTGATCCCTTTATGAGGACTGGTTTGTGTTCCCTTGCCTTACCCTTCCTGAAGTCTACAATCAGGTCCTGAAAAAAGACTACAGGGAGTTAGGAATGAAGTTGAGAAGCAGGACCGCCAAGGTAGTAATCTCTGGATTACTGCCTGTGCCACGCAACAGTGAGTATAGGAATAGAATGAGGTGGAGGATAAATGCATGGCTGAGGGATTGGAGCAGGGGGCAGGGATTCAGATTTCTAGATCATTGGGATCTCTTTTGGGGCAGGTGTGACCTGTACAAAAAGGATGGGTTGCACTTGAATCCCTGGGGGACCAATATCCTGGCGGGTAGGTTTGCTAAGGCTACCGGGGAGAGTTTAAACTAGAATTGTTGGGGGGTGGGAACCGAACTGAAGAGACTGGGGAAGAGGCGGTTGGCTCACAAATAGAGAAAGCTTGTAGACAGTGCGAGAGGGAGGATAGGCAGGTGATAGAGGAAGGACGCACTCAGATGGATGGTTTGATATATGTCTATTTTAACGCAAGGAGTATTGTGAACAAAGCAGATGAGCTTAGAGTGTGGATCAGTACTTGAAGCTATGATATGGTGGCCATTACAGAGACTTGGATGTATCATCAGCAGATTTATAGATGGTATTTGAGCTATACCTAGCCATACAGTCATGGGTATAGAGCGAGTAGAGCAGAGGGCTAAGCACACATCCCTGAGGTGCACCAGTGTTGATCGTCAGTAAGGAGGAGATATTATTACCAATCCACTCAGGCTGTGGTCTTCCGGTTGGATCTTGATTGTGCTTTGTCATCGTTGGAGTTTAACAGTATACTTATCATGAAGCAAGCAAAGATCTATCATAACAAACTCGAAATTGAAGGTATTTGTGAATATTCAGCAGGCTGGCTGCAGAAATTTAAGAAAAGGAACAGCACTAAGTTTTTAAAGCGTCTGCTGATCCTAAAACTCTAGCACCGGAACAAATCTATGATGCTGATTGTTTTACACCTTACATAACAGCATTAAATTTTTAAAGCATCACTGATGAAAAATCTACTAGGACAAGTCCATAATGCTGATTGTTTTTATGTTACATGAAATCCAAAAAAAAAAGCAAAATACAAATACAGTGAACTGTAACCCTTTAATCAGAGCATGACATTGTAGGTGGAAACGAAGTCTGCTGTTGTGTGTTGCTGTTCAACAGCTGAATCAGGTATTCTCCCAATGCTGCTGTGCTGTTTTCATTACGCTCCACACATATTAATGGTATGTGAAAATTTTTACTGTTAAGCAAATAAGTCTGATGAATGAAGACCGTTTTACTGGTAGCACATAAATTCAAAGCTGCAAATGATAGCAATCCCAAACTAACGCATTTATTCCAAAATCCGAAACACTTCAGGTGAGAGGTACTCAACCTGTAATGCCCATTAAGCTCTTACCTTTGTTTTCATTGAATACACAGAGCGAAGGTGCAATTTCATTGGCATTCCACAGCCGCAGGGTCCCATCAGCTGAACAAGACAGGAGGCGTTGATGTGCTGCACTGTACACCAAACCCCAAATAGCATCAGTGTGTCCTTCCAAAGCACCTCGCAACACAGAAGGATCTATAACAAATACATTTCTTAATTTGGAAAATAAATCTGATGCTCACAAGTTCACATCCACATTGATTGTCCTGTACTTCTCTGTAAATTGCGTTTTTTTTTTGTCAAATGGAGCAGTAATGATGATTTGAAGAGAAAATACCATGTAGTAAGTACAAACAAAAGCCAGAATTCCACAGACTAATTCTTTGGGTGAGGCTCACTTTTTTGGACATGGAGGTAATACTCAGCTTAGCCTTGGAAATAATTCCAGGCTGCAGATACCTGGAATTATTCATGGGAGGCCACTAAAATCCTGTGCTTAAGAAGAGAGGAGCTCATCTATTTTTTTAAGCTACTTTCTCCACCCAGCAGAAGGCAAGAAGATTTGCCTATATTATAGGTTTCCCAAAAAGTGAGACATTTGTATCTGCACTCATGGCCTTACAGAAGCTGCCTTGGCAACCTTTTACCAGGAGGATATCTCAGGCAGCCCTCCACAAAGCACATGCTGCCTGCAGGCACCATTCTTCCACCTGTCTGTTCAGGTCACTTTTTGCTCCTGGGACACACTCCCCTGCCTTGCTCAATGAGTGGGTGAGAGAGAGAAAACGGGCTGGCTTTGTTGCCCTTGCTGCATCATGATCTTGCTATATTGGAGCCGAAATGTGTAGCAATGTGTGGCAACACTTGCAGGCTGCCAACACATCCTTGGGTTGTGTTGGTTGTTAACGCAGAGCATCACTGTATGCTTCAATGTACATGCGATATGTAAATGAATCTGATTCTTTATGCAGCATCTATTCTTTCTATACCAGTACTCCCTCACAGTTTGAAGACTGTTACTTTATTCTGGTATATTCCTCTAAAAGATGACTAGGCAGCCTCAGAAACTTGTAAAGATCAACAGAAAATACCACAATGAAAATGACAGTGCAGCACCACACAGATATCCCAATAATGCTGCTTTGTGAGTGTCACAGTTGAAGATTTGAACTCTTATGGGGCTTTAAAGAATTAGGGTGAAGTACAACAACATTAAAAGGCAGTAGGTCAAATAACAAAATATGCAGAAATACGCACCGTATGAATCATAGGGATCTATAGTGGAACTGGGGGCATTCCAGCACTGGATTAATCCATCAGTACCTCCACTGAAACACTGCTCCCCACTCGTGCTCATCACAACACACAACACTGGGCCTCTATCCAATGCAGAGGAAATAAAACAAATTTAATTCTCTCTTCCAGTACCTTTCAAGCAGAGCCTTCTTTGCATTACAGGCATTCTCTGGGTTAAACAAGGGCTCTGTTCTTGATAAGTTCCCATAAGCTGATCTCTCCACAAACAGGAAATCTACATTTTCTATACGAGGGGTGATTGATGTTCGTGGCCTAAGGCAGAAGAAGTCAATTTTAGAAAACCTAGCACATTTACTTTTCAATGTAGTCCCCTCCTGCGTTTACACACTTAGTCCAGCTGTTGTGGAGCATAGGGATCTTGGACCTCCAGAAAGTGTCCACAGCAGCAGTGATTGATAAGTTCATGGCCTAAGGTAGAAGGAGATGAGTTATACAGCTGTCGTTACATGCACATGCAGTTCAACTCTTTGAGTGATTACGCAGAAAGTTTGAAGTTAATAACTCATCTCCTTCAGGCCACAAACTTATTAATCACCCCTGATGAGTTATTAACTTCAAACTTTCTGCATAATCACTCAAAGAGTTGACCTGCATGTGCATGTAACGAGAGCTGTATAACTCATCTCCTTCTACCTTAGGCCACAAACTTATCAATCACCCCTGCTGTGGACACTTTCTGGAGGTCCAAGATCCGTATGCTCCACGACCACTGGACTAAGTGTGTAAATGTAGGAGGGGACTATGTTGAAAAATAAATGTGCTAGGTTTTCTAAAATTGACTTCTTCTACCTTAGGCCTTGAACTTATCAATCACCTCTCATAGTTACCCATTCTGTATCACTCTAAACTTACCTATTATAATTCTTTCATTTTTTTGAATATTCACTTCACAACACTAGTCATAATTAAATTAATGTAACACATACTTTATCCAATCAGTGTGTCGAGCTGCAGCTCCTAAGGGACCGTGTTAGGGAACTGGAGTTGCAGCTCGATGACCTTCGTCTGGTCAGGGAGAGTGAGGAGGTGCTAGAGAGGAGCTATAGGCAGGTAGTCACACCGGGGACACAGGAAACAGACAAGTGGGTCATAGTCAGGAGGGGGAAGGGAAAGGTCAGGTACTAGAGAGTACCCCTGTGACTATACCTCTTGACAATAAGTACTCCTGTTTGAGTACTGTTGGGGGAGGGGGAGAGACAGCCTACTTGGGGGAAACAACAGTGGCCGTGCCTCTGGCACAGAGTCCGGCCCTGTGGCTCAGAAGGGTAGGGAAAGGAAGAGGAAGGCAGTAGTGATAGGGGACTCTATAGTTAGGGGGTCAAACATGCGACTCTGTGGACGCAGAAAAGAAACTCGGATGGTAATTTGCCTCCCACGTCCAAAAATCCTGCAGTGGGAGGGAGAACAGCCAGAGGTCGTGGTACATATTGGTACCAATGACATAGGTAGGAAAAGGGAAGAGGTCCTGAAAAAAGACTACAGGGAGTTAGGAATGAAGTTGAGAAGCAGGACCGCCAAGGTAGTAATCTCTGGATTACTGCCTGTGCCACGCAACAGTGAGTATAGGAATAGAATGAGGTGGAGGATAAATGCATGGCTAAGAGATTGGAGCAGGGGGCAGGGATTCAGATTTCTAGATCATTGGGATCTCTTTTGGGGCAGGTGTGACCTGTACAAAAAGGATGGGTTGCACTTGAATCCCTGGGGGACCAATATCCTGGCGGGTAGGTTTGCTAAGGCTACTGGGGAGAGTTTAAACTAGAATTGTTGGGGGGTGGGAACCGAACTGAAGAGACTGGGGAAGAGGCGGTTGGCTCACAAATAGAGAAAGCTTGTAGACAGTGTGAGAGGGAGGATAGGCAGGTGATAGAGAAAGGACGCACTCAGATGGATGGTTTGATATATGTCTATTTTAACGCAAGGAGTATTGTGAACAAAGCAGATGAGCTTAGAGTGTGGATCAGTACTTGAAGCTATGATATGGTGGCCATTACAGAGACTTGGATGGCTCAGGGACAGGAATGGTTACTTCAAGTGCTGGGTTTTAGATGTTTCAGAAAGGACACGGAGGGAGGCAAAAGAGATTGGGGCGTGGTACTATTGATCAGAGATAGTGTCACGGCTGCAGAAAAGGTGGACGTCATGGAGGGATTGTCTACGGAGTCTCTGTGGGTGGAGGTTAGGAACAGAAAGGGGTCAATAACTTTACCGGGTGTTTTTTATAGGCTGCCTCATAGTAACAGGGATATTGAGGAGCAGGTAGGGAAACAGATCTGGAAAGGTGTAATAATAACAACAGAGTTGTCATGATTGGAGATTTTAATTTCCCAACTATCAACTGGCATCCACCTAGAGCAAGGGGTTTAGATGGGGTGGAGTTTGTTAGGTGTGTTCAGGAAGATTTCTTGACACAATATGTAGATAAGCCTACAAGAGGAGAGACTGTACTTGATTTGGTATTGGGAAATGAACCTGGTCAGGTGTCAGATCTCACAGTGGGACAGCATTTTGGAGATAGTGATCATAATTCTATCTCCTTTACAATAGCATTGGAGAGAGATAGGAACAGACAAATTAGAAAAGTGTTTAATTGGAGTAAAGGTAATTATAAGGCTATCAGGCAGGAAACTGGAAGCTTAAATTGGGAACAGTACAGAAGAAATGTGGCAAATGTTCAGATAATATTTGTGTGGAGTTCTGCATAGGTACGTTCCAATGAGACAGGGAAGTTATGGTAAGGTACAGGAACCGTGGTGTACAAAGGCTGTAATAAATCTAGTCAGGAAGAAAAGAAAAACTTACAAAAGGTTGAGAGATCTAGGTAATGTTAGAGATCTAGAAGATTAAAATAGGCTAACAGGAAGGAGCTTAAAAAGGAAATTAGGAGAGCCAGAAGGGGCCATGAGAAGGCCTTGGCAAACAAGATTAAGGAAAACCCCAAGTATTCTACAAGTATGTGAAGAGCAAGAGAAGATGTGAAAAAATAGGACCTATCAAGGGTGACGGTGGAAAAGTGTGCATGGAACTGGAGGAAATAGCAGAGGTACTTAATGAATACTTTACTTCAGTATTCACTATGGAAAAGGATCTTGGTAATTGTAGTGATGACTTACAGCGGACTGAAAAGCTTCAGCATGTAGATATTAAGAAAGAGGATGTGCTGGAGCTTTTTGGAAAGCATCAAGTTGTATAAGTTGCCGGGACCGGATGAGATGTACCCCAGGCTACTGTGGGAGGTGAGGGAGGAGATTGCTGAGCCTCTGACGATAATCTTTCAAACATCAATGGGGATGGGAGAGGTTCCGGAGGATTGGAGGGTTGCAGATGTTGTTCCTTTATTCAAGAAAGGGAGTAGAAATAGCCCAGGAAATCATAGACCAGTGAGTCTTATTTCATTGGTTGGTAAGTTGATGGAGAAGATGCTGAGAGGCAAGATTTATGAACATTTAGAGAGGCATCATATGATTAGGAATAGTCAGCATGGCTTTGTCAAAGGCGATTCATGCCTTATGAGCCTGGTTGAATTTTCTGAGGATGTGACTAAACACATTGATGAAGGTAGAGCAGTAGATGTAGTGTATATGGATTTCAGCAAGGCATTTGACAAGGTACCCCATGCAAGGCTTATTGAGAAAGTAAGGAGGCATGGGATCCAAGGGGACATTGCTTTGTGGATCCAGAACTGGCTTGCCTACAAAAGGCAAAGAGTGGTTGTAGACAGGTCATATTCTGTATGGAGGTCGGTGACCAGTGGTGTGCCTCAGGGATCTGTTCTGGGACTCTTACTCTTCGTGATTTTTATAAATGACCTGGATGAGGAAGTGGAGGGATGGGTGAGTAAGTTTGCTGATGACACAAAGGTTGGAGGTATTGTGGATAATGTGGAGGGCTGTCAGAGGTTAAAACGAGACGTTGATAAGATGCAAAACTGGGCTGAGTGTTGGCAGATGGAGTTCAACTCAGATAAGTGTGAAGTGTTTCATTTTGGTAGGTCAAATATGATGGCAGAATATAGTATTAATGGTAAGACTCTTGGCAGTGTGGAGGATCAGAGGGATCTTGGGGTCTGAGTCCACAGGATGCTCAAAGCTGCTGAGCAGGTTGACTTTGTGATTAAGAAGGCATATGGTCTATTGGCCTTCATTAATTGTGGAATTAAATTTAGGAGCCGAGAAGTAATGTTGCAGCTATCTAGGTCCCTGGTCAGACCCCATTTGGAGTACTGTGCTCAGTTCTGGTTGCCTCATGACAGGAAGGATGTGGAAGCCATAGAAAGGGTGCAGAGGAGATTTACAAGGATGTTGCCTGGATTTGGGAACATGCCTTATGAAAACAGGTTGAGTGAACTCGGCCTTTTCTCCTTGGAGCGACAGAGGATGAGAGGTAACCTGACAGAGGTGTATAAGATGATGAGAGGCATTGATCCTGTGGATAGTCAGAGGCTTTTTCCACGGGCTGAAGTGGTTGCCACAAGAGGACACAGGTTTAAGGTGCTGGGGAGTAGATACAGAGGAGATGTCAGGGGTAAGTTGTTGTTTTTTTTTTTAAACGCAGAGAGTGGTGAGTGCGTGGAATGGGCTGCCAGCAACAGTGGTGGAGGTGGATATGATAGGGTCTTTTAAGAGACTGTTGGATAGCTACACGGAGCTTAGAAAAATAGAGGGCTATGGGTAAGCCTAGTAATTTCTAAGGTAGGGACATGTTTGGCACAGCTTTGTGAGCCGAAGGGCCTGTATTGTGCTGTAGGTTTTCTAAGCTTCAATGTTTTAATTACTAACAAATACTACTAATCACATTATTACTCCTATCTTGAAAAATACTTAAAATGTATGAGAGAACTGTGTAAAGTCAGATCAGCATAAATCTGGGAAGCCCTTGATTATGGAATGTGCAAGATATTCAAACCTACCTGTGAGCTCTGAATGTGTATATGGGTTCTACATCCAGTGATGCACTCCTATGGAGAGAAAGAACATAACTATTAACATTGTCAATGGTTCCAGCAACATAAACTGAAAATGTATGAATTCTAATATTAAAGTCAATTAATACTTTTCCCACAGTAATCCAACAATTTGACTTTGCCTCTCTAGCTATACAACTCACGATATTCTTCTGATGCTCTTATGCTCTTTATATCCATGATCGTGCAGCTAAGCACTATCTACTGAATCACTAATGACACCACTGTGTTTACCGAACCACGGGTGGTGATGAATCAGCATACAGGAGTAAGATAGAACACCTGGCTAAGAGGTGCCACAGCAACAACCTCATACTCAATGAAAACAAACCCAGAGAAAGGGTAAGTCGGTAAACCACATGGCAGTTCTCACTGGTGGGTCAGAGGTGGAAAGAATAAGCAGCTTCAAATCCCTGCATGTTTGGCATGTCCACAAATTCTCAAACAAAATTCCACAAGTACAATGTTGAATGTATCGTTACTGGTTGCCTGATAATTTTATACACAGGAACATAAGAGGCTGCAGAGAGTACTGGACACTGTGGATCATCACAGGCACAGCCCTCCCCAGCTTTGACAGCACCTACACAATGCTCTGCCTCAAGAAGGCCACATCTGTCAAGGAATTCCACCATCGTGCTGCAGGAAGAACAGAAGCCTGAGGTCCCACACTGCCGGGTTCAGGAACAACTACTTCAAATCCTTGGACTAACCTGCACAATTCTAACTCAGCAACAGAACACCACAGATCACCTCTTGCACTTTCATGGACTGGTCTGTGTTTCTGATTGTATTTCTTTTGAATTAGTCTTTTTTATTCTCTGCTTTTCACAGTCTTGGATAATTTATGTATAATCTATGATATATTCTGAGTGTTATCTGAAGCAATGGTCCTGTGATGCTGCTGCAAGTTTTTCCATTGTATCTCACCGTACTTGTGCATGAAAAACTTGACTTGAATTTGAACCTGGAGGTTTCCACAAAAACTAATAGACAAATCATATTTATATTAGCTACAAATTATCTCTTAGCTATAGACCACCTGTATGGAAATCAGAAATACAATGATATACTCTTCTTACATGCATGAAGGCAGTCTCTGGAACACAAGTAGTTAACACCACCCAGGAGCAGCTACCTGTTTGTCTCTCAACCCATTCAACCATTAACATTCTCTCTTTTCATTTATGGCACTGTCTCCAGCAGGCTCTGCAACAACTCACTCTTTGAAATGATCTTCCAAATTATGAACAGCAAGAACTCTTCTAGAATATTGTGACTTTCAAAACTAGACAATGATCATTTTGCAAGTATGAATCCAACTCTGTGACTAAGGAATATAAAATTCCAAGACAACCAATTTACTAGAAAATATTTAATTGCTTCAACTTATTGAAGCAGTAATTTGGTAAGCCAAGCCATTAAAATGCATACAAATCAAAAGCTTTATTGGTTCCATCTGTAATGTCCTAAAATCCTCACCATCTCCAGAACTCTCTCTAGCCTCAAACTACAGACACATTCAGAATTTTGCCTTTAATGTCAAAAAATGTCAAGATTCACTCTCAACACATCTCCAGCTCTGTAAATTCTACCAATTCCTGCTTTACTCTGTCTCTTTTCCATTTATCCATTTTGCTAACAATTTAAAATGCTCCCTGCCTTTTCGCTATATATTCTAAATTAAGAAAGCTCACCAATACACATGAATTAATGTTTCATATTGTCCAGACTGCCCCTCAAATGATAGGAGAGTTCAGTGCCCATTTAATGCAAAGTTATCTCCTGCACAGAGAGTTTAGGGAATTGCAGGTTCAATTTGACACCATATTTCAAGAAAAGCCATCCCCCTCTAAAGATTCTCCACGTACCAAGGCATACTACACAAAATACACTCACATTTAGTCCAGAAGAAATAAAATCCCCTCTCTAGACTGTCAAGAAATGACCAATTTCAAATTGATATTAAATCAAAAATTGCTTCAGTTAGGCATTAGTACTATCAGCAACTGAAAGGGAAATAAATTCTACTTGCAAAATTCCTTTGATCAGAACTAGTTCAATTCAAGGAACTAACTGAAGATTCACATTAAAGGGACGGAAATGTTTTCACTGGTGAAATAAAAGCCTGAACTGCTCAATATGGGCAATACCAAAGTCAATTTATAATAAAGGGACTATCATCTAACATGAACTAAGTATTCTCTTTAAACTGCCCAGACATCTCTCTCTGCACATCCCAAGCCACAAACAATTATCACTAATAAATCAATTTCAAGATCCTTGTGCTTGATGAAGTAGTGACATTGTTTGATATTACTTCTTGATTTGTGTGCCAGTAAACACTTTTTGCTTTTATAGTTCTTTAGTTCAATACTACAGACAGTTCCATGGACCATAAGAATTCTGAAAACCTCTGATCAAATCATAATGTGAAACTATTTTCATCTCTTCTTAACCTGAGAAGGAAGTTTGTATATTTCCTCTATTTAAAGTTCCATATAGGACACAGCTTTGTGAATGACAACAATAAAAATGATACTATGGGTTATCAACAAATGAGCAATTTAATGATGATGCAAGAAAGGTCACTAAAAAGCTTAATGTAACACAGGCAGATCGATCAGGAATTCCTCCTCCAACTCCCAGCATGATTCTAAGAGTCCATCTCAGTTAGCTGATGCAAAATGTCCTTTATGAGATTTTGACATATATTCACTAATGGTATTAATTCTATCCTTTTGTTTTGATAAATTCTCATAAATGGGAGAAATAGGTTACTGGCAGATAGGACTTAAAAATTGTAAGTTTTTCTTTTTGGCTCAGCTTTTTTTGCCCATTGGTATTTGGCAACATCTAGCATTGTTGGTTAGAGAAAAGATTTCTTAGAGTTATGTGGCAGTAAACACTTCCTGCCGTTCTAGTTCTTTAGTTCAATACTAGTGGCATTCCAACCACTGATATTTCCCTGGACTATAAGGTGCATCAACTTTCAGTCTCCATGGAATGCAATTAAATCAAAAATACTAACAACAGATTAATTCTGTCTATATCTCAGCTTGACTTTCACCCCATTTCTCTGTACTTTTACTCACCTGATTTAAAAAAAATCACCATCATGCTAACACGAATAAAAGGTATTGTCAATAGTCTAGAAATGATGTACAGTATTCTAAGAGCAAATTAAAGTACAAGATCTAATTTGTTTACATGTATTGCCAGGGAGCAGTACCATCAGTGAATAAAATATTCTCAGTTTAGCCTCTGTGACATTTTATCAAATCAACACCAAAAAAAAAAATCCAAAATAGAAACTCAAATTCATCCAGATTTATGCACTTTATACTTCAAATCACATAAAAGAACATTTTTATGCTCCATTATTCTTACTTTTTGGCTGGGGTAGTCTTTTGTAAATTCCACAACTTCACAGTGTGATCTTCTGAGGCAGTTACCAGAACAGGTTCAACTGGATGAAAGGCAAGGCCTCTTATCCCATCAAAATGGCTCCGTAACGTGAACTTAGGATTCCAGGTCTTTCGTAATGCATCTTTATTGTTTGTGATCTGTTGTAAAACCCCCAAAAATATTTATCAAAATGTAGTTATTAAAAGTTAAAAAGTCTTGAATATTAATTACAGATTTTCACTCTGATCAAACCAACCTTTTGAATCAGAGAGCTCAAGGGAATTTGGCCCACTGGACCAGTGCTGAGTCTATGGAAAAGCTATTTAATTTGTTTAAAACTCCACATATTTTCCTTTCTATAAGGACATACAAAAGGTAATTGGAAGTTCCTACTAATTTCTTACACTAATGAGCTGTCCCTGTATTAGCTACCAACTCTGAACACTGAATTGATATTGTGAATTTACCACTGACCAGAAACTTAATTAAGCCAGCCACATCAATAATCAGGCTTTAAAAGCAGGCCAGAAGCTGGATGTCATTCACCTCTCGACTGTTCAAACTATTTTCACATTTATAAGCTCATTTACAGTACTCAATTTACCTGAATGCCAGAAGCTTCAACAGCATTCAAGTAGCCCGTTACAGACAGGCAAAATGCAACCCATAAAAGTATCGTCCCTTTCATTTCCACTATACCCATACATTGGGTGCAAAACCCACAGCAGCAACTTGCTGGCTTTTTAACTGCATCTTCTAAATCCATATCCTTTATAGGAAAGGACAAATACAGCAGGCGCCTAGGAAGACTACCATCAGTGAACCACACACAACCCTTGCTTGAAAATATTCTGGAATTCCTTTGCCAACAAATTCAGCGATGTCCAGTTGATGCATTAAAATTTATAGCAGGGGAGGGAGATATTCAACTTATTGTGTCCATACATCCCAAAAATGGCCCACAGCCTTTTAAAGCTGTGACTTTTCAAGTGCTTATCCAAGTTGTTTTTAAATACAGTGTTACTGCCTTTTTCATTCTTTCAGCCAGAGTTCAAGACACTAATCACAATGTGAAAATTCACTGCAAATCCATTTATTTAGCTTATGCCCCAGTATCTCATTTAGAGATACAGCAGAGTAACAGGCCCTACTGGCCCAACGAGCCAGCACTGTCCTATTTATCTACTAACCCATACATCTTTGGAATGTGGGAGGAAACTGTGCATTCAGGGGAAACTCACAGTGTCATGGGGAGAACCTACAAACTCTTACAGTGGAATTAAACCTGTGGCTCTGGCACTTAATAGCGTACACTAACCGTCATGCTTCTGTGTCACCTTCAACATGTTATCCATATTACCGAGGGAATGTAAGTTCATCATAAAAAACTGGTGCACTACCACATCATTTACGAGAAGATAGGGATGGGATTTACTGATTACCTTGCTAGCGATGGCCATATTCTATAAGGAAGTAAAAACTAAATGCTTCCACTACCACTTCAATTAGGTCATTGTAGATGATGTGTAGAAAATATGTTAATTACCTTGATCCACATATAGAAAACAATATGGAACTCAGCCCATTGTAGCCTCCACCAAGAGAATTGATCATCTTCCATCTTACCTCCAACTTTTCTACCCCTTCATATCCAAAGTCCAATGGTATTGAATGTATTCAATATTTGGATGTCCATTGTGCTTTGAATTGAGAATTTGCAAGTTCAAAGACTTGAACAACTTTCATCTTGTTTCAGTCCTAAATGGCTGTATGTCATGGTGGTGAAGTGATGAGTACCACTGCCTCAGTCCCTAGGACTTGGGTTTGATCCTGATCTCACGTACTATGGAGATCTAGGCCTCATATGGAGCCAGTGATCATTAATGGAGAATGTGTGGAGCAGGTTAAGACCTACAAGTATCTGGGAGTACAGTTGGACGAGAAGCTAGACTGGACTGCCAACACAGATGCCTTGTGCAGGAAGGCACAGAGTCGACTGTACTTCCTTAGAAGGTTGGCGTCATTCAATGTTTGCAGTGAGATGCTGAAGATGTTCTATAGGTCAGTTGTTGAGAGTGCCCTCTTCTTTGTGGTGGCGTGTTGGGGAGGAAGCATTAAGAAGAAGGACGCCTCACGTCTTAATAAGCTGATAAGGAAAGCGGGCTCTGTCGTGGGCAAAGTACTGGAGAGTTTAACATCGGTAGCTGAGCGAAGGGCGCTGAGTAGGCTACGGTCAATTATGGAAAACCCTGAACATCCTCTGCATAGCACCATCCAGAGACAGAGAAGCAGTTTCAGCGACAGGTTACTGTCGATGCAATGCTCCTCAGACAGGATGAAGAGGTCAATACTCCCCAATGCCATTAGGCTTTACAATTCAACTGCCAGGACTTAAGAACTTTTTTAAAGCTATTATTAATGTTTTCTGAGTTAGTGATTTAGATGCATATCATATTATTACTGAGTTAAGTATTGTATGTAATGAGTTTTTGCTACAACAAGTGTATGGGACATTGGAAAAAATGTTGAATTTCCCCATGGGGATGAATAAAGTATCTATCTATCTATCTATCTATGTATGTAGAGTTTGTACCTTCACTGTGAAAGCATGGCTTTCTACTAGGTACAATTTTTTAGCTTCCACATCCCAAAGATGTGCTGATAGGTTAACTGGCTGTAGTCATGTCAGCTCCTTGGGCCAATGAGAAATGAGGAAGAAATGCAACAGACAGCAACCGTCTGTGCGGTGGTCAGTAACCACATTTTCTGGGCCAATAACACTTTTTCTGGAATCCTAGGCAGAAAAATTACCTCCAAGAAAATTAATTATTTTTGTTTTAATAGAAGCTGAATGAATGCTTCCGATAATATCTGGAGAACTTGTGTTCTTTAAGTTGCAGAAAGATGAATTTTCTATCCATCTGAATAGGCAGAAGGTACTTAGGTTTATTACCACATGTCATAAATTTTAACTTTATAAAATCCAAAATAATTTGGTTGACATCTTTAATGCTGAGTTTTTTTTAAAATTCTTGTTTTAAAACAATAATTTTTGCCTATAATCTATTTAGTTACACCCAACTACAAATTAAACTAATTCTTAACCACAATACATTCAAACTAACAGATGAAAAAATGTTGATAATTTACAAATATTCATGCATAAACTAAAAACTACTTCCTAGGTAGCCAAAATATAACATTGTTTTATGGAATAATGTTTTCATAAAATCTACACAAATCTGCTGATTAATAGAAAATGTACAAAGAACATTGCTATCAATTAATCATCGAACAAATAATTCTTGATCACATTCCTACAAGCACATTCCCTTCACCCACAATGGCCTTTCTTGGGGAAAGAAATAGTTTGCAATTGTCTAGTAACTTTTCATCCTCTCAGAAAGCTCCCATAATCCATTTTCAGTTGCAGTCACAGTCTTACAGATAAAATGTTGTCAATTTAACACAGGTCTTCAGGACAGCAAATGAAACAAATGACCAGTTTATATAACTTTACTGGTGGCCACTATAGGAGACTCTTTACCAGGGCAGGTAGAATAACACTACGTTGTTTTTTTAACATCCTTAGAGTAAACAACCTTCATGCTGTTTGATCCAAAATATGGCATCTCTGTTAATGAGAAGTCATTAGACCATAAGACATAGGAGCAGAATTAGCCATTTGGCCCATCGGGTCTGCTCCACCATTCAATCATGGCTGATCCTTTCTCCCCCTCCTCAGCCCAACTCCCTGGCCTTCTCCCCATAATCTTTGATGCCGTTGTGGCGACCCACTTTCTGCGCAGGTGAACCGGCTCACAAATAGCCAGCACGCGGGGGGAGACTTTGGTAATGCACCTCTGACGTCATTTCCGTCCGGAGAGGGCGGGCGCTAGGGATTAAATGCCAGTGTCGCGAAGTTTGAACCGACTAGTCTCGAAACAGCTTACCGACTGCGTGTCGTCTCTAGCTCTGTGTGTAGCACATCGTTACATTGGTGACCCTGAGGGTCCAAACTGGATTTGGACCAAAGATGACCGACTCTTCATCTGTTCACGCAGTTTCGCTAAAACTGCCGACTTTCTGGACGCTGCGACCACGTGTGTGGTTCAGCCAAGCAGAAGACCAGTTCCAGATTCGGCAGATATCCTCTGATTCCACACGTTACTACCACGTGGTGAGCGCCCTTGACCAGGAGACGGCCTCCCAAGTTGTAGATTTCATAAGAAGGCAAATACGAAGCATTCAAAGCGCTGCTCATTGGGACCTTTGGCCTCTCGCGGCATGCCCGCCTGCTTCACCTGGACAGTTTGGGAGACAGGCTGCTGTCAGCATTGATGAACGAGATACTGGCCCTGGCTGACGGACACAAGCCCTGCCTCATGTTTGAGCAGGCGTTCCTAGAGCAGCTGCCCGAGGACATACATCTGCTGCTGGCCGACGCAGATTTCAGCGACCCCCGGAAGGTGGCGGCCCGGGCAGACGTGCTGTGGAAAGCCAAGAGGGAGAGCGTGACGTCCGTCGGTCAGATTACCAGGCCACACGTCCAACAGCAGACCAGACCAGGCCCGGCAGGGGAGCGCACACAACACAGAGACAGGAGTGAGGAGGCCAGTGAACAGGTGTTTCTACCACCAGCGGCGGGGCACAGAAGCCCTCCATTGTTGCCCACCCTGCAAGGGCCAGCAGCCGCTAATGACTATGGCGGCTGGCCACCAGGACAGCCTCTTGTACGTCTGGGATAAACAGTCGGGGCGCCGCTTCTTGGTTGATACCAGAGCGGAAATCAACGTCTTGCCCCCGAAGGGGTACGACACCCACAACAGGAAACCAGGACCCTCCCTGAGGGCCGCAAACGGCAGCACGATACGGACCTACGGCACCCGCACAGTGCAGCTGCAGTTCGGCGCCAGCCGGTTCACGTGGGACTTCACACTGGCCACGGTGGCCCAACCACTCCTGGGGGCAGACTTCTTGCGAGCTCACAGCCTGCTGGTCGACTTGCAAGGGAAAAGACTGGTACATGTCGAGACTTTCCAGACATTCTCCCTGGGTGAAGCCAAGTTGCCGGTCCCACACCTGGACTCCATCATGCTGTCAGACAACGAATTCACCAGAATCCTGGCGGACTTTTCATCGATTCTGGCACCGCAGTTCGCGGCAGCCATGCCCAGACACGGGGTACAGCACCACATTCCGACCCAGGGACCACCCCTCCACGCCCGCGCACGTTCGGCCTGAAGAATGCCGCACAGACGATCCAGCGGCTAATGGATGCGGTGGGACGCGACCTGGACTTTGCGTTCATCTATTTGGACGACATCCTTATAGCCAGCAGTAGTCGCCAGGAGCATCTGTCCCACCTCCGCCAGCTCTACTCCCGCCTGAGTGATTTCGGCCTCACGATCATCCCAGCCAAATGCCAGTTCGGTCTCGATACCATTGACTTCCTGTGCCACAGGATTACCAAAGACGGGGCAACACCTCTGCCCGCCAAGGCAGACGCGATCCGCCACTTTACCCGGCCCAACACGGTCAAAGGCCTGCAGGAGTTCGTTAGTATGGTGAACTTCTACCACTGTTTCCTCCCCTCAGCAGCCCGTATCATGCGCCCTGATGTCGGGTAAAGGCAAGGACATTACTTGGGACGAGGAGGCCGCAGCAGCTTTCGTTAAAGCCAAAGAAGCCTTGGCAGATGCTGTGATGCTGGTGCACCCCAGAACAGACGTTCCGACCGCCCTCACGGTGGACGCATCCGACACAGCAGTCAGTGGGGTGCTGGAGCAGCTCATCGAGGGGCGCTGGCAACCCCTGGCGTTCTTCAGCAAGGACCTACGACCACCTGAACTCAAGTACAGTGCTTTTGACCGGGAGCTGCTGGCACTGTATCTGGCAATCCGACATTTCAGGTACTTCTTAGAAGGCAGGCCGTTCACCGCGTTCACGGACCACAAACCGTTGACCTTCGTGTTCACGAAGGTGTCCGATCCCTGGTCGGCTTGCCAGCAGCGACATCTGTCCTACATATCCGAGTACACGACGGACATCCAGCATGTCTCGGGAAAGGACAACGTCGTGGCGGACGCACTCTCCAGACCAGCTGTCCAGGCCCTGTCCCTGGGGGTGGACTATGCAGCACCGGCAGAGGCGCAGCAGGCAGACGACGAGATGCCCAGCTACAGGACCACAGTCTCGGGTTTGCAACTGCAGGACTTTCTCGTAGGCCCAGGTGAGAAGACCCTCCTGTGCGACGTGGCTACCGGCCAACCTCGCCCCATCGTCCCGGCAGCCTGGAGGCGGCGAGTTTTCGACTCCATACACGGTTTGGCACACCTATCTATCAGGACAACCGTCTGGCTGGTCTCCAGCAAGTTCGCGTGGCACGGACTTCGCAAGCAGGTCAGTGAATAGGCCAGAACGTGCACGCTGTGCCAAACAGCCAAGGTGCAGCGGCACACTAAAGCCCCGCCGTAGCAGTTCGAACCCACCCACCAGAGGTTCGACCACATTCATGTGGATATCGTGGGCCCCCTACCAGTGTCCCGAGGAGCGCGGTACCTCCTAACTATGGTAGACCGGTTCACAAGGTGGCCAGAGGTGGTCCCGCTCACCGACACATCTGCTGATTCCTGCGCCTGAGCACTGATCGCAACCTGGGTAGCACGCTTCGGGGTACCGGCCCACATTACCTCCGACAGAGGCGCCCAGTTCACCTCCAGCCTGTGGTCGGCTGTGGCCAGCCTGTTGGGAACGCAGCTACACCACACTACTGCCTACCACCCACAGATGAACGGACTGGTGGAACGCTTCCACCGTCACTTGAAGTCGGCTCTCATGGCCCGCCTGAGAGGACCTAACTGGGTGGACGAGCTTCCTTGGGTCCTGCTTGGAATTCGCACAGCGCCCAAAGAGGATCTGCACGCCTCGTCGGCCGAGTACGGCGCACCCCTGGCCGTCCCAGCAGAGTTCATACCAGCCCCAAGGGGGGCAAGAGGAAGAACCCGCAGCTGTCCTGGACAGACTACGCGAAAGGCTCGGCAACCTGGCCCCCGTGCCGACTTCACAGCACGGACGGACCCCGACCCATGTACCCAACGACCTGCAGGACTGTAAGTTTGTGTTTGTACGAAGGGGCGGACACCAGGCACCACTACAGCGGCCGTACGAGGGGCTGTTCAAGGTGATCAACAACAACAGGTCCATGTACGTTCTGGACATTGGGGGGAAAGAGGAAGTTTTCACGGTGGACCGACTCAATCCAGCCCATGTGGACTTGGCGCAGCCGGTCGAGGTTCAGGCACCGTGGCGCAGAGGCAGACCTCCCAAACAGAGGCTGATCCAGACTGTGGATATTGGGGGGGTGTATCGCCGGTTCTGGGGTGGGGGTTATGTGGCGACCCACTTTCTGCGCAGGCGAACCAGCTCACAAATAGCCAGCACGCGGGGAGAGACTTTGGTAATGCACCTCTGATGTCATTTCCGCCCGGAGAGGGCGGGCGCTAGGGAATAAATGCCAGCGCCGCGAAGTTTGAATAAACTAGTCTCGAAACGACTTACTGACTGCGTGTTGTCTCTAGCTCTGTATGTAGTACATTGCTACACCGTATCCAATCAAGAGCCCATCAGCTTAGCCTTAAATGCACCCAATGACCTGGCTTCCACAGCTGCCTGTGATTACAAATTCCACAAATTCACCAGCCTCTAGCTAAAGAAATTTATGCGCATCTGTTTCAAATGGACACCCCCTATTCTGAAGCTGTGCCTTCTTGCCTTAGACTCCCCTACCATGGGAAACATCCTTTCCACATCTGCTGTTTTCAACATTTTGAAAAGTTTTAATGATATCCCCCCCCCAACCTTCTAAATTCCAGTGAGTATAGACCCAGAGCCATCAAACGTTCCTCATGTGATAACCCAGAAGCATCTTTGTGAACCTCCTCTGTACCCTCTCCAATGCCAGCACATCTTTTCTGAGATGTGGAGCCCAAAACTGTTCACGATACTTAAGGTGAGACCATACCACTGCCTCATAAAGCCTCAGCATCACATCTCTGCTCTTGTATTCTAGACTTCTTGAAATGAATGATAACATTGCATTTGCCTTCCGCACCACTGACTCAACCTGCAAATTAACCTTTAGGGTGTTCTGCACAAGGACTCCCAACTCCCTTTGCATCTCAGATTTTTGTATTTTTTCTCCATTTAGAAAATAGTCTGATCATTTACTCCATTTTCCAACATTGTATTTCATTTGTCACTTTCCTGCCCATTCTCCTAATCTGTCTAAGTTCTTCTGCAGCATGGTTTCCTCGACACTACCTGCCCCTCCACCGACCTTTGTATCATCTGCAACTTGGCAATAAAGCCATCTATTCCAACCCCTACCATCAACCCCTGCGGAACATCACTTGTCATTGGCAGTCAACCAGAAAAGGATCCTTTTATTCCCACAAGCTGCCTCCTACCAATCAGCCAATCCTCTAACCATACCAGTAACTTCCCTGTAACTTGGTAAGCAGCCTCATGTTGGCACCTTGTCAAAGGCCTTCTGAAAAAACTTTTACTATCCACCTTGATGTTGTTTGCTAGTTTGCTTTCATGCTTCATCTTTTCCTTCCTAATGATCCTTCTAGTTGCTCTCTGTAGGTTCTTAAAAGCTTCCCAATCCTTTATCTTCCTGCCAATTTTTGCTTTGCTCTCTGTTTTGCTTTTCCCATTAGCTTTGATGTCCCTTGTCAGCCAGGGTTGTACTATTTTGCTATTTGAGTATTGCTTTGTTTTTGGAAGACATCTATCCTGCACCTTCTTCATTTTCCCTAAAAACTCACATCATTGCGGCTCTGCTGTCATCCTTGCCAGCGTCTCCTTCCAGTTTACTTTGGTCAACTCCTCTTTCGTACCACTGAAATACTGCTCTGTCAGACTTGACTATCATAAAATTCCATGACTATCATAACATTGCCCTTTTGACATGCCCTTTCTATTTCACTTTGTAATCTGTGGTCCACATCCCAGATACTGTTGGGAAGCCTGTCTATAACTGCTATCAAGGTTTTTTTTACCCTTGCAGTTTCTTAACTTAATCCACAAGGATTCACCATCTTCTGATCCTATGCCACGTCTTCCTACTGATTTGATGCCATTCTTTACCAGTAGAGCCATGCTATCCGCTCTGTCTAACTTCCTATCCCTGCAATACAGCATGTAACCTTGGACATTCATCTCCCAACTACAACCATCCTTCAGCCATGATTCATTGATGGCCACAACATCATATCCGACAATCTGTTTTGGAGTGGGGCTTAAACTCTCAAACTCCAGTCTCAGGTGAGAGTTACCAGCTAAGTTCCACCAACTCTGAGATTCAATTAAGGACTGAAACACTTTTTAAAATGTACATTTCTGTCAGCAGTCAAGGACCAGTGATAAGAATCTTAATTTCCAATATTGTGAAATATCAATAGATGAGATGCTAAGAAGCTTCCGTGAGCATCTCGGGAGCTATCCGACACGTCAGTGCCAGTAGAACTTGGAAAGGGGAGACATTTTAAACCACATGCTGGCTGCTCCAATAGCTTTTATGCTACTAATATAGAATCTTATTAATTAGACAAAAAATCAATTAATGAGAAATTCCAACTCACATCATAATTTAAAGGATCTGCTTCATTAGCAACTGTAAGGCCCGCCAATTCCCCAAGACCCAATGCGTTTTCCAGTGCTTCGTCTGTACCCATGATAAAGGATTTTCCTGATCCTGGGGGAAACGTCAACGCCTCAACTAGCACGTTAAAAATAGCATGTGTTAATTCAATATAAATGAGAATACTAATACAGTACAGAATACATTACATTCTTAAGTGAAAATATTCTCATTGATCCGTATCTAAGAATCTACCAAGGTGCCCATTTTCCCTCACACCTACCTTCTTCTGCCCTGCCAGTTTCATGCTCAGTCAGCCGTGTGTTAGATGGTCTGGGGGGAGAGTTTACTGAAGATTGCAGTGGAGGAAGTTCATCTACATCTCTTAAAGTAGCCAACATGTCTTGTAATTTTGATCTATTTGGCCCTAATAAGAAATAAAACTAAGTTATCAATGATTTTGGATTTTGCATTTCTGTCACCCGAAGGAAAATTATTTAATTGAACATTTTCAGGTTTGTGTTCTGAAAATAGACTCAGTTTTAATCACCTTAAGTATTAGAATATAAAATTAACAAGAAACCAAACAATTCAGGAAAAAGTCAATAAATTTTCACCTGAAACTTAATTTTCAGTTGTATGAAATCTTGAACAAAATGTAGCCTTCTCTATTTCTGGGTTACAGTTTTACCCTACATGTTAATGAGCAAATAATCAAATAAGCTGAAAACTGGAACACTTCCCAGCCAAGGATTTGCAATCAGTTATTCATCCTTAATCCTAGCATTCAAAACTCATGCAGGGTGCTGAAGGTTATTACATACAGCAGTACACTAGGATCCAATGCATATTGCTCGATTGTTAACTAATATCAAACTGCAATTGTGCATCTTCTGTATATTCTACAATCTTCAAATTGTTTAGCCTAACAATCTTTGATGATATTTAGTTGTAAATGATACCATGTGCTTGTCCCTTCTCTCAGGTAGGTTCATACTAAGGCATTGGGCTTTGTGGATCATTACTACTTCGATGGAATCTGTTGCCTGTAATTTTAATCATTTTAAACAGCATATTGTCTTTTGCCAGTCGAAAAGTTAAAATTTATACACTAACAAAAAATTTCCTTTCATCAAATGTTTAAAACAGAATAGGGCTACAGTCAATCATATTTTTTTTGTTTCTATTTGTACACTGTTATAAGTCTGATTGCCTTTCAGCACACAAAACTAAAATATTTAATACAAAATCAAGAAAAGTAAGTGGACAGTGAAAAAAAAGCAACTTGAAAATGAATTAAATGCTCTTAAGCGGCAGCTTCCCGAGATAAAATGTTAAACTAAGGCTTGAGAGCGAGAGAGAGAGAGGATCAAGAATAGCTCAGAATAAGCAGATGGTTTTAAAGGAACAGGGAAAGTATTTGGATTTTTTCTTCCAAAGAAGTGTGGAAAAAGAGGGTTTATGAGCCAAAAGTATACCAGATTTCATACGCACTTACTCTTCACCCCCTTTTTCCCCTTTCGCTCCTTTTTGTACTGCTCCTTGAGCTTTGTTATTAGTCCCTGGTCCACGTCCCAGCTCTCTGGTGTGGGACTCACATCTTCCTTGTCTAAACACAGCATAGTGAAACAAATCAGAAAACGCCTAATGGAACAATCCAGCTCTTATAGCATTAGCAGGCAGTTTCAACATGCTGTTAAAGAAAATGTCACAGCAAGGCCATAATTAGAGCTAAATAGTTAATACAGTTGTACAGAAATGTTCTCAGCAGGGATTTATTTTAATAATGAAAATAATATTCATTATAATAAAGGTTGAAGTTTTATTATATCTGAGTATTACTGAATTAAGACTATATCCTTGTGTTGGCTATGTTAGGGAAACAATCCATTAATGGCATATGGGATTTCTATAGTATACTCATATGCACACACATATTTCAGGCAGTAGTTACATGATTAATTGTTCACAAACATTAAATGAAATTAGCAATGGAAAGCACCTTATTTATTGACTATGATAGCCTTCCTGAACACCATCCCATGAGGCTTTTTGCTAGTGTACTTTAAGTTGGAATTATCTTGTAAAGTTAATTTTAGTGTTTGCTGCTTATATATTGTAATTTACACAAGTTTGTCAAAATTCAGCCAACCAGAATTTTAAAAAAATCAATGTTTAGTATAGCACTGGTTCTTTATTTCCACCCTAGCAATTGACCAAGGTGGTAAAGATCTTCCTTGTTCTATGCATCTCTAGTTGACTTAAAATCAACCACGTCATTTAGTGGCGATACCTTGTATTTAGTGAATTTTGCAGACTTTTCTTTCTGCACAATTCTCACAGGGAATGCATGTGCTGAATACATTCAGGATTACAGAGATCACTCCTAGAATTTCACAACGTACATAACCAAGAGTAATTTTATTTGTGCCATACTCACTTCACTCATATAATATCTCATTGTATCTTTATCATTACTGATACTGTCATCACTGAGATCTACCATTCAATTTCCACCAAAACCACTCCTCACATCACATGATGGGAACAATTAATTAGCTAGTGCTTCAAAAAGGGAACAGGACAGGCACAAGCGAAGATAATATGCAAGGTTACAGCAGGGAAAAAGTGAATGGGACTGGCAGGACTGCTCCTCTAAGAGCTGGCATGGACTTAACAGGATGAATAACTTACATTCTTTAACAGTTCCACAATACCTGACCTACAGTAAGACTTGAAATACTATTCTATCAACAAATGCAACCATAGCCTCAACCTTATTCTACTGTAGCTTTGACCTCAGCCAATTCCACAGTTCTTGTGACCTTCAATGTTTCCACTCTAGTTTTCTGCACATCCTGCTGCCAAATCAGTCCATCAGTTTTGTTTAGTTGTATGAAATTCTTGCTTAGTTGCACATTTTCATATTAAGTGTTAGCCTGTCATTGATTCACCTCCCAAACACGAACTTCAACATTCTTATCTCCATTTAAATACTCAACACTTCGTGGCCCTTCCCTCAACTATCAGTAGCATTCCTTTACAATATTCTGTTCTCCAATTTTACCTTTACCAGCAACTATGTCAAATTCCAAAATGTTATCCCATTGTGAGGACAATCAAATCAGATAGAAAATTAAAATAACACATGTCTAGACATTCACTCCTCACTGGTAGTGCTAGACACATTATAACAGGACTAACCATACATTTGACAACACTTCTGAAAGTCAGGCCCACTGCTTCTGAAATTGTGCCTTTGATGTCAAAATAGACAAAGCTATTAAATGAGCACATTTACTGGGGAACTAATTTTTAGGCTGTGACAAAACACTAGTTTCTATTTACTCCATTCTAAAAGATCTAAAGAGAGGACCAGCTTTTAGTCAAATACATGCCTTAAGCATTGCTAAATCTACATTACCCAAAGAAATAAACTGTAAGCTCTGATCATCACACTTCTGGAGCTGCTTTATCTGGTTATCACCAGATGCCTTACAATTTATAACCATATAACAATTACAGCACGGAAACAGGCCATCTTGGCCCCTCTAGTCCATGCCGAACGCTTACTCTCACCTAGTCCCACCTACCTGCACTCAGCCCATAACCCTCCATTCCTTTCCTGTCCATATACCTATCCAATTTTTTTTTAATGACAAAATCAAAGCTGCCTCTACCACTTCTACTGGAAGCTCGTTCCACCCAGCTACCACTCTCTGAGTAAAGAAGTTCCTCCTCATGTTATCCCTAAACTTTTGCCCCTTAACTCTCAACTCATGTCCTCTTGTTTGAATCTCCCCTACTCTCAATGGAAAAAGCCTATCCATGTCAACTCTATCTATCCCCCTCATAATTTTAAATACCTCAATCAAGTCTCCCCGCAACCTTCTACGCTCCAAAGAATAAAGACCTAACTTGTTCAACCTTTCTCTGTAACTTAGGTGCTGAAACCCAGGCAACATTCTAGTAAATCTCCTCCGTACTCTCTCTATTTTGTTGACATCTTTCCTATAATTCGGTGACCAGAACTATACACAATACTCCAAATTTGGCCTCACCAATGCCTTGTACAATTTTAACATTACATCCCAACTCCTATACTCAATGCTCTGATTTATAAAGGCCAGCATACCAAAAGCTTTCTTCACCACCCTATCCACATGAGATTCCACCTTCAGGGAACTATGCATCATTATTCCTAGATTACTCTGTTCTACTGCATTCCTCAATGCCCTACCATTTACCATGTATGTCCTATTTTGATTAGTCCTACCAAAATGTAGCACCTCACACTTATCAGCGTTAAACTCCACCTGCCATCTTTCAGCCCACTCTTCTAACTGGCCTAAATCTCTCTGCAAGCTTTGAAAACCTACTTCATTATCCACAATGCTACCTATCTTAGTATCATCTGCATACTTACTAATCCAATTTACCACCCCATCATCCAGATCATTAATGTTTATGACAAACAACTTTGGACCCAGTACAGATTCCTGAGGCACACCACTAGTCACCGGCCTCCAACCTGACAAACAGTTATCCACCACTACTCTCTGGCATCTCCCACCCAGCCACTGTTGAATCCATGTTCAGAAAAATATTGTAATATAAATGATACAATAGGGAAATACATTTAGCAAATACAGAGCGTTCCTTCACACTCTGTACTTCTGCCTTGTAGTTAATGGAGATGCTTCACAGTCATTATCTCAGGATAGTTAGCCTCTGACCACTCCGGCAACCATAGTAATTCGCTGAATTTCTGGTCTAAGATGACCTGGTGATGTAATGGCATAGACAACAATGTATTCAACAAAGATAATACTGTGTAATACCAAGGGGCAATGGTGAGACTAGATTGAACTGGTTAAATTATGAAAGATTCTTGCAATTTATCAGTCCAAATCTGTGTTGATTATTAATACATGGAAGAAATATTCATCATCAAGGATGGTCTAAGTGAGAGTGCAGTTGAGGACATGGAAGACTTTGTAACTTAAAAATACACTACTATGTTTTTTCTAAATGAAAAATTCCTTTAATATTTGATGAGAAAAGACTGAACCAAGGGTAAGTGGTGTGGGCAGATTTGGATTGCTCTAGCCAAAAGTCAGTCCAGACAATGTGGTCATGAAATTCTGCAGATCAGAAGCTTGTTGTCTCTTAAATAAAACACAAAGGGAATTTTGCAATATCTATCCAAGGAGGAAAGAGTGATGCTATAATACATTGTCTATTTGTTGCCATCATGGTTTATCCTTCCAGACTTCATACAGTGGTGCTAGAAAGTTTGCGAATCCTGTAGAATTTTCTCTATTTCTGCAAAAATATGACCAAAATATAATCAGATCTTCATGCAAGTCCTAAAATTATATAAAGAGACCCAATTAAGTAAATAACACAAAAAACTTAACACTTGTTAATTTATTTGAGAAAAAGATCCAAAATTTTATGTATTTGTTGGGGAAAAAATGTGAAACTTTGGGGTAATATCTTCTACTAAAGCTATTTGGTGTTGGGTGCTCCAATCAATGAGATGAGATTGGAGGTGTTGGTTGTAGAGGTGCCCTGCCCTATATAAAAAAAGACAAAGTCATGTTACTGATAGAGCCTGCTCCTCACAAGAAAGATCTGCTTATTGCAGCATGCCTCGATCAAAATAACTTTTAGAGGACCTTAGAAGAATTGTAGAGATGCACGAAGCTGGAAAAGGCCACAAAAGCATTTCTAAAGATGCAAGTTCGTCAGTCCACAGTAAGAGGAATTGTCCACAAATGGAGGAAATTCAGCCTGTTGCTATTCTCTCGAGGAGTGGTTGCCCTGCAAAGATCACACCAAGAGCACAATATGCAGGACGTGTAAAAGAACACAAGGGTGACAGCAAGAGACCTGCAAAGATCTCCAGAACTTGCTAAAGTCTCTGTCTTGTGTCCACTATAAGAAAAACACTGAAAAGGATGGTGTTCATGGAAAGGCACTATGGAGGAAACCACTACAGTTAAAAAAAAATTGCTGCTCGCCTCAAGTTTGCAGAAGACCACCTGGATGTTCTACAACACTTCTAGGACAATGTTTGAAAGACAAGAGTTGAAAAAAAAAACAACAGAATAGTTCAAGAAGAAAATTTGTGCTCTGGAATGGCATAGTCAAAGTCCTGACCTTAATTGTATAGAAATGTTGTGGAAGGACCTGAAGCAGTTTAAACAAGGAATCCCACCAACCTCCCACAGTTGAAGCAGTTTCGTAAGGAGGAATGGCCTAAAATTCCTCCATGCCGATGTACAGGATTGATCAACAGTTACCACTCACACTTGGTTGAAGCTATGCTGTACAAGGGGGTCACACTAGTTACTGAAAGCAAATGTTCACATACTTTTTCCAACAAATACATGTAATATTGAATTATTTTCTCAATAAATTAATGAACGAGCAAATTGTTTTTTGTGTTATAAAATTGGGCTCTCGCTATCTAGTTTTAGGACTTAAGTGAAGATCTGATCACACTTTAGGTCATATTTATGCAGAAACAGAAAATTCTACAGTTCACTATCTTTCTAGCACCACTGTACCTGTCTAAACTCCACAATGCCTGGCTCTTAGTGCAGTTTCTTCCCCAAATATTTTCAAATTAACAGTATCCAGGCATTTTTCAATGACCTTCAAAATCACCTATATAATAATGCACTCTTTCCCATTAATTCCCTTCCACAGCACAGAGAACTGTGTTTTGTACAAAATTAGGCACTTCTATAATTAAACATGATACAAATGTGCAACATAATTTCAACATTCTAAATTATTCCAACTGTTTTGACTTTAAGTTGCCTATCAAAGGCAAGTACACATACGAACACATTTTCCTTCCTCATGTTAACTCAGCATATTCTTTCAAATACCAAGTGAAATACAGAGCATGGATATTTTCAGTCATTTTCAGGGAGCCCGACATTATAAATTGGCAGATCAGAAATTGTGTTATTAATAAATGTTGCACAAAAATTACCAACTTTTACAGAATTACAATAGTATATGACAAATACATGTTTTTAACAAAGCAAAGAACACATGTGCTCATCATGACCAGCCAGAAATGTGAAATGATCTAAAAGAGTTATGAGCCAGAGGGCAAAAGAGAGGAGCTAACAATTGCCATTGGTAACTCCACATTTATTTTAAGTGGAAACACTTCAGTGAATGTTCAAGTATAATTTACATCTTAATTTTCATGAAAGCACCAACATCCCAGAGTTGTATACTTTAAGTGTGCAACAAATTTTGATACAGATTAATGCTAAAAGTTATTGCAGAGTTTTACCCCATTCTGTTCCATCGCCTGCACTCCTGGACTCTGCTGCTCCTTCCCCATCTTCAGCAGTTTTTGCTAAGAAGTCAAACTCCCTCAGTGCTTCCTCGGTATCCATATCTTCAATTGTATTAGCTGGTACGACTTTGTCAAACTGTTAAAATGTAATCAGCAAGCAGCGATCATGCAAGATGGAATTTAGCAGCACACTATAAGATTATTAACATTAGGAAGCATCTTTCACCAGATCAGATTTTTACGTCATCTCCATTGGGTTTTTCCGCATCCACCACATGCATAACGCTTTATATAATAAAGGCATGTTCAGATCAATTTTTAGACATTATATTCTTCATTAAAAATAGCAATGTTACTCATTATTTTAACAGTACTGCCTTGACATAAGAAAATGTTATGATATGTACTATTGTTTGAACAGGATTTCCCTAATATTTTGAAGCAGTCAACTGCCATAGTGCATATTCAAAATTTCACTCACCATTAGAGGGTGCTACATCATAGCATTAATTGGTGCATAACCCACATACTGGAAAAGGCAAAGCTCTTGTTTTAGCATTTATTATTTATTTTGCTCCCTTTCCTTTTTTCTTATTTCAATTCACTTTCTTCCTTTGGCCCCTATCCACATTCTACTTGTTTTAAGTAATACATCTGTTTGGATTCCTTGGAATGTCAATCTAGGCTGCTGAAAATACTAGAATTCCCATTATATACAAATATTTACAGTAAATACAGCATATTAGCTATCAGGCTTTCACTTAAATGAAAACATTAAATCTTACTGGTTTTTCAATGTGAATCACACAGTTGGAAGAGAACGTTATTAATCCTAGCATCCAAATCACTGATCACTGTGCATATAATTGTTCCCCTATGCCACAATTTCATCAGTGTTAGTAACTGATTAAGGATTACTTGCAATTCACTGTCCCCTTTGCTGGGACATGAAGACATTTTTTTTTAAAGCCACAAAGCTTTTGGAGCTGGAAACAGGAGCTGCTGGTTTTAGTCACAGATTGCACACGACCACCTGGTCTGTAATGACACCCAAACTTTGTTCCAGCATTTAGTAAAATAATCTCATAGCGTAATATCATAATCTCATAATATTACCTTTGTGTTGTGTGAGAATTATATGTATTGTGTTGTGCAGAGGAATGTTGTTTTGTTTGGAGGTATACATATACAGCTGAATGACAATAAACTTGAACTTAAAGCCAGGCAAGCCACAATTCTCACAACAGCATAACTGCTTGCCCTGCAGTGTTTCTCAGTGAAGCTTCATGAAATTGACTCACATGAATTGCAGTTTTTTCAAGTTAATGTTTTAGGAAGAATAAAATATTGTCTTAGTTCTCTTGCAGCTCTTAGTCACCCATTATTCAATCCTTAATGACAATGGGTCCCAAATTTATATTGTTTAATTCCATCCCTGAACTTCAACATCAAAAGCTCTACTCCTTTGTCCATGGCATCTTGTGCTTTTATCTCATTATTTTGTCAGCCATTAACCCCCCTTCCCACTTTTGACACCACTCAGCCTCTTCTTATTCAGTAACCTCTGACACTTCCTCCTTTTGCTTAGCATCTAGTCTCCAAGCTCTAACCTCAAACCCCTGGAGCCCTAGGGTCAGATTAGGTGTACAGCAAATTCAACTGAAAATATGACATACAAAGAAAACAGCATAAAATGTGAAAATCTGTAGGTATACATTGCTTCCATTATATATAATTGATGGACACATGAAAATATTACTGCAAAGGAAAACAGTTAACCTTTATGAAAGTTTGCACATTGCCGGCTTTGGGAGAGGTGGGAAAAGAGGGAAAAACAAAACAAACAGAACGTGATTGAACATTAACCCAGGTGTAATAAACCAATAGCAGTCACCGCTTGGCAGAGGTATTTTTGGCAAACTGCTTTTGCAAGTGATTACTGTCTTGGTTTCACCAACAACTTGCTAATTAAGTGTCACAATAATGGCGGGGTGATCCGTTTTGATCGACTCTTTTGTAAATCCCTGTGTTTTAAATTGATCCTCACAGTGGTGCTAATTGAGTTAATAAGATTACACAGAACTTGCACACAGTCAGGGGTTGGGGGGGAGGTTCCTGAGCATCTGAGTAACAATAGATACAAATTCAAAGGTGGTTCATTAAATTTGAGATAGCTGCTCAGATTAAGTAGAAAGATTGCATACTTCAGAAATGATCACAATGATGGGGAACTACCAAGACAAAGCTGGCAAAATTGACTTACTGGGAAGGCCATAAGATGATTAGATATTCATTCTACATACAAGGAGTAGCCAAAAACACAGAAGGGAAAGATCACAAGCAACACTACTGAACTGCTGTAGAAGAAATTAGTGAATCAGAAGTGAGGAAAAATATTATTTAAGTAACCATGATTTCCTGGAAATATCACTAGAAGTCCTGAATAAGGCGTTTCTCAGGTGCCAGAGGGCAAGTAGGAAAGATTATGGTAAACAAAAGGTAATGGATAGAATAAGTTTACAAAGTGAGTTTTGTGGAGTTAGCATTAAATGAAAAAGCAGGGCCTTGAGGAATTACTCAAACCACCTGCAGCACCTCACATTTGGAGTGGTGAAGAAGCAGTTTAAAGGTCAATTTATTGTTATTTGGAAGATTGTATAAACTGAAAAGAATAACCAGGTCACCTGCAACTGCCTGGATGGTTAAAAAAAAATGCCTCGAGACAAACTGAAATAATTTTCATGACAAAATATAAAAACATTTCAAATCTACTAGATTTTGCAACTTTTTGCACAATTTGAGAATAAGGGAGTAAGTTTCACAATATATATGATCAAAGGACCTTTACTGAGTAACTTTGAAAAAATCTACAAAATTCATTTTGCCATTTTTCATCATTTCATCTTCTTTATTCATGTGTCCAAATATTTAACCTACCGAAGTATCAATAATTGTTCTCTCTTTTCCATCACTCTCATCATCTTCATCATCATCACTAAATACAGCTGCAGCATTTTCCAGAAATTTAAATGTTTCCAGCACATCTGCTGAATCATTCGGAAGTGGTTTAACTTTTTCTCCAGAATTTCTTTAAAAAAACACAATATATATTTTTTTTAAACAAAAGATTATGTAGACAATTTACAGCAACCATGAGACCACAAAATATTGCTGGGAAGAGACAAATCTTGCCTTTTCTTTTCCATTATTTGTTCCATTTAAACCCCTTGTGTAACTCCCCAACGCCTGTAGATTGGTTTTCTAACAGACATTAAGGAGATACACAAAATGGTGGAACCAATAGAAAAAGTCAAAGAAATTTAACTGTCTGCACCAGCATGCAAGTTTAATCAAGTCAAGAGTACAGCAATGCAATGCAATGGTATGTATCTACTAGGGATAAAAACCTGCCTGCTGGTTCCTAATGAATCAAAATAAAATACAGATTACATGTATTAAGTCTGAAGCAATGACCATTATTGCAATATTAAAAAAATTCAAGGAACAAGGGACAAATTGAAATCAATTAAAATAAAATTTTGCTTTAAAATAAGCGCACAATGGTAGTACAAGGCACTTACCCAATCATGTCTGTCCTTTTTAAAAGTGTTTCACCACCATTTATAACAGAATCTGGACTCTTGTTTTCAGATAATTTATCTAGGTCATCACCAGTGAGGCCAAGTAATGCCCGTGCTCGCCTTGACTTCACATCTATAATAGTATCTGTGTATCCGACCTCCTGCAAGTATCTGGCAAAACACAGTAAATTACAGCATTTTGTTTTAAATCATGAGGAGAATCTTATGAAGTTTCAGCACAATTTGTCCAACTATTTACAAATTATACACTTTTTTTGAGGAAAATCAACTACCAGGAAATAATCTTGCACATTCTATTTCACTGCTGAGGGTACTTGGAAAAAAAATGTCACTTGTACCAGCTGCAGATTGAAAGTGATGAGTCTCTTTCAGTACCAGCCTCTATAGTCACAGAAAAATGAAAGCTCGCAGTACTGGGCTATTGTTAACAATTCAACATTCATTACATTGTCTGCTCAAGAAACTCAGCAGTTTCCTTGTTTGGATGTGATGGTGGGGGAAATGTGGCATTGCTGTTAATTGGTGGGGAAACTTTCAAAAATAGTTAATCATGGAAATACAGTTGCAGAATCAAACAAAAAATTAAAAAAATTAATACTAAAGTTAAATCCTTCAGGGTAATTAACATCAAAGGACAGCCAGTCTACCAAAATTTATTTTATATCATGATCTGGTGCGAACCATGATTTCTAAAGTTAAAATTTAAAACAGTACTTTCTAACTTATACTCTTGCAACTTTAAACAGAAAATTGAATGACAAGTTTACAACTTTTTACAGTTAGGACACTGATAGTTGGGATGTTAGGAAAAAGTAAGTATTTTTGAAATAAAAGATTGCAGATACTCACTGACGAAGGAGCAGCCTCCCTTGCTTCCATGTTAACTGATTATTTTGTGTAGTCTGTATTTCATTTTCATTTCCTTCATCTAATAAAGTGATAAAATAGATTTACAGTAATAAATCAACTAATAGTAACACTGATTTTGCAGGAACAATGCTAATAAACAAAGAGTGATATGCACAGAAGTTATACTTCCCAAATGCTCCTTCAGGTAGGGGAAAGTAGTGCTCTGATGGTCAGCTTCTGGTTGAAGATGCACACCAAATGCTAAGGGGCGGGGGGGTGTCTTGGCAGCACTCAGCGCTCTTTTAGACTTAGCTGTCTGGCCATTTTCTTCTGTTTCATAGCAAGCTAACTGGTCAATTTTGTATCAAAGGGAAGGCTGTTGTTTTCATGCCATTTTCCTGGACTTCTTCACAACCTGTGCAGCTGTTTTTATGCTGTATTATTAGATTGCGCTCTGAGACGCGATGCTAATCAGAATTTTCTGAATACAGTATATTATTGAGAGATACAGCACAGTAACATGCCCTGTCGGCCCAACAAGCCTGTGCTGTCCAATTAACCTACTGATGCACCATCAATAACTCTCGAAGACGGGAGGCAAACGATAGGCTTTTATTAGCTGCAAGAGACCAGCACACAACATCCTGGAGACTGAGGGAGGAGCAGTGCCTCCAACCGCCTTTATACAGGGGTCTGTGGGAGGAGCCACAGGAGCAGTCAGCAGGGGGGCGTGTCCAGACAGGTATATGTAGTTCACCACACCTACTAACCCCTACGTCTTCAGAATGTGAAAGGAAACCAGAATACCTCGAGGAAACCCATGCAGTCACAGGATTAATGCTTGTAGTAGCATTTCAAGAACTATGTTAGTGGCAACCCAATCAATGCAAAAGATTCATAAGCACTATGTGAAGTATAGTTCAGCTTGTCCTAGTAAATATTCATTCCTCAACTAACATCACAAGCAAATAAGGTGCCATTTGTTATTTGAGAACCAAACTGTACAAACTGGCTTTCACATGTGCTTAGATAGCAGTGTCTGCTCTTCACTCATGCTGGGATTGAAAAAATAGACAAATCCAGATGGTCTCTTTGCTTTCTATTGCACATCTGAACGAGTGCAAGACTACCTTTAAAGGTGCATTTTCAAAAGCTTTAACAACTATTCAATTATAGTTAAGTTTCAAGCCTTGTATTATTGAAGCAGATTCCACTGGGAGAGTACAGCGTTACTGTGGTACAAGATGTATTGCTATTAATAGGTTATATTCTGTTAATCAGCTTAAACCTAGTTTATTATCAATAATACACCATGATAAATATTATGGAAATTTAAACTCAATTTATATTCCTTTTTACCCATTGCTTTTACATACATTATTCAAGAGAATCCTGCATGTGCTATCACAAACCTGAAAACAAAATCTTGCAAACTTATGTCCATTAACTAAGATGGTGTTAGGAAAAGAATCTGTCCAGTCACCTTGTAATGACATGCTCAGGGGAAGAAGGTGGCACCAGCGACCAGCTCAACCAAAGGCGAAGTCCTTCACAGTTCAAGAAACTTTTTATTTCAAATCTGATTATGCTACTATTGACACCTATGATTTGTATTTTGATGGTGTATTTTTGGACCGACTGAGCGACCTGGCGTTTTGCTGATTCTGAGGGAGGTTGGTGCAGCCTGGAGAGAGGGCATGAGCCCATGACTGACAGAATTTCACACCGATTAAAGCGCTGAGCAAGATTGAAATCAAAGAGGATGACAGCGGAAAGTGAGTGGGTGTTCAGCGTTGTCTGGCTGCGTTTGACTGGACTCTTCCTCCCTCTCGCTTGATACTGTCAGAACCTTGGGTCCTGGGCAAGGTATAATCATCACGGTTTATGGATTGGACTCAGAAGTTCATGTTATGACATGTTTCTGCTTACTCCTTTTTTATTGCTATTTTGTGTGATTTTGATTGGGGCAGATTGGCTTTGCAGTGACACAGCGTTAAATTGAACTGAAATGAACCTAAACTGAACATTCCTAGATTGTTTCAGTGACTCTGTGGTTTGACGTTTTACATTTGGTGTTTTTCACTTTTTTTTTGCCATTGCAGTGACTTGTACATTTTTTTGCATGTGTGTGTTCGAAGCTTTCTTTGAGTGGGTTCCGTGGTGTTTCTTTGTTTCATGCCTGCATATATACTTTGATAATGAAGGTACTTTGAATCTTTGAATAATATTTGAAAGATAACTCAACATTTTACTCCGTCTCTTATAAAAACACTTAGTCCGATGGTTCAATGACTGAAGTACACCCAACCTAGACTTTATGGGACAAGAAAGAGAGAGTCACTGACTGCTGGAATTCCATAAGTCCATAAGAGACAGGAGCAGAATTATAGGCCATTTGCCCATTGAGTCTGCTCCATTTCTCTCTCAACCCATTTTCCTGCCTTCTCCCTATAACCTTTCATAGCCCTGACTAATCAAGAGCCCATCATCCTTCACCCTAAATACACCCAATTAGCTAGCCTCCAGAGCCACCTATGGCAACAAATTCCACAGATTCCCCACCCTCTGGCTAAAGAAATCCCTCCCAATCTACGTTCTAAATGAATGTCCCTCTATTCTGAGGCTGTGCCGTTTGATCCTAGACTACCCCACCATCCTCTCCACATCCACTCTATCTAGGCTTTACAACATTTGGCAGGTTTCAATGAGATCACCCTCTTGTTCTTCACAATTCTACCAAGTAATGGCCCAGAACCATCAATCGCTCCTCATACAATAAGCCTTTTATTCCTGAAATCATTCTCGTGAACCTCCTCTGAACACTCTCCAATGTAAGCACATCCTTTCTTAAATAAGGGGTCCAAAAAGGGCTCACAATACTCCAAGTGAGGCCTCACCAGTGCCTTACAAAACCTCAGCATTACATCTTTTCTTTTCTGTTCTAGTGCTCTTGACTTGAATTTGACTTTGACTTCCCTGCCACTGAATCAACCTGCAAATTAACCTTTAGGAAATCGTGGATGAGGACTTCCTTTCTCCCCATTGGGTATTCCTTCTACCCAAGTGCATGACCAGACACTTCTTGACTCCGCATTCCATACGTATTCCAAAGGCCGAGTACACTCAACCTATTCTCATAAGGTATGCCCTCCAATCCAGGTAACATCCTTGTAAATCTCCTTTGCACTCAGTACGCTGCCTTAACAACACTGGCAACTTGCGCAGCAGCTTTGAGTGTCCTATCAACACGCAATGCAAGATCTCTCAGATCCTCCACACTGCCAAGAGTCTTACCATTTATATTATATTCTATCTTCAAATTGGACCTACCAAAATGAACCACTCAAACTTATCTGGGTTGAAGTCCATCTGCCACTTCTCATCCTAATTCTGCATCCTATCAATGTCCTGCCGTAAACTCTGACAACCCTCCAGACTATCCACAACACTCACAACCTTTGTGTCATCAGCAAACTTACTAACCCACCCTTCTACTTCTTCTCTTTTAATCTTTTTATTAGTATTAAAAATATTATGAACAAAATACAATTAAAATATTAATAATGGATTACAAACATATAAACTGCCATTACACATGAAGGAATACATAAACAATGAATACAGTATAAGTAAGCTTTCCCAAACATAAACCATATCGTGTATATATGAACAAGGTAAGTCTAGATATTCCATAATATATGATATAAAAAAAGAGAAAAAAAATATAAATCTATATATGAAAGTAACCTAATCTACTAATCTAATATCTAAGAAAAAAAACAAAAAAGGAAGAAAAAACTAAAAAAAACTAAAAAAGAAGAGAAGAAAAAAAAGGGCTGTTCATAGTATCTCACAAGCATACATAAACATCAATGTCGTCAACTCCGATCCTCTCAACATACATACGATTAAAGCTGAAAAAACCAATAAGCCTGGCACAGGGCCATTACATCATATGAAAATATTGAATAAATGGTCTCCATATCTTTTCAAATTTAATAGAAGTATCAAATACAGCACTTCTAATTTTTTCTAAATTTAGACATAACATAGTTTGAGAAAGCCAATGAAATACTGTGGGAGGATTAATTTCCTTCCAATTCAACAAAATAGATCTTCTAGCCATCAAAGTGAGAAAAGCAATCATTTGACAGGCGGAAGGAGATAAGTGAAGTGAGCCCATCATCGGTAAACCAAAAATTGCGGTAATAGGATGGGGTTGTAAATCAATGTTCAGTACCGCCGAAATAATATCAAAAATATCTTTCCAATATTTTTCCAAAATCGGACATGACCAAAACATATGAGTTAAAGACGCGATTTCTGATTGACATCTATCACAAATAGGGTTTATATGAGAATAAAAATGAGCTAATTTATCCTTGGACATATGGGCCCTATGCACAACCTTAAATTGTATTAATGAATGTTTGGCACATATAGATGATGTATTAACTAATTGAAGAATTCTATCCCAATTCTCAATAGGAATAATAAGATTAAGCTCTCTTTCCCAATCATTTTTGGTCTTATCAAAGGGCACTGAACGTATCTTCATAATTATATTATAAAGTTTTGATATAAGCCCTTTTTGAAAAGGGTTTAATTCAAACAAACTCTCCAAAATGTCTGAAGACACAAAATTTGGGAATGAAGGAAGTACCGTACTTAAAAAATGCCTAACCTGTAAGTATCTAAAAAAATGAAATCTAGGCAAATTATATTTATTTGCTAATTGCTCAAAAGACATAAAACAGTTGTCCAAAAATAAGTCAGAAAATCTTAATAATCCCTTAGTTTTCCAAGCCAAAAAAGCTTGATCTATAATTGAGGGGTGGAAAAAACAATTAGATACAATAGGACTATTTAACACGAATTGAGTCAACCCGAAAAATTTCCGAAATTGAAACCATATACGTAAGGTATATTTAACTATCGGGTTGTCGATTCGATTCGGCAATTTAGAAAGAGCAAAAGGGAGAGATGTCCCTAAAATAGAACCCAGAGCATAAGCAGATACCGATTTAGTTTCCAAACTCACCCAATGAGGGCCAAAAGGACCATCCCATTCTTTCAACCAACATATCAAATATCTAATATTAACTGCCCAATAGTAAAATCTGAAATTGGGTAATGCCAACCCACCATCCTTCCTTGTCTTCTGTAAGTATATTTTACCTAACCTGGGATTTTTATTCTGCCATATATATGAGGAAATTTTTGAATCAACATTAGTAAAAAAGGATTTCGGAATAAAAATTGGTACTGCTTGAAAAATATATAAAAATTTAGGTAAAATAACCATCTTAATAGCATTAATCCTACCTATCAGAGACAAAGATAATGGTGACCACTTAGTAAACAAGCCTTTAATCTGATCAATTAAGGGTAGAAAATTAAACCTAAATAATTCTTTATGGTTTTTTGTAATTTTAATCCCTAAGTAAGTAAAAGAGTCTTTAACTAATTTAAACGGTAAAATACCATAGTTTGGGACCTGTCTATTCAAAGGAAACAATTCACTCTTATTAAGATTTAACTTATACCCAGAAAACTCACTAAATTGAGCCAACAATGATAAGACTGCTGGAATAGATTTCTCAGGGTTAGAGATGAATAATAATAAATCATCTGCGTATAAAGATACCTTATGAATACCTGTTCCACGATTAATACCCAAAATATCCTGTGATTCTCTGATGGCAATTGCCAAAGGTTTTAAAGCGATGTTAAATAGTAATGGACTAAGAGGACAACCTTGTCTAGTGCCCCGAAATAAACGAAAAAATGGAGATCTTTGATTATTAGTAAACACCGAGGCTACTGGAGTTTGATATATCAGTTTAATCCAAGAAATAAAGGTCGGACTGAAATTAAACTTCTCCAGCACATAAAATAAGTAAGGCCATTCAACTCTATCAAATGCTTTCTCCGCATCTAATGAAATAACACATTCTGAAGTAATGTGTGAAGGAGTATAAACAATATTCAATAATCTCCTAACATTGAAAAAAGAATAGCGATTTTTAATAAAACCGGTTTGGTCTTCCGAAATAATTTGGGGTAGTACCTTCTCCAGCCTGGAAGCCAGTAACTTGGAAAAAATCTTAGAATCCACATTCAATAAAGATATTGGTCTATAAGATGCACAATCAGTAGGGTCTTTATCTTTCTTCAGTATTAAGGAAATGGAAGCTCTATAAAAAGATTGAGGCAAATTCCCCAATCTAATTGCTTCTTCAAAAACCTTGCATAGCCAAGGAGATAGAGTAGCAGAAAAACATTTAAAAAATTCTACTGTGTACCCATCTGGACCTGGTGCTTTCCCAGAATTCATTGAGGAAATGATCCCTTTAATTCCCGCATCCGTAAACGGAGTATCTATTACTGAAAGATCATCAGATGATAGTTTTGGAAAATTCAATTTCCCAAGAAAATCACACATGGTATTATGATCCTGAGGGAATTCAGATTGATACAGGGAGGTATAAAAGTCTTGAAAAGACTTATTTATCTCATCATGGTTAACTGTCAAATCCCCGTTCTGCTGACGAACCATAGTGATTTGGCGTTTAACTGAAACATTCTTCAGCTGACTAGCTAACAGTTTTCCCGATTTATCACTATGTATATAAAAATCAGATCTGGTTTTCATTAATTGATTTTCAATCGGAGATGTAAGTAATAAACTATGTTCCATTTGTAGTTCAACCCTTTGTTTGTAAAGCTCCTTGCTAGGAGTAGTCGAATATTTCTTGTCAATCTCTTTAATTTTACCAACCAATAAAAGAGTTTCCTTCTTAATGCGTTTTCTCAGACCAGCAGAATAAGAGATAATCTGTCCACGTATATACGCTTTAAAAGTGTCCCAAAGTATTCCGCAAGAGATATCCTCCGTGGAATTAGTTGAAAAGAAGAAATCGATCTGTTCCGTCATAAATTTAATAAAGTCCGGTTCTTGCAATAAGGTAGAGTCAAATCGCCATTGTCTAGCACTTAAAGCTGTATCCGTAAAATTAATAGAAAGTTTTAATGGAGCATGGTCGGAAATAGCTATAATATCATAATTACAACCAATTACCGATGGAATAAAACAAGAGTCAATAAAAAAATAATCAATTCTCGAATAGGAGTGATAAACATGTGAGAAAAAAGAAAACTCTTTGTCATTAGGATGACGAAATCTCCGAATATCAAAAACTCCATTATCAGTCAAAAAGGAGTTAATACAAGTGGCCGACTTATTGGGTAGAGTCTGAATAGGTGTAGATTTGTCCATCAAAGGAATTAGACAACAATTAAAGTCACCACCCATTATTAACTTATATTCATTTAAATTAGGTAAAGAAGTAAATAAGGACTTAAAGAAATCAGGACAATCCACATTTGGGACATAAACATTAACCATAGCAACCTTTTTATTACCGAGTAAACCCGTAATTAACAAAAATCTACCATTCGGATCCGAAAGGATATCATGTTGAACAAATGCAATAGAGGAGTCAATAAAAATTGAAACTCCCTTAACTTTGGCATTCGAATTCGAATGATACTGTTGACCCCGCCAAGACCTAAAAAAGCGATATTTGTCCTCCTTCCTCACATGAGTTTCTTGTACAAAAATAATATGAGTATTAAGTCTTTGGAATACTTTGAAAATCTTCTTTCGTTTAATCGGATGGTTTAATCCATTAGTATTCCAAGACACAAAGTTAATGGTTTGAGCCATGTTTCTAAAGTCATCCCTTTGGTATATAAAGGGTTAACCATGTTATAAACTCATGCACCCGGAAGAGGAACAAAAATAAAGAGCGGACCCGGAAGTGACGACATCGTAGACATATTTGTAGTTCAAGAACAGCCCAAGTAAAAAAACTAAAACAAATTGATAAGAGAAAAATTAAAAAGGAAAACAGACCAACCCCCACATGAAAAAGAAAAAAAGCCAAAATATGGCTAGAAAAAAGAAAAAATGAGACTAACTCTACCCCCATATCAGCGGCAGACCACTCCGTGTTTAAAGGATATATATAAAAAAAACCACCCGAACTTTAAGAATTATGATCGCAGTACTAAAAACTACGCTTCTTAATATGCTGAGTTGTAAAGAAAAAGGGAATATAATCACTAAAAGTTTATAAATCGGGTTATAACCCAAACAAATCAAGAAGTATTTAAACTATGATAAGCGATGCATTATAGGAAGAAGACGAACAAAGAAACAATAACGCCATCTTAAACTAAACCAATACTTTGCAAAAAACCATTATCTTGATATTAAACAAAAAATTCACTTCGAAAGGTTAAAAATATACCTTCAAGGGAACAAAAATAATAGACAAAAATATAGTATAGTAGTTAAAGTGTATAAGACAAAGCGATTAATATAACGAAAACACACTTTAACTTAAATATGAAGTATAGGATAAACCTACACCAATAACCAGAGACTAACCCTGGTTTAAGGAATCGAAAACCATCTTTCACGATCAGAATCACTCATTTAATGAAGAGTAGTAACTGTATCAGTAGGGAAGTTCTCCTCCAAATACTTTTTCGCTTCAAAGGTAGACAGAAATACTTTACACGGAGCATTCGGGGGGGGGAGATCCTGAGCTTCGCCGGGTATAAGAGCGCAGGTTTTAGATTTTTCTCATAACATTCAGACATTAGAGGTTTAAAAAGCAGCCTTTTTTTCATAACTTCTGGGCTAAAATCTTGCACCAAACGAAAGCAATAATCATGAAATTTAATCATCCCAGCCCTTCGAGCTTCACGAATGAGTTGTTTTTTGTCGTGTACGTAATGAAATCGGACGATTACCACCGGGGGCTTATCTGAAACCGTCGGTGAACGACTCCAAATTCTATGTGCTCGGTCAAGTAGCGGAGGGTTTTCTGGAAAAACCGACGGAAACGCATCTTTTAGAAATTGAGCAAAGTATTTCGAAGGATCGCCTTTTTCTATGCCGTCTGGGAGACCAAGTATGCGTAGGTTCTGTCTTCTGGACCGATTCTCCAAATCGACACTCTTGGCTTTAAGTGTCTCCACCAGTTTAATGGTCGAAATTAAATCCTGATGCAATTTTTCAATTGTCAAATCTCGTTTCCGCGCTTCATGTTGCAAAGACGCGATAAGCGCTTGCTGCTGGTTAATTACTGAATCCGTCTTAACCATATAATCTTGAAAAGCCTTTATATCTCGTTGAAAAGCCTGATGTTGTTCCTCAAATTTTTTATCCAAAAGCTCCATAAGCAGTTCATAAGTTAACTCAGTGCGTTGCGGTTGAGCTGGCTTCTTTCCATTACCGTTCGGGTTTCGCCCCGGTTCTCGTCCTTTGGATCTAAGAGCCATTTCTGTTTGCATATCTTCCAAAATTCACAATAAAATCTTAACGATAAGCCCGAGAAAGTAGCAAAAATCTTTTGGTGTAGGTAACAATAAGTTGAATAAGGGTGATCAAAGGTTAAAAAAAGTAAAGGTTATGGAGCGGATCTGAAACAGTACTCACTCCATGAGCGTCTCCCGCTGACTCCCCTTCTACTTCTTCATCCAGGTCATTTATAAAAATCACAAAACGGTGGGGTCCCAGAACAGATCCACGAGGAACACCACTGGTCACCGACTTCAATGCAGAATATGAATCATCTACAACCACCCTTTGCTTTCTGTGGGCAAGCCAATTCTGGACCCACAAAGCATAGTCTCCTTGGATCCCATGCCTCCTTACTTTCTGAAAGAGCCTTGCACGGGGAACCTTATCAAATGTCTTACATCTTATACACCTCTATCAGGTCACCTCTCATCCTCCATCACAACAAGGATGCTTGCTCTTTCTTTTATGTTGGCTCTGACTTTTCTTGTCAGCCACAGTTGCCTCAACCTGCCTTTTGAGTTCTTTTTATTTGGGACGCATCTATCCTGTGCCGTCTGAATTGCTCCCAGAAACCCCAGCCATTGCTGCTCTGCTGTCATCCCTGCTAGAGTCTCCTTCCAAACAGCTTTGGCCAGCTCCTCTCTCATGCCTCTGTAGTTCCCTTTACTCCAGTGTAAGGAACAGAGAAACAAAGAAAAATCTACAGTACAATACAGGCCCTTCGGCCCACAAT
This sequence comes from Hemitrygon akajei, assembly GCF_048418815.1. Classification (NCBI taxonomy): domain Eukaryota; kingdom Metazoa; phylum Chordata; class Chondrichthyes; order Myliobatiformes; family Dasyatidae; genus Hemitrygon; species Hemitrygon akajei. The sequence goes on from NC_133132.1 coordinate 98,223,256, forward strand.
GATGTGCCGAACATGTACTTACTGTAGAATTTACCCACAGCCCTCTATTTTTCTAAGCTCCATCTACCTATCCAAGAATCTTTTAAAAAGACCCTATCATATCCGCCTCCACCACCGTTGCCGGCAGCCCATTCCACACACTCACCACTATCTGCATAAAAAAATTACCGCTGACATCTCCTCTGTACCTACTTCCAAGCACATTAAAACTGTGTCCTCTCGTGTTAACCATTTCAGCCCTGGGAAAAAGCCTCTGACTATCCATATGGTCAACGCCTCTCATCATCTTATACACCTCTATCAGGTCACCTCTCATCCTCCATCGCTCCAAGGAGAAAAGGCCAAATTCACTCAACCTATCTATTCTCATAAGGCATGCTCCACAATCCAGGCAACATCCTTGTAAATCTCCTCTGCACCCTTTCTATAGCTTCCACATTCTTTCTGTAGTGAGGCGACCAGAACTGAGCACAGTATTCCAAGTGGGGTCTGACCAGGGTCCTATATAGTTGTAACATTACCTCTCGGCTCTTGAACTCAACCCAACGGTTGATGAAGGCCAATGCACCGTAAGCCTTCTTAACCACACAGTCAACGTGCACAGCAGCTTTGAGTGTCCTATGGACTCAGACCCCAAGATCCCTCTGATCCTCCAAACTGCCAAGAGTCTTGCCATTAATGCTATATTCTGTCATCATATTTGACCTACCAAAATTAACCATCTCAGACTTATCTGTGTTGAACTCCATCTGCCACTTCCTTGCCCAGTTTTGCATCCTATTGATGTTCCGCTGTAACCTGACAGCTCTCCACACTAATCACAACACCCCCAACCTTTGTGTCATCAGCAAATTTACTAACCCATCCCTCATGAAGAGAAAGGGTCCCAGAACAGATCTCTGAGGCACACCACTGATCACCGACCTCCATGCAGAATGTGACCTGTCTACAACCACTCTTTGCCTTCTGTGGGCAAGCCAGTTCTGGATCCACAAATCAATGTCTCCTTGGATCCCATGCCTCCTTACTTTCTCAATATGCCTTGCAAGGGGTACCTTATCAAATGCCTTGCTGAAATCCATATACACTACATCTACTACTCTACCTTCATCAATGTGCTCAGTCATATCCTCAAAAAATTCAATCAGGTTCCTAAGGCACGACCTGCCTTTGACAAAGCCATGCTGACTATTCCTAATCATATTATGCCTCTCCAAATGTTCATAAATCCTGCCTCTCAGGATCTTCTCCGTCAACTTACCAACCACTGAAGCAAGACTCACTGGTCTATAATTTCCTGGGCTATCTTTACCTTCTTTCTTGAACAAGGGAACAACATCTGCAAACCTCCAATCCTCTGTAACCTCTCCTGTCCTCATTGATGATGCAAGGATCATTGTCAGAGGCTCAGCTTTCTCCTCCCTCACCTCCCACAGTAGCCTGGGGTATATCTCGTCTGGTCCCGGAGACCTATCCAACTTGATGCTTTCCAAAAGCTCCAGAAAATCCTCTTTCTTAATATCTATATACTCAAGCTTTTCAATTCACTGTAAGTCATCCCTACAATCGCCAAGAATCTTTTCCGTAGTGAATAATTAAGTATTCATTAAGTACCCCCGCTACCTCCTCTGATTCCATACACACTTTTCCACTGTCACACTTGATTGGTCCTATTCTCTCACGTCTTATCCTCTTGCTCTTCACATACTTGTAGAATGCCTTGGGGTTTTCCTTAATCCTGCTCGCCAAGGCCTTCTCATGGCCCCTTCTGGCTCTCCTAATTTCATTCTTAAGCTCCTTCCTGCTTGCCTTATAATTTTCTAGATATCCAGCAATACCTAGTTTTTTGAACCTTTCATAAGCTTTTCTTTTCTCCTTGACTAGATTTTCAATAGCCTTTGCACACCACGGTTCCTGTACCCTACGTTCTTCCCGTCTCATTGGAATGTACCTATGCAGAACACCACGCAAATATCCCCTGAATATTTGCCACATTTCCTAACTTGCCAGTTCCTATCCCTCTCCAATGCTGTGGTAAAGGAGATAGAATTGTGATCACTATCTCCAAATTGCTCTCCCACTGAGAGATCTGATACCTGACCAGGTTCATTTCCCAATACCAGATCAAGTACAGCCTCTCCTCTTGTAGGCTTATCTATATATTGTGTCAAGAAATCTTCCTGAACACACCTAACAAACTCCAACCCATCTAAACCCCTTGCTCCAGGGAGATGCCAATCAATATTTGGGAAATTAAAATCTCCCACTACAACAACCCTGTTCTCCCTATCTGCCACTCGATGTCCGTTACTATTGGATGGTCTAAAAAAACACGCAGTAGAGTTATTGACCCCTTCCTGTTTCTACCTTCCACCCACAGACACTCAGCAGACAATCCTTCCATGACTTCCTCCTTTTCTGCAGCTGTGACACTATCTCTGATCAACAGTGCCAAGCCCCACCTCTTTTGCCTCCCTCCCTGTCCTTTCTGAAACATCTAAAGCCTGGCACTCTAAGTAGCCATTCCTACCCCTGAGCCATCCAAGTCTCTGTAATGGCCACAATATCATAGCTCCAAGTACTGATCAAGGCTCTAAGCTGATCCTCTTTGCTCATGGTACTCCTTGCATTAAAATAGACATATCTCAAACCATTGGTCTGAGCGCGACCCTTCTCTATCACCTGCCTATCCTCCCTCTCACACTGTCTACAAGCTTTCTCGATTTGTGAGCCAACTGCCCCTTCCTCTGTCTCTTTTGTTTGGTTCCCACCCACCAGCAATTCTAGTTTTAAACTCTCCCCAATCACCTTAGCAAACCTTCCTGCCAGGATATTGGTCCTCCAGGACTCAAGTGCAACTTGTCCTTTTTGTACAGGAGACGCCTGCCCCAAAAGAGGTCCCAATGATCCAGAAATCTAAATCCCTCAGCCACGCATTTATCCTCCACGTCACTCTATTCCTATACTCACTGTCACATGGCACAAGCAGTAATCCTGAGATTACTATCTTTGAGGTCTTGCTTCTCAACTTCCTTCTTAAATCCCTGTCGTCTGTTTTCAGGACCTCCTTCCTTTTCCTACCTACGTCGTTGGTACCAATATGTACCACGACCTCTGGCTGTTCACCTTCCCATTCAGGATATCATGGACGTGTTCAGAAACATCCCAGACCCTGGCACCTGGGAGGCAAACTACCATCTGTTTTTCTTTCCTGCGTCCACAGAATCGCCTGTCTGACCCCCTAACTATAGAGTCCCTTATTACTGCTGCCATCTTCCTTTCCCTACCCTGCTGAGTGACAGGGCTAGACACTGTGCCAGAGGTGTGGCCACTGCTGCTTCCCCCAGGTAGGTTGTCCCACCCAACAACACTCAAACAGGAGTACTTATTGTTAAGGGGGACAGCCACAGGGGTACTCTCTAGTATCTGATTCTTGCCCTTCCCTCTCCTGACTGTTACCCACTTATCTGTCTCCCAAGGCCCTGTCTCCCGGTGTGACCCCTTGCCTATAGCTCCTCTCCATCACCTCCTCACTTTCCCTGACCAGATGAAGGTCATCGAGCTGCATGCCCAGTTCCCTAATGTGGTCCTAATGGAGCTGCAGTTTGACGCATCTGGTGCAGATGTGGCCGTTTGGGAGGCTGGATGTCTCCCGGAGATCCCACATCTGACACCCAGTACAGAACACTGGTCTTGCAGACATACTTCCTATTCCAATTCTTCACAAGTAACTTACCTCACCTCAATCAGTCATTGGCGAAGCCCCGTTGCACCAAAGCCTTCCTACTCTGACTCCTTCTACTCCGACACTCAATCTATAAAGCTGTCGTCTTTTTAAACTCTTCCTGCTGGTTTAACTTGCTGACGTCTACACACCTGCGCAGTCGTGCCTCGATCACTGTAATACTGATACATCTGACTTTAGCTTCTCCTTTCTCAGATTACAGGGCAAATTATATCATATTATGATCACTGCCTCCTACGGGTTCCTTTACCTTAAGCTCCCTAATCAAATCTGGTTCATTATACAACACCCAATCCAGAATAGCTGATCCTCTACTGGTTAACTACAAGCTGTTCTAAAATGTCATCTCATAGGCACTCTAGAAATACTCTCTTGAAATTTCCCACCAATCTGATTTTCCCAATTTACCCGCATATTGAACCTCCTCATGACTATCATAACACTTCCTATTTTTTACATGCTCTTTTTTAAAGCTCCCTTCTAATTTGTAGCCCACATCCTGGCTACCGTTTGGAGGCCTAGATATAACTCTTATCAGGGTGTTTTACCCTTGCAGTTTCTTAACCTTAACCACAAGGATTTTGTATCTTCTGATCATCACCACTTTCTAAGGATATGATTTCATTTTTTTTAAACCAACAGCCACACCACCTCCTCTGCCAACCTGCCTGCCCTTTCAATACAACATGTATCCTTGGATGTTAAGCTCCCAACTGTAATCTTCCTTCAGCCATGACTCAGTGATGCCCACCACAGAATTGCCAATCTTTAAAATATCAACTACCTTATTCTGTATACTGTGTGCATTCAAATATAACACATTCAGTCCTGTATCTGTCACACTTTAATTTTGTCCAGCTTTTACAGTACAACTCATCCCACTGACTGCAATTTTTTTTAATCATCTGCCTGTCCTTCCTGACGGTCTTCAGTCCACGCTACCTCTGCTTATCAACCAACGGCCCTATCACTCTAGCTCCCACCCACCCCCCTGCCAAATTAGTTTAAAACCTCCCCCACAGCTCTAGCAAACATTCCTGCAAGAATACTGGAACCCTCGGGTTCAGATGTAACCCATCCCATTTATACAGGTCACGTCTTCCTCCGAAGAGATCTCAATGATCCTGAAATCTGAAATACTGCCCCCTACACCAGTTTCTCAGCCACTCATTCATCTGTCAAATCATCCTATCCTATTCTTACCCTGAATGGCATGTAGAACAGACAGCAATCAGCAGATTGTTGCTCTGGAGATTCTGCTTTTCAGCTTTCTACCCAGGCCTCAAATTCTCTCTTCATGACCTCCTTGCTTTTCCTTCCCATGTCACTGGTGCCAATATGTATCAAGGCTTCAGGGTGCTCACTTCCCCCTTTAGAATGTCGTGGACTCGAACCGAGATGTTTCTGCTGCTGGCATCTGGAAGGCAACACACTATCTGGTGTGCTTATCCTGTCCACAAAATTTTCTGTGTATTCCTCTGACTATGGAATCTCCCATCACCACTGAAGTCCTTCTTCTCCTCCCCCCCCCCCCCCCCGCCACTTCCCTGCTAAGCCGCACTGTCAGGAAACTGGCTGATGCAGCTCCACAACCCCCCCCCCCCCCCACTCTGCTAGGTTGTCCTCCCTCAGCAGTATCCAAAATGGTATACTTACTATTGAGGATAATGGCCACAAGGGTACTCTGTACTGGCTGCCCATTTCCCTTCCCTCGCCTGACAGTTACCCATTTACCTGGCCCCTACAACTTGAGTGACTACCTCCCTGTAGCTCCTATCTACCATCTGCTCAGTTTCCAGTATGGGCCAAAGGTCAGAGATCCTTGACACGTTCCCTGAGGAGCTGCAGTTTGGTGTAGATGTGTTTATCTGGGAGGCTGGAGGTCCCCCAGAATTCCCAAATCTGACAGAATGCAACACAGCCCCTGGTGCCACCCTCACTGCTCTAACTATGCACTAATAGATTGTCCTTGCTAATGAATCACAAGTGCACCAGTGATAAAAGCTGTAATCCCATGAAAGTTTCTTTTTAAAATCACTCACTCCACCTCCTGCTCTACATATCCTACAAGTCAATATCTTAAAGGTAGCATGATACAAATTAGAAAAACAGTAGGAATCTCAGTGGCCCATATTGTGGAATTAGACAACATTAACCGGTTTGGGGCTAAAGACTGTTGGGCATCTTGATCGAGGGATGTGAATGCTACCAGTAAGATGGTGATTTGTTATATTGCCCTGATTGTTCCCTTAGGTTATTTCTGAGAACAGTTAAAGTCAACTACAATGGTCGCCTGGAATTTCTTATAGATCAAACCAGATAAGGACAGAAGTTTCTTTCCCTGAATGAACAGAATGACTTTCATGACAACCCAGTATTTTTATAGTCAGAGTTAGTGATGCTTCCCTAAATTTACCACCCTCCTCCAACTTACACATCACTACTTTACACTCCCCTCCACCCAACTTGCACCATGTGTCACCATTTATCATCAACTCGCCTCTGTCTCCCAACTCTAATCTTCCCCTACCTGGCTTGACCTGTCCATCATCTCGGTCTAACAATCACTCTGTGCTCCGCTCCTCTTAATACCAGATACCTCTCCTCAGTCTTGGCCTGAAATGTCAATTCCTTTTCTTTCACAAATGCTGCTCGACTCACTGAGTTTCTCCAGCATATTGTTTGTTGCTATGATAAACTCATTACCTTTCCTTAATGAACCATGACAATTAGAGTCCTTTCAGATTAAAGAAAAACTGTTATGTGTTGCACAGAAAAATGTTATTGTTTTCATCAAGTCTATTTAGTTTGTTGATGGGTATCAAATTTACTAAAAGTCCTGATTTCTCAATTACAGTTCTAGCTATTTTAAAAATGTTTATTGAGTGGTTGTGTACATATTACATTTCAGCAATCCACCCACTTACACATACCTTCCAGTTCCCTGGCCTTTTCGTACTCCGGTGTGTGCACCTTGGGCCTCTTAGAAAGCCAAACTATCTAACACAAGTTTGAAGATCATAGCTCAACTTCTGCATGGGTACTTTAGAATCCTCAATATGGTATTCAATGTAACAATTTCACATAATCACACCATAATTATCTTCAACAGATATGGTTACATTTGTTTCATTGTTTTCTGTCTCCAACTGTCTTTATTTTATCTAGCATGGAACAGGCCCTTGCAGCCTAAAAAAATTAGCTGGCCAGCAACCCACCTATTTAACACTAGCCTAATCATAGAACAAGTTACAATGACCATTTAACCATTAACCAGTACATTTCTAGATTGGAAAGTAACTGGAGCACCTGGAGGAAATTTGGACAGAACGTAGACGGCACTGGAATTGAATTACAAACTCTGACGCCCTTTGATTGTTGTGCAAACTACCATGACATTGTGGCGTCATTTTTAATGCAACTGCTGTATTGACAATTTTTGTCTGCACTATTACAGTCAAACCCTGTGTTCTCTCAGTCTCTACTCTCCTCATTCTCTGCAAATTAACACAGTTGTTTTCTCCAGTCAGTTCTGATGAAAGGTCTGGACCTGAATTGCCAACTCTGTTTCTTTCTTTGTTGATACTGCTTGAGTCACCAAGTGCTTCATGTAGTCTTTGATTTTGTTTTGAATTTTAAGCCTCTACAAATTTTGTTCTAAACACACATTTAATACATCTGATTTTGTGATTTCCAAGTTTGGAACTGCTGCTCATGTCAAGTTTTTAAATCAAATTATTAATGTAAATATCTGACAGCAGACAAAAAAGTTAAAGGAATGTGTAAGTGGGTGGAATGCTGAAATATAGTTTGCACACACAATCACGGAACATTGTTAAAATAGTTAGAACTAAAATTGAGAAATCAAGATGTTTAGTAAATTTGATGTATATCAACAAACTCTATATTGTTCACATATTCAGCGATAGTTCCTTGCATCATTAAAATGAAACTACTGCTAAAACTAGTTTTATATCTAGGTACAACAAAAATCCAAACAATTAAAAGTAGGGAAAAAAAATCAACACAATGACCAAGTCTAATTGGACTAAAAAGGAACTAAAAATGGGGGAAGTGTAGAAGTACCGTAGATTCCGGATTTTAAGCCGCTACTTTTTTCCCACATTTTGAACAGCTTTGAACTTTGCGGCCTTTAATACGGAGCGGCTAATACATGATTTTTTTCATGCCGCCTCGTAAACATTTTGCCTCATAACAGTAGACCAATAAAATTGATGAGTAGTTCACAGAGGTCCAATGAAATTGTACGATAAATCAAGCGCACTTTCACAATTAAATTATTGTAAATCAGTCATTTGTACTCACCCTCATCAACATGGAAAACACTCGAAGCATTGTGCTGCCTTATGGCAGTTATTTAGTTTATAATATTTTCGCTTAGTAATTCATTTTCTAGTTAAAGTTAGAAGAGTTTTAACTATATTTGTTTTCTGTACTACATCGCGGGATGCTATGACGTCACGCCCGGTTTCGCGGTATCTTGTGGGAAAAATGCCGTTTGCGATAAAACGGGACGGCGGAGCGAAAACGCTGCTTTTAAGTTAAAGGCGATCAATAACTTTTCCTGGTAGGCTGCAGTATATATATTTTTTACCAGTCGTTAGGAGATATTGGAATGTTGTTCAGTAAAGAAGTATACGCAACGTATATTTAAAAGTAGCCGCGTTACGGGCACGGTTCGAAAAAAAGCATTTGCAATATGTATTTGTTTTTGTTACCATATGGATTTAATTAAAAGTTAAAAAATCCTCACGTGTAATATCTTTCTGTGTAAATATCTCATATTACAACGTGGGACACCTGCGGCCGAAAATCCGGTGCGGCCTTTACAATTAAAAAATTGATTTTATTTCTAAAATTAGAGCCAGCGGCTTTTAATCAGGTGCGCTCTGTAGTCCGGAATCTACGGTAGCTCCTAGCAATGTGCTCCGATATCATTTCAAGACTAAAGGTCAAAGAATATTTCACTAATCTTGTATAAGAATAGAAATTATTGACAATAAACATTGAACTTATTGGTGCCATGGTTGCATAGTGGTTAGTGTGACGCTATTACAGCTCGAGGTGTTCCAGAGTTTAGAATTCAATTCCGGCGCCATCTGTATGGAATATGTACATTCACCCTGTATTTCCACCCGGTGCTCCAGTATCCTTTCATATTCCAAAGATGCACTGGGTATCAAGTTCACTGGTCATTGTAAATTGTCCTGGGATTAGTCTAGGGTTAAATGGGTGGGTTGCTAGGCAGTGTGGCTTATTGTGATGGCAGGGCCTGTTCCATCTCTAAATAAACACATTTTACGAGTAAACTTTTAATACACAAATCTCTCTTCCAGCATCCTATTGAACTAGCTGCACTGTCATCTACCACAAAGACATCTTTCAACGTGGCTAACAAATTCACTTATTTACATAATGAGATCAGTAAACTTAAAAGTTTTGAATATCACAACCAAATCCAATGCCTATTTACTAATACCTGGTTTCACAAGTTATTTACAATGCTTGTAAATGTGCTTGTGGAATGTTACCTTCAAATACATCTTACCAGAATCATAATTTGGAGGCTTCACATCTCCTTGATTCAACTCTGTGCCGTATTTCAATTTATGGTGTTTTGCTCTGGAAAGGAAATGGAGAAAAGAGTTTTATCAGAGCCCTAAGGTGCCCATAGGATGATATTTCACTGAATACTAAGTTATGCAGATATAGTATAGTACTCAAATTCTTTGGGGAATAACTCAAAATTCAAATTGATTTACTCCCAATTTGGACAAAGAAAATTGGTGCTTACTTTGTCTATACATTTCACAATATAAAGGAAAAGAAAAACAGTTCAAATATCAGGGAAGTACTTTCAAAGAATCAGAATACTTCACTTAAAGCTCAGTTACTTCTATAGAATAACACTTCAGAAAACCAAGTGCTGTAAATTAATTCCATCCTGCAATAAATGGAATCTAAAACATCTTACTTCTAATACATTGTAATGATACAATAAATAGGGTTAAGAGGCACTAAGAAGAACACTTAAATAGGCATGGCATACAAGATGGCAACCAAATGGGAATAGTGTTGATAGACAAGAAGTTTTACAGCAACAGGCCTATTTCTGTATTGTATAATGGCTTATGAAATATGTTAATGCCAATACAATGCTTTACTACACAATTTCAATATTTTTTCACTGTTCCTTGTTCCATTTGACAGTTACTAGTAAATAAAATGACAATATACCCAAAAACATAACTTGTTGTTGATTGCACAGGATTTGAAACTGTTGCTTTCAACAGTGAGATTAATAAATTTGTTAAGATAAATATACTATACTGATTTGGGCATATGCTTCTGTATTGGACTCTTGCTTAATGTTAAACACATTAGTCAGTTATATTATTGCACAAGCTTGTCTCATAATCTACATATTATTGCATATTTGTCTATCTACCATAGGTAAAATTGCACTATGACACATTACATGACAGTCAGCCAGTATGCAGTCACAAGGTTTCTTTTCATTCTTCCTCCTACCAACATGAGTCATCAAATGTTGCACTATATTTAATTCTATTTGCAAGTCCATTCTTGCTTTAGGCATTTGGCAATTCCATATATTTTCAGATCTAGTGCAACGCTCGTCTTTTTTTCCCCCAACATGACTTTTCCTTTAGAAATCTAAATAACCTCCTCAAAAATGCATCTAAAAGAGAGTGTGTGTATGTATATAATAAAAAACTTAAAACTATATATAGTTAATAAGTATGTAATGTAATATATATACACAGTACATATAATTATATTACATGTACACACACAGCACTCATCACAGACATTAAATCAACTGGCCAATTCCCAAGTAAGTTCAAGTTTCTCTTTGAAGGTTGATTTCTAAGCCCACAGATACATCTTCTGTTATTCAGTCCAGCCAAGTTATTCTCATAACAGAAAACTATGGTGTAAATGAATTCCATCCTGTAATAGCAAGATATGCAAGATTTTTAACAGATACAATGAACTCAGATTTCTCTCAAAGATTTTGTGATCAGTACTTGTCTCCGCTCAATGACATCTGCTCTCGAAGTTTTTCTAGATTACAAATGAAAATTTGCTCTATTCCATCATTTGATCCACCCTCTATAAAGGAATCTATGAACCTGTGACCTTGCAAGAGAGGAGGTCCCTTCAAACAGCCTGATTGAAAAATCTAATTGAGAACAAAGAAGAAAGCATAAATTAGATTTAAAGTATTCAAAGTAAGCAGAACAAAGATTAGGGAAAAAAGATGGGACAAAAAATTTAAAATTTTCAATGCTGATTTTTTTTAGCAATCAGGAATCTCCTCAGTTCATTAATTTGCTTTATTATAAGGTATTATGGACTTTGAGAAATTCTTCATTAGTGACAGTAGAATTTTAAACACCGATTTGGGCCTGTGGGGGTTTGAAATGTACTGGTTTAGGTATTATAGAGAGAAAGAGAAAAATCCCATTATGGTAAAGTTAACCAGGATAGGAATAAATAATTGCCAGGATGTTTGCTATGTTACATTTAAACAAGGAACTAAACAACTGCCAGTATTGATCAGTTGTACAATCAGGATAAATTTAGATTAGGTGACATATCAGAACTATTAGGGTGAAATGTATTTCATCAAGCATTCCATAGCAGAAAATGTTTAAGAACTTATAAACTAGGAAAATTAAACCAATGCATTTTAATGTTACATCCTTAGCTTTATATTCTTATGGCACTTATTTATAAAGATACAAATCTCCCTTATTGTATAATAGGACAGCGAGTTTCTTGTGGATGAGAATCAGAAATGTCCTCCATTCTGGAAGTTCAATATGTAAAAGGATTATTAAAAGGAAACTTTCACTGAAAACTAGCTTTTGTAGCCTCAGCTGATACAGAATTCTATTTGGCATGCATCTTGAATGATACTCCTGTATAGTGGAAGAATTACGCCCAACAAAATAATGAAAAATTTCACTGTAGGACAATATATATTGCATAAAAAGATTATAGAATGATATTGCTAGCTTAAAAGGAAACAGAACAAAGAAAGCTGCTAAAAGTATATAGCTTAACATAACATTTATTAGTAAAAGGAAAATAATAAAAATTGCAGATGCTGGAAATCTGAAATAAAAGCAGAAAATGCTGGAAACACTCAGCAGGTCGGGCATTGTGTATGGAAAGAGAAAATTTGATATTTCAAGCCAGAAATCCTTCAACTGAACTGGGACAGAGAGAGAAGCCAAGTTAGCTCTAAGTTGCATTTCCTCTACATTTTCTTTGCTTTATAAGAATACAAGTAATTGGGAGAGGCCATCTGGCCCTTTGAGCCTGCTCCACCATTTGATATGATCCTGACTGATTTACCTCTGGCCTCAGAAATCCTCCTCTCTGCTAAATCCTCTTAGCCCTTAATACCAGATTATTCAAAAATATATTTATTTCACTTTAAATACTTACAATGAGCTAGCCTCTACAATTTCAAAGCAGAAGATTGCAGGGATCTTTAATCTGAAACTTTGTTTCTTTCATTATAGATGCTGTCTGACCTGCTGAATGTTTTACCTCAACAATTAAGACTGTTTCCTTATAATTTATTACACAGCAGTCAGCAACATCATGGAATGCTTTCCACTATTCTCTATGAGGCTCAAAGCAATCAGCCTAAACATTTAAAACTTGATACTAATACACTGTACTCAAGGTTTCTTCCCAATGCACAAAACAAAAGGGCAGAGATGCATACAAGTACCATCTCTGCATTAAACATCACTCAGACTTAGAAACATTTGTCACACAAACATTCAAAATTTTGAATTCCCCTGTCCAACATATAGAATTGTGGAAAAAAGTTAGTTTAATCATATACAAAGCTACAGGAAGAAATATTACAATTTATTTTTACACGAGCACTTAAAAATATTTGGATTACAGCATGAATATTTTTAAAATCCATACCTTTCCTGTTTTAAAGCATATTCAAGCATTTTAATTCTTCTGACCAAGTCCTTCTTCAAGTTCTCCTGACCTTTCCTCTCCCCTTGCAAGAAAGAAATCTGTGCCTAAAAGAAAAAACAGGAGAGGATCAGTCATCTAAAGTTGAGAGATTATGGATGCATATTAACACATTTATAGATTTCAAGGCAATGAAAGAAAATTTTGAAAGTGAAATTATCTCCTAAATATCCTACATACATTTCAAATAAATGTATAGCTTAAATCCAGGATATCAAATTGCAAATTTCAATGAGTACTTAATTTCAAAGTAATTCTATGACAAAGAAATCAGAAAAATCAAAGAATATTCCCTTTTCATGGTGGAAACATTTTTTATCCCTTGTAAGAACCAGTGTTCATCAAATTTGTTGCCAATATCCATAACATTTGATTATTTCCTCAATAACCCATATTTTAAAAATGGGAAGAGCAGAAGGAATTTTAATTCAAACTAAACATACATGAAATGAAAGCTATATACTAGGCAGAGAATTAATGCTTGCAGTTTAAAGCTTATTTACAGTTACACAGCTTCAGGTCCAGAACCTTTCATCCAATGAAAGCTCCCATAAATGTTCTTCTTCCACAAATGTTGCCTAATTTGATGATTGCTTCCAACGTGTTCTGATTCATCTTAGACTTCCAGCAGTTTGTAGTTTATTTTTTTTTATTTACACAAGATTTTACTGACCAGGAGATGGTGATGTATTATGTTGGTGTAACACATCACCATCTCCTGGTCATTTTAGTCTTGTATAAATGAAACTCAAACTACAAACCCTGGTGTACACATATTCTTATGTCATGAAGATAAGGATTATAGGACACAGATTGCAAGATTATGAGCCATAGATATATTTCACTCCATAAACAGCAATGGGTTGTGCTTTGAGTTAAGCACAGTGCCTCATTTTTTCTCACCCATAATTTACTACCGATGGAATAAAATAAGCAATGTATTCCTTTGTTAAGAAAACATATCGACCAACCTGATTATTTAGCATAAATACCTTGCTGTTACCAAATCAGAATGCTACCCTTTTATGCAAAGTGTCATGATCTATGCTGATGCACAAAGAACATAGAACAGTACAGCACAGGAACTGGCTATTTGGCCCACGATGTTGTACCAAACTACGTAATTAAATTGGTAATCAAATGTTCAACTAAACTAATTCTCTCTGCCTACAAAACGTCCATATCCTTCAATTTCCCGTACATACATGTGTCTCTCTAAGAGCATCTTAAATACCCCTATCGTATTTGCCTCCATTGTATTTCAAAATGATAATAAGAATGGTCATTACTTTGAAAATCTGAAAAAGGATTGCATGCAATCAGTAGCTAAAAATTATATCCATCCGTTATGGTAAATTTCATACCACTAGTTAATCCCAGAGGCCATAAGATTATTTGATTATTTATTCTAGTTCTATACGATCAAATTTTATACAAAAATGCCTTAAATAGTAAGAATAATTAAAGCAGAAACTCTCCCCCCCCCCCCCCCCCCCGCATGAGTAATTCACAACTCTAATTGATGCAGACTACAGGTATTAATGCTTGCCTTAATCTTTGGTAGAAAGGGATCAATTTAAAAGGTTCTTATCTGGAAAGTTTGTTGGCTGCAATGATTGAGGAAATTCCAGACAGATGAAGGAGGTATGATTTTATTTTGAGAGATTATTAAACAGAACACACATTAATATGGTGACAGGAAGAGAGAGGTTTGAAATCTGCAGCACCAGCTAGGTATTAGTCACTTCACTGACAGAAGTGCCAACACTGAAAATAGCAGGGCAGTAATGTTGGGTGCTAACATAGTCATACATTTGCAACCAGAATGAAATAAGTACCAGCATAATCAATCATTTGGGAAAGGATGATGTGTGGGAGTGGAGTTGGTAGTGTGAATGCAAGATAACACACAAAAAATATAATTTTTATATATACATATATATTTATATATACACACACATATATATTAGAAATTCAACATTTCAGAGTATAGGTGCCTCACTGTAATATACTGCACACTCAATAATGTAGAGATCTGTTTTGAGTAACTTACATGCATACGTGCCATTAAATGTAGAAAAGCATCTCTATGTGGATCACAGTAAGTAAAAGGATCCCAACCAAAATGAGGAGGCACAGGATACTTGCTTGCAATAGTTTTGATTTTCTTGGATTGTGGGAAATAGAAAACAGAAAAGGATCAAAATTAGGTAATAGCATGCACTCTGAGGAATGCAGAAAGCCAACAATGTACAACAATATGGATGAAAATTTTAAATCAAAGGCAAGCAAGGCTGTTACAATGACACGGAGGAATAGAGGAAGCCAATATTGGGCAGCAAGAATGAGTATGAGGAAGGGTAGTGGAAAAAGATACAGGAAATTAGTTTTGATCAGCCGAAGCTTATAGAGAATGAAGTAAAGATCAGCCGGGATGTTGCAAGTGACTGAGTACGAAATAATTAACTTACAGAAAAGGGGTTCAGAAGATAGGTTAAGGCAGCTTTACCAGTAGGTAGTCTCTTTGGTTGAGAGAACATCTATCTGTTCTAATGTTTAACTTAACAGAATGTTAATGATGGCAGGAAAAAAAAATTAGGCTAAACGTACTCATTTGTAGCCTGCACAAAGCAGATTTCTTTAGATTTTCTGATATTTCACTGTAGTTGTGTTTTGTTTATCCAGGATTCTATTTTTGATAAACAGTCCAACAGCAGAACATAGATATAGTGAGGTGGCACTAGGTGACTGGGTATGGATAGATGACTGTCAAGTGATCTAACCAAGGGGGAAAAATTTATATCTATCTTCCTTTTTTGGTTGTCCATCGAAATCTGATGACGACATCCACTCCTTTAACGGTGAGATCTTTGATGACTATACTGTTACGAATGTGCCACAACTCTGATGGGCCGAAGGGTACAAAGTAGCCCCCTCCTTTTTGAGAATCGCAAGATCACTATTAATTCGGGTCTGGGACCCAGGAAATGAGAGAGAGAATCCTCAAGGGTTTGGAATGTGTGTCCTGCCCTCAGCAAGACAAAGCCACGGATACCGGCCATTGTCTCTTGGAGACGGAATTGTGTATTGAGTACTGTACTATTCATTGAAGCCCTCAGGGAATGACCAGAGTGGGCTGGTTGAGGGATTGCATCATCCCAACCTAATTGACATCTGAGACCCCGTGAGTAAGGATAAAAGAGGGTCTGGGGAACAACCCCTTTAAACGCACCAGGAGAAACGCTAGAAATCCCGTGACAGCGGTTAATAGCAACAGCCGGTGGGGGGCCCGCGTGCGTCCTTTTCCAGTTGCCTCGGAATTGGCGGGCCTTACCACGGAAGATGGCTTAGCTAAAGAAGAGGCCACCACCAACGAAATTTCGAAGGATCAACATCATAAAAAGGAAAAGCTGGCAAGTTTCAAAAATCCCTCTTTTGACTCCAACCAAAAGCTGCAGCCTGAATGAACTAAAATGACTTTTATATTTCCATCGGACAATCCATTATCCCCTAGACAACGATAGAGCTTATTTCTTATTGATTATTATTATACCCGCACTTTTAGAGTTAGTATTGACAACGTATATTATCTGCATGTTTGCATTGATATGATTTTTGTGTATTTTTACCAATAAATACTGTTAAAAATAGTACCATCAGACTTCAACTGACCTCTCGATCTTTGCTGGTAAGTGACCCAGTTATGGGGTTCGTAACAATACTATCCTGGACCCATAAGTTCTATTGCAGGTGGAACATGTATATGTGGTCGTGGTGGTAGTGATGGCAACCACTGGTTGCATTTCTCCTGGCTCTCTTCTGGTTATTCTTTTCATCTCCTGAATGCGAACCCCATCCCTACACAGCTGTCGCCAAGTGTTACGGTTAGCAGCAACATCCTCCAGGTCCTCAGGTCTGATCTTGCACTTCCTTAAAGCGTTCTTCATCTGATCCTTATAGCAATTCTTCGGCCCTCCAGCTGAGCGATGACCATGATGTAGCTGGCCGTGATAACACTCTGCGGGGTAGCAACATGGGGGCATCTTTATCACGTGCCCCAGTCACTGCAGCTGATGCTGGGTGATCATGGCCTCAATACTCCTGCAGTTGGTCTTCACAAGTATTTCAGTGTGAGGCACCCGTTCACCGCCAGGTACCGGTAATTCCCAGGATGCGCTGAAGGCAGCTTATGTGGAAGCGCTCCAAGGACTTGATGTGATGGCTGTAGGTTACCCAAGCTTCACAGCTATAAAGGAGGGAGGTGACACAGACCACTTGGTATACAGCGACCTTTGTGGAGGGACGAAGGCTCCTGTTCTGAAAGACTCTACGCTGAAGTCTCCCAAAGGCAGCTGGTGCCTGTTTAATGTGGCTCTGGATGTCGTTGTCAATGCCGCTATCCTCAGAGAGAATGCTCCTCAGATATTTGAAAGATGGCACTACTGACAGCTTTTCATCACCAACAGTGAAGACAGGTAGAGTGGGTGGGACACTGGTACTCCATTGGCAAACCACTTCAGTCTTGGTGGCATTGACAGTCAGCCCTACCCTGCTGTACCATAGCAAGGAGAGTCTGAAGATCCTTCGGAGTATGGGCCACAAGAGCACAGTCATTTGCATACAGCAACTCCAGGACCCGCTCTCTAGTTTGGTGGTTGCGTGGAGCCTCCTGATGTCAAAGAGGTTGTCATCTAATCTGATGTCCATTGCCACACTGTTGCTATTTTCAATCTCGTTGTGGAGAAGCTTGGTAACACACAAGAGGAAGATGTTAAAGAGCACTGGCGCTAGCACACACCCCTGCCTCACCCCTGTCCATACAAGGAAGGGCTCAGACTCTTGTCCTCCTATGGTCATCCGAGCAGTCAACTCATTGTGGAACAGGCGAAAGATGTTAACAAATTTATTGGGACAGCCAAACCTGAGGAGGACATTCTATAAGAGCTCTCTTTACACAGTGCCAAATGCTTTGGAGAGGTCGACAAAGGCCATAAACAAGTCCTGATATTGCTCCCGGCACTTTTCCTGAAGCTGCCAGGCTGTGAAGATCATGTTGACCGTGCTCCTGTTCTTCCTAAATCCACACTGCGATTCAGGCAGCACTGACTCAGTGATGTTGCTGATGAGCCTCTGAAGGATCACCTTAGCCAGGACCTTTCCAGCAACAGAAAGGAGTGGTATGCCCCTATTATTGCCGCAGATGGCCTTGTCACCCTTGTTCTTTTAAATTACAATGATATTTGCATTTCTCCATTGCTATGGGATGTTCTCATCAGTCCAGGTCTTGGTAATGTACTGGTAGAGGGTGCACATACACATGTACCCTCCGCTCTTCAGTAACTCAGCAGGGATATTGTCAGTGCCAGGGAACTTGTTGTTCTTAAGGGAACGGACAGCTGATAGAACCTCCTGGAATGTTGGTGGTAGACTGAGGTCGTGGATAGGAGGAAATTCAGGCAGTTCGCCCAGGATGGTGGGGTCTGTGCCAGAGTCCTGATTAAGCAGAGTGTTAAAATGCTCAGCCCACCTCAGCAGAATTGTATCCTGATTCTTCAGAAGTGTTAGACCATCTGCTGTTTTCAGGGGAGTAACACATTGATTTATTGGTCCAAAGATGGTTTTGACAGCATTGTAAAAATTATGCATGTCGTTATTATCGACAAAGGACTGGATTTCATGTGCCTTTTCAGTCCACCACTTATTTTGTATTGCCTTTTGCACTTTCCCCTGAGCTGCCTGCCAATGCTGTCTGATGCTGATGGATGAAGGACTATCTAAAGCTGCCCGCTGTGCTTTGTGCATGTCCTTAAGCAAGTTGTGGATGGTATCTGAGTTATTGTAAAAGCAGACTTGATGGTTCCTGCTCTTATGGCCAATGGATTGGGCTGCTGCCTTATAGAGCGCAGAGCTGATATAGGTCCACTGTTGTTCCATGGTATTTTCTGAACTCAGACAAGGTTCCAGCTCCCTTACTTTCTCAGCTAGGATGCGTCGAAACTCACTTCTTGCTTCTGTGTTTCTCAGGCGGTTGCAATTTAGCCCCTTTTTATTGGGTTTTGCAGCTGCGGGGGGGGGGGGGGGAATGCACTTTCATATGGAGTTTGGCCACAATCATACGATGGTCAGTCCGGCACTCCGCACCTCTCATGGCATGGGTGATGAGAACATCCTTGATGTCACTACATCTCACAATGATGAAGTCGATCATGTGCCAATGTTTAGAGCGAGGGTGCATTCACGAGGTCTTATATTTTGCCTTCTGCTGGATGATGGTGGTTATACTAAGGTTATGCTCAGAGCAATAAGTAGCCTCATGCGATTTGCATTCACCTTGCCAATACCATGCCTCCCTAGCACTCCACTCCATATCCTGTTGTTCTGTCCCACCCTAGCGTTGATGCCCCTAAGGAAAAGGATCTTATCATTCTTAGGGATCCAGCAAAGAGCTGGGTGGGAGTATTTGCTCACAGGGTTTGTGTGAAGCGTCCAGTGCAGTAGTGCTTGTAGTTAGTGCATGTTGCATGCTGTATGCCGCATAGTGCTCTCTGCTTGCAGCTATTGCCGCTGGCTAGCCTTCTCAATAGAGGGTGAAAAGAGAAGCCGAGTGTGTAAGCCTCCTCCTGCCAGTACAGAGCCTCTCCACCACCAAGACTCCTGCAGTGCCTCCTCCGGGCCACACGCAGAAACTGGGTATCTTACGGTCCCAGGCTAAACTACAAGGGATCTTGGAGCAGCAGTGGGCCCCAGAGATGTGGTGTATAGGCCCACCACTGTCTGGACATGCCCTGGCACCTGTCAACCATTGTCCCAGCTATGAGAAAATAGCCCCACTGGCTTGTGGTTAAGTCTGTTGAGACAAGGCTAAGGGAGCACCCCCTGACAGAAAAGCAATGTGCTGGCGGCGTGCAATAGGTGAGCCCAGCAGCTTCCTGCATCCAAGATGTGGGTCCAGTTGTCCTGGGATCACCCTTGCTACCAGGATTTACCTCATCATGGTGAAGATAGCGCTACTGGGGATGGCGCACCCCCTGTGGCACTTTATTATCTTCCTTGCGCAGGCCTCCACCTCTGACCATGGTGAACAATACCTGGACCTTACATATGGTTGAAGTCTGACGGTGATGGGGCGTCTGGCAATGGGAGCAGGTATGAATGGACTGGGAGCTCCTAGTCAGAACCCTGCACGGCAGCGGCACAGGGTATTTGGTCGCTAGCCCATCAAGAACACCTTTCTACCAAGTCTCACAGAAACACCTGTTGGCATTAGTGAAAGACTAATGAACCTCCGTATCCCCCGGCAAAGAAACATCATGCCACGCTTCTCAGTGCCTATGCACCAACTTTGCCATCTGAGAGTGAGGCCAAGGGATGATAAATAAATAAATAAATAAATAAATAAACACACACACACAAGCTAAAGCAAATGATGGATAAATGAGGGTCATCACTGCATCAATCCCATTCAAAATTCATATTATAACCTCTAACCACCAGCTAATTTATGTATCAAAATTTGCCTGACAGCTTAGATACCAAGAAACTGCAACTTAGACACTTGTCTTCATGAAATATGAATGAATTAGTACAGTTTCACCAATTCTTCAAAGACAAAAACAAACTCTGGAATTGAAAATTGAAAAACTACAGCTACTGGCAGTCTGAAGTAAAAACAAAGAATACCAGAGATACTGAGATCAGTGGAGACACTACATCAGAACAAAACCAATATGGTCCTTGATAATCTGAAATATTAACTGCTTGTATCTCCACAAATGCTGTGTATCTCCAGTACTTTGTTTTCATTTCATAGATAGAACTTTGTAGATGGTCAAAAGCAACTTTTAGATTGTTTAAACGTCATTTCCAGTACACAAGTGTAAAAGAGAACAGAATAACTGTTACTCTGGATCCGATGCAGCACATAACCCAAATGATAAAGAACACAATAATAATAAAAAATACAATAAATATAATGAGTGGATTCTAGTTAATTGGGCCTTCAGTTAATAAGTGCAGCTGCTTATTTAGGACAACTCAAAAACATAACTAAGGGAGAAAATAGTTGGGATTCCCTTGATTTATTTGGCACACTATGCTGTTTAATCTGAACAGCAGACTTATGCCAATCAGTTTCTAACTAGCATAATTCGCGTGAACTTGCATGGCTGTTATCCATTATACTCTTCTTGAGTAAAGTTTTTAAATAGCTTCAGTTGTGTGTGTTTGTGTTGAAAAAATCAGTGATTTTTGTCACGGATTGTGAGAAATAAGTTAATTCAAAACTGTTTTGTACACTTGGAGATGCCGAAAATGGCCAGGAGTGAAAATGACACTATTTCCCTACTTCAACAAGGCAGAAACTATGAAGAATTTGGAAGTATTAACAAACATCTTGAATGCTACAATGAAAATTAAAATTTGAAGGATGCAATCGTCAAAAGCATTGTATGAAGGCAGTACATTATTAGGTGTCCACGCTGATTTTGTTCATTTACAGTCAATCGGCATGGTAACATACTCTGGATGAATTTCTCCGTTGATAGCTATTAGGAACAAATACAGTTTTATAGTACTGTAGTAATGTTGATAGTGGTCTAATTTGTTCTGTATTTCATTCGAATACATAATGTGTTACTCACTTAAAACTGCAGTTTTTAAAATAAAAATCCCTTTTTAACCAATTCCACGAAGCTTCAGCTAATTGGGACAGCCACTAAATTGAGCCGAAATGTACTGGTTCCAATGTGTCACAATTAACTGTGTCATCTGTATCTTTAATGAGAATGCATCTAAATTCAGTTAAACCAATTGCTTTTTTTAAAAGACATAATTGCAGGATGTGGGTGGTTGCTAACAACATTTATGGCTCCTGTGGTGGCGGAGAGCTGTTTCACAGTAACCACAGAGCAGTGGTGGGAACGAATCTTCATGAGGATGAACAGTAATGCTACTTTGTCCTGCTCAGTGTCAAATTTCAGTGTTGAATTGCACTCAACCTGGACCTTACAGCTGGAGATGATGAGAATATCAGTTGGTGAGCCATTCAAGTTCAAGTTCAATTGTTATTCAACCACAAGACATGTATACAGCCAAATGAAACTGTTCCTGCGGGGCCAAGGTGCAAAACAGTACATACAATCACACATAGTACCCTGTACATCGTTATGATAGCACGTATGGTCATAAATTAGCATAAGTCCCTGAGTGGCACAGCCTGAAGATTGATGGTGCATGGTATGCTGTCCTGGCATCACATTTCTGCAAGAACAAGGATGCAGTAATTCTTCATTTATGTTGGATCAACCATTGACAAATGCAATCTAGCTTGCCATCCATGGAGCAAACACTAGAGATCAGAAACACAAGAAAGTCTGCAGATGCCGGAAATCCAAAACAGCACACACAAAATGCTGGAGGTAACTCAGCAGGTCAGGCAGCATCTATGGAAATGAATTAATAGTTGACATTTTGTTCCGAGACCCTTTTTCAGGACTGGAAAGGAAGGGGGACCCAGGGAGAGGTGAGAAGAGGCAAGAGGCCAAAATGGGGAAAAGGGGGGTGGGGGGAGAAAATTTTTACTGGAAGGAGAAATCAATATTCATGCCATTAGATTGGAGGCTAGAGGTCAGCACTGCTGGGACAGCTGGCCTGCAGGGGTCAGCTCTCAACAGATTCCAATGCACCAGCCACACCCCTGCTTTCTCCCACACTGCCTCCAGTGTCTCCTACCCTGGTGAAGCCAGGTCATGAGGGCCATTCATCATAGGATATCTTCTGCGATGTGCTTGTGCAGCCACAGATTTTATATAACTGTCCAATTAACTTTCTGGATGATGAGGACTCCCACAAATTTGAAGATGGTGGAAACTGCTTTTGAATTTCAGTGGCGGTCAACTGACTGATGGCCTACATTGCCTTGCAAATGCACCAGTGTCAGTTGCCACTTGGAAGCCTGTGCCCAAATATTTTCCAGGTCATTTTGCATGTACAAATTAACAACCCATGTGAATAGAACTGATCAAATCACAACATTGTGACAGAAAGACAGATGAACAAAAGAGATGATTGAAGAAGATGATTGAGCTGAGGAAACTGCAAAGTGGAAACTTGCAGTGATGTCCCAGAAATGAGAGAGGTAGAGCCCTTTTGCACCATGTATGAAACATGTCCTAGAGTTTCACACCAACTCCCATTGATTTAATTTTTATAAGATTGCTGATGTCATACTCTATCAAAAGACGGGAGTCACTCACTTAACTTCAAGAACTTGGCTCCAACAAAGTTTGTAATTAGGTCTAGAGCCAAGTGTTCCTCTTCAAGCATAAATTTAGCAGATGTTGGCAATGTTTGATGGCACTTTATAAACTGAATGACAATAGACCCAAGGAGCAGTATATTTATGGTTTAGTTTTACCTTGTATTTTGTGAACTCTCACATAGACACCAGGCTTTAGCTACACTGGTGTGGCGCGTGGCCAAGTGGTTAAGGCATTGGACTAGTGATATGAAGGTTGTGAGTTTGAGCCCCAGCCAAGGTGGCGTGTTGTGTCCTTGAGCAAGGCACTTAACCACACATTGCCCCAGTCCACCCAGCTGAAAATGGGTACCAGCAAAATGCTGGGGGTTAACCTCGCGATAGAGTGGCGTCCTATCCGGGGGGAGTCTTGTACTCTCAGTCGCTTCTCGCCACGGAAACCGGCATAAACACTGGCCTGATGAGCCTATAAGGCTCAGGACAGACTTTAACTTAACTTTAGCTGCGCTAGAACATCTCAGTTAGGCACAAGATCTGGAAGATATCTTCAACATCACTACCAACTCATTGTTGCCTTTTTTAGCATTCCCGGTAACCAGTGCTCATGTAGGAAAATAGTTTCTGTAATAGTGAAGGATATTTAGAAGAGACATAACTCTGATAGGGTAATTCTCATTGAAGATGTCTGCAACTGCTTAAGCTAGATTTTGCATTTAGACATTTACCACTTGCTCATGAGGGATATTCATGAATTCTCCCCCATCTCCTATTAGCAGAATCTGATCCATTGTTTTGTGATTGTTAAATTGTAAGTTGTCTGGTGCATTTGTTCAATATGTGGGCAGGTTCACAGCTTCACCAGGAATTCCTTGTCCTGCTCCTACCTTTTCACATTCCCTTTTAAGCATGTAGTTTAATGGCAATGTTATAAAGGGAATGCATCCAACCACAAGGCTGCAGGTATCTGAAGAATATAATTCTGTTGCTAAAGCTGGCCAAGTGTCTTATAGATGTCTAGCTCTGAGATGCCACTTTGCACAATGATAATGTCATAACACAATATAGGGGACCCTTCATGTGAAAATACCCAGAGGTTCCTTTGAGTGTGATAATTTCTCCTTCTAATAGTGAGACAAGAATGAGCAAATAGATTAATATAGAGCTCCTAAAACTCCTGAAATTAAAGTTGGTTCTTCAAGATGCTGAGTCAATGATGCTCAGTGACAGATATTTACTTTCCCCACTAGAATACATTCTGTACCCTTACTACTCTCAAATCTTTTTCTAAGCAGCAAGCAATTTGATGAGGCTGAACAGCTGAGATAATCAGTAGGGCAAATTTTGCCTGTTTTTGTTTGACATGCCAGAACAGTACACAAGTTATGAAAGAAATATCAGCATTGACAAATCTTCAGAATCACTCTCTCTTGACTATATACCACAATGTCACCACTCATGGTGTGTTTTGCTAACCAGTGCTAATGCCACATCTAAATCCATTGCCTGTTACGTTTTATTCCTATTGTAGTGAAGTAGCAGCTAGATAATTAGCTTACTGAGCCATCTCAGGGGTCAGTTCAAAGTCAATGCTAGTACTGTAGGTTTAGAGTTGCAATTAGGCCAAATCATGAAAAGGACAGTAGATTCCTTCCCTAAAAGCACAACATGGTTTTGTAATAATAATGGTCATCACTGCTGATACAGTAAAGTTTTCCCAGTTTAAATCTACCTAACTGAAATAAATTCACTAGCTGCCATAGTAAAATCAAATTCATGTCTTCTGAATGGTTGCTAAGCCACTAAATTACTACGTAGGACACTCACTCTTCTGATACTCCATATGTTGTGCAGGATAGGATTTTAATTTGACAATTTGATCATTTCAAAATTTTCTTCCTGCCTACCTGCTTCTTTTTGGCTCCTGTACTTTCTCGCATCATGCGATCTTAACCCAAGCAGTTTCCCGAGATAAATTAGATATATAACTCTAACAACTTCTTTAAAAGGTAATAATAATAATTCTTGCAACACACACAAAATGCTGGTGGACTACTAGTCCTGACGAAGGGTCTCAGCCCGAAATGTCGAGTGCTTCTTCCTATAGATGCTGCCTGGCCTGCTGTGTTCCACCAGCATTTTGTGTGTGTTGCTTGAATTTCCAGCATCTGCAGATTTCCTCGTGTTTGCTGAATAATAATTCTTGATTTATATACCAAAGTAAATTCTTTGGAAGCACTGACATATATTAAGGAATTTGATGATCCAAATTTTCTCATTAACTTAATGGGAGTAAAAAAAAAATCAGGACAGCTAGAAATAGAGCAACATTTCTTTTATTACTACACACCTGATCCACCTATCAAACTATGTGAAAGGATACCATTTTTGTTTTCCATAGAATGGTGGTCTACAAATGAGCAACAAACTCATTTATGAATGACACCAACCCCTTAATGATTTTATTTTTCAGGGGCTATATACGTTTTCTTTATTTACGAAAGAAATGCTTACAGCTTATTAGCTTATGTAAGATTCCATATGATATAGGAGCACAAGTAGGCCATTCGGCCCAGAGTTGCTCCACCATTCAATCAATGCTCATTAATGTAAGCATGGTAAATTACATGGTCACATAGGATAAAAACTGATTAATGATGATCCTTGTGTATCAATATACTGAAACAAATAAGATTACCTGGGAATGGAGTTCAGACACAGATTGTAAAAAGCAAGCTAAAAATAAAACTATCAATCAATTCCTCTTCACAACATAAAAACTTAATAGGGAATATTAAACGCTTGACTTGTGCAAAGTTATGCCTAAACTGATTAGATATTTAATTCATACCAATTGGTAAACCTATTTTTACCAGATTAATCTGAATATCTCAGCTAGAAATCTGATAGGGTATCAAGAAAGAATTTTTCTTAATGATTTATAACATGGTAACTACTGTGATAAAGGCAACTTCAAAGTTGAGAACCCCAAGTGCCACTATCTTTTTATCATCATGGTCCTCAACTTATCACAGCCACCTTTGTTTTAGTTTCACAAGACTTGTAATGGATACGAAATTCAGTGAATAGCATGATACTGTTCAGTATAATTTGCCTTGTACAAAATAGTTGCAAACGTCCTTCTGTTTTCTCCATAGCAATAGGGTACTAAAAATATCTCTGTGTCCCAATTTCATCTCGGCTGTTTCAACATATTAATTTACTCAGATAATCTTTCTTCTTCCTACATGTACTGTTTTACATGTTATTGAATTTAAAATGCTGGCATTCCACCTACATGGCATTATAATTAAGGTAGTACAGTGATTGTTACTGAATTAGTAATCCAGAGGCTGATTAGTTCACACGCTTTCAAGGCAGCTTGTAAAAACTGAATTCAAAGCTCAAAAGTTAGCATTAAATAAGGCACGACGAAAGGACTAAAATCATCTCCTCCACTAACAAACTCCAGGGAGGGCAAGTCATCTTGCTCTTGTGCAATTTTTTCCCCAAACCAAAGTATTCAATTATGTTTTAAGCAAACAATAAAATGTGAGCCTTACAACAAAACTATCATCCCCCACCAAAAAAAATCTCTTGTACATTAACTCCCAAACTTAATGCAACTGATCCTACTTCCAAGTATGATAATACCCGAGCCCTTGAACTCCCGAGTTCAAGGGATCAGAATTCTCAGTACACAAAAAATGATCCAAGATCACTAGCAGGAAATAACTAGAAAATGTTACAGTAGAGAAGGATTGTCAAGTAATTATGAAAGTAATAAGTCTTCAAAAGAATGTGAAAACAATATTGAAAATCGTGCTCTCAGCAACAGATATAAACATGTCATGGATTCAAGTTTTAAACAGAGCCATCAGGATATTTCCTGAGCTTTGGGCAACAAACATTGAATAAAGTACATTAATATGCCCCTGAGCAACAGTTCAGTATAAAACACCTACTTTAAGTTATTAAGTGGCAACGCAGATTACAATTTTCCCAGTTGGCAGCAGTATGCTCTACAGTGCATCATGAAGCTAAAAACGAACTACTTTGCAAATTAAGTATTACAACAATTCAAACACACCTACTATTTGCCATTGTGCGCAATCCTTATTAAATTCAATCAATATACCGTAGATGTTGCACTGTATAACTAGTTCAGCAACAAAAAGTGTAGAAAACTAGTCAGTGTCTATTACTAAAGTTTTACCTATAAAATCTGTTATTTTAACTGAAAACCAGTAATTTTGCAATTTAACTGGTCTATTTTATTCAGGATGTGTGTCTAAACTTAATTATTGAACAAATTACACATTTTATCCATGCTGGTTTGATTTTAATTGTATGGTATCTCCTCAGTAGCCAATTTGAAAAGGGGGCACAAATTAAAAATAGTTTGAACAAAGTACTTTAGATACAATTTGTTTACAAATGTGGCCAGTCAGAACAATTTTATGCATAATCACTCCCACATTTTCCTGTGTTTGGCTAGTGACAACAGGAATTGTTAATTTACAGCTACATATTCAAATCCCACACTTCAAGGGTTGCTCACATCACGACAAGCATTTGATAAAGATCACTCACTCATAAGCAAACCTCTCTATTTATTCTACTTTGTTTGAACAAATAATTTTATTAAAAAGTTATGAAGAATGCACAGAACTGCCAATTGTTAGCTATTTAGGTCTCAATACATCTTACACTTCCAAGACTTCCAAGATGGTATGGAGGTCAGTTACAGAGCCTTGAAAAAGTATTCAGCCCCCACAACTATTTTCACATTTTACTGTCTCATTTTCTAAATTTAAAATATATTGAATTAGGACTAGTTGAGCTAATCTACAAAGCATTGTGCACCATGTCAAATCGAAAGATTCCAAAATTAAAAATAAACAAAAATAAGGTTGAAAAAGTATTCATCCTCTTTGTAATTACAATGCTAGCTTTCCTCAGGTGCAGTACTGTATATTATCTTACTATATATCAGAGGATCACCTGTTTTCAATGAATTCATAAGAATACCTTCTCTCTCTGTAAGGTCCAATTGTATGGTAGATTTTCAACAGACCAAACCAAAATTAAGATGAAACAGCATTCAGGACAAGACGAGGAAAATCATAGAGAAGCACAAACCTGGGGAAGGGTACAAGACCATCTTAAAGGCTCTGAACATACCTGGAGTTCAGAGCTGAAAAAGTGGGAAAATGTGAAATCACAACCACACCGCTTAGGTCTGGCCACCCATCTAAACTTCACCTCTGGAGAGGAATGGCACTTGAAAGAGAGGCACCAGCTGACACTCAGTGAGCTGCAGAAGTCGGTGAATGCAGCTGGAGATGAACTTCATAGCTTCACAATCTCCAAGGCCTTGCACAAAAAGGGTATTTATGGAAAATTGGCAAGGAAGAAGCCTTCGCTTAAAAATATACTTCGCAAAGTGTAATTTAGAAGACACTTAAAGATGTGGAAGAAAGTCTTATAGTCTGACGACTCAAAGTGGAACTTCTTGGCCTCAACACGAAGCTGTACGTGTGGTGTACATCTTACACTGTGCATCAGCCAGGTAACATCATACCTTTAGTAAAGTATGGTGGAAGTAGCACCATGCTCTGGGGATGCTTTTCTACAGTAGTGACTGGAAATCTAATCAGGATTGATGGGAAGATGAATGCTGCTAAATAGAGAGAGATACTGGATAAAATTCTGCTAGCCACTGCCAGAAAGCTTAAACTGGGGAGGAAGTTCATTTTTCAGTAGGACAACGGCCCAAAGCAGACTGCCAGAACAACCACTGAGTGACTTCAAATGGAAGAAAACTGACATCCTTGGGTGGCCCAGTCAGAGTCCTGACCTTAGCTCAATCAAACATCTCTAGTAAGACCTCAAGACCTGGCACAGCTTGAGCAATTTTGCAAGAAGGAATGAGCAAATCTTGCCCCATCAAGTTGTGCAAAGCTAACAGAGACTTTTTCAAAAAGACTACTGGTTGTAATAACTGCGAGAGTTCATTCAACTACAAAGGGGGATGAATACTTTTGAACTGCTGACATTTCAGTTTTTGAATTATTTTTTCATGCTTTATAATTTTCCCTGCTTTTTAGGCTCTACTGTGAAAAAGGAGCATGTGGGAGCACTGGAAACAGATGACCCCATCAAGCTCAAAGATGAAATGTCACTTAACTTGGAAGGATTGTTTGGAGCTGTGAATGGGAGCTAGGGAGGTGGTGTAGAGGCAGGTGTGGCACTTGTTCCACTTGCAAGGAGAGAGACCAGTGGGAAGGGACAAGTAGACAAGCGAGTCACATCGGGAGTGATCCTGCGGAAAGTGGAAAGTGAGGGGGGGGGGGGGGGGGAGAGATGTGCTTGGTCATGGGGTCCCATTGGACATGTCAGAAGTTATAGACAATTATGTGCTATCATATTTCAATGCATTGTGGATCTCTACCTCTACTATACTTTCAGGCAGACAGACTGCAGAGAAAACTATTGCTAATTATTTGTCAGTTCACTCACTTCTTTGGCATTGAGTTCTTTAATGTAGCACCCTTCTCAGTTTTTGTACATCTTATATATTCTCTAAGCCTCAATTCCTTCGAAGAAAACAAGTCCAGCTTATCCAATTTCCTCACAGAAAAGAATGGTTTTAAGATTTAAATGTCTACAAAAATTTCTCCAGCTTGTATTGCTCAGTTTAACAACAGGAAGCAAACAATGATTACATGACTGCAGAAATTTCTAGTCTCTGCAGGCAAATTACAGAAGAGAACGTGGGTTTTGGAAAAAAAGCAGAATGGAACCTGTTCTAATTTCATAAGTTCATCAGTCAAATACTGTATGAGAATTCTTCTGTTCTTTCAAATAACAGATCCACAGCTATAGCCAGTTGTGGCAACTGGCAAGTGTTTTTTAAGCTATCCTCGAATGCAATTTTGTAAAGTTTTGAATGCCTGCTAATAATAGCTGCTGGCAACCACTTTCCTTAAAGTACACCTTTTACTCGAGAACAAAAACCACTTCCATTACAAATGCAGAAGCTATTTTGAGGGTGGAATCTCTCTTTTAGGAATTGATTCTTGAGTTAAGAAACACAATAATAAATACAGAAACTATGAGTTATGAAACAATGAACCTGTGGTCAGCTGAATCCACAGTACATTTTTAGTAGATTGTGGGCTTTGATGGGTAAGGAGATGATTTCATTTCAAACATTTAATGGCTTAAGTTTAGCTTTGCAGTTGGATTCTCTTAATTATGAAAGCTTTAATTTGCAGTGATACAGATTGACTGCGAGTCTCCCCATATGTTTGACTCATGCCTTTACCTAAGAATATAAATTGTGGGCCCAACTGATAAGTTAACACTCAGGAATTTAAAACTGTTCTCTCCACCATTGATCCACCAATATAGACTAGCACGTGTGCCTTTATTCCTCTTCCTAAAGCGAATCAGCTCTACTGACATTTAGCTAGAGGTTACTATTACAGCTGAACCAGGTGTCCAATCTTGCTCCTGTACACTGACTCATCACCACCCATGATTTGTTCAACAACAGAGGTATCATTGGTGAATTTGTATATGGAAATGAGAATTTGTCAGCAAATAAGCATGTAACAGTATTGCTCCAATTAGAATCACAGCATAGAAAACTAGTACAAAAGTACGATTGATTGGGAGTCAGAATTGGGACACAAATGGAAATCAGTATGATCAACAGCCGTTACAGAGCCACACTTGCAAAGTGACATAGCTTTTCAAAGAGGCAGGGAAAATGGAAGAGTAGCCTTGATATTTAATAACCCAATAAAAGGTGTACTGAGGAATGACCCGAATTTGGAAAATCAAAAATAGTAGCCTGCATGGATCCAAGAAACAACTAGCAGTACAAAACATTGGCGAGGTTTGTATATAGGTTCCTAAACATAAATAGTAGAAATAAATGTGGGGACCATTTTCTAAATGGGGAGAAAATCCAAAAATCAAGAGATGCAAAGGGACTTGGGAGCCCTTGTGCAGAACACCCTAAAGGTTAACTTGCAGGTTGAGTCGGTGGTGTGGAAGGCAAATGTAATGTTAGCATTCATTTCAAGAGTTCTAGAATACAAAAGCAGGGATGTGATGCTGAGGCTTTATAGTAAGGCCTCACCTTGAGTATTGTGTACTGTTCTGGACTCCTATCTTAGGAGAGACGTGTTGGCGTTGGAGAGGGTCCATAGGAGGTTCACAAGGATGATTTGAGGAATGAAAGGGTTATCATACGAGGAATATTTGATGGCTCTGGGTCTGTACTCGCTGGAATTTAGAAGGAT
Organism: Hemitrygon akajei; assembly: GCF_048418815.1. Lineage (NCBI taxonomy): Eukaryota > Metazoa > Chordata > Chondrichthyes > Myliobatiformes > Dasyatidae > Hemitrygon > Hemitrygon akajei. The sequence goes on from NC_133132.1 coordinate 98,254,622, forward strand.
GAGGGAGGATCTCATTGAAACCTTTCGAATGTTGAAAGGCCTAGACAGAGCAGATATGGAAAGGATGTTTCCCATGGTGGGAGAGTCTAGGACAGGAGGGCACAGCCTCAGGATAGAGGGGGTGTCCATTCAAAACAGAGATGCTGTGAAATTTCTTTAGCCAGAGGGTGGTGAATTTGTGGAATTTGTTGCCATGTGCAGCTGTGGAGGCCAGGTCATTGGGTGTACTTAAGGCAGAGATTGATAGGTTCTTGATTGGACATGGCATCAAAAGTTATGGGGGAAAAGGCCAGGAAATGGGGTTGAGGAAGAGAAAAAAAAAGATCAGCCATGTTTGACTGGCAAAGCAGACTTGATGGGCCAAATGGCCTAATTCTGCTCCTATGTCTTATGGTCAAGAACATATCAATTTAGGAAATCAGATACAAAAAGGCTAATACAATAATAACAATATAAGAATACAATAATAATCAGTCTATGTATACCACACAAACCAAATTTATAGTACAAAAGTGAAGGATGAATTAGCTGTGTATAAGAGAATGTCAGGATCAATAAATTGAAGAAAAAACAAGCCAACAGGCTATTATAGATCTTGTAAACTGTAATAAGGATTAATTGATGATCCAATGGCTAAGGAGTCTTTAGGGATTTGTGATCATAACATAATGGGATTCTATATAATGACTGAAAGTTATTGATTTCAATCTGGCACCAAGGTCAGAAACTTAAATAAAACAAACCACTAATTCTAGTAGTACAAGTTGGCTTTGGTAAACTCAGAAAAAACATTGAAAAGATGTAATAGCACATCAGCAATGCTAATTGTTAAATAATTAATACAGGTTGAGTACTCCTTAACTAAAAATCAAAAATACAAGTTTTTTTTGAGCGCTGACATGATTTCACAAAAGGAAAATGCCATGAGGTGCTGGGAAGGTTCCCCAGGCAATGCGCAGGACTCAGCACACCAGACAGTTCTGAGAAGTGATGTCACATCTGTAATGATCAGAAGTTAACAAGAAAGAAAAATTCTGCATAAAGCAAAAAACAAAGATCTCCATCATGTATTGAAAGGATGGATTTATCAGCATTGAAGTGAACATATGCCACTTAACGGAATGCTGATCATGAAACAAGCAAAAATTTATCACAATGAACTGAAAATTGAAGGTTTTGGGCCTATTATCTAAGAAAATGTATTGGAGAAGGTGCAGTAGATTCAGGAGAATGATTCCTGGAATGTAAGGGTTAACATGAGGAGCATTTGACTGCTCTGGGCTTGTACTCACTGGAGTTTAGAAGAATGAGGGGGCACCTCACTGAAACCCATTGAATACTGAAAGGCCTAGATAGAGTGGATCTGGAAAGGACATTTCCTATAGCGGGTGAGTCTCGGACTAGACGGCACAGCCTCAGAAAAGATGGATGTCCATTTAAGTGAAGAGAAACTTCTTTAGCCAGAGGGTGGTGAATCTGTGAAATTCATTGCCATTGATGGAGGTGGAGGTCAAGTCATTGAGTATAGTTAAAGCAGAAGTTGATAGATTCTTAATTAGACAGGTTGTCAAAGGTGATGGGGAGAAGGCAGGAGAATGGGGTTAAGAGGGATAATAAATCAGCCATGATGGAATGGCGGAGCAGACTTGATGGGCTGAATTGCCTAACTCTGCTCCCATGTCTTATGGTAACTGTGAATATTCAGCAGGCTGGTCGCAGTAATTTAGGAAAAGGCACTGCATTAAATATATAAAGATTAAAAAAAAATAAAGATAAGGCATCTACTTATCTTGAAGCAGTAAAGAAATTCATTGATGAGCTTGCTAAGGTCGTCACTGACAGAAATCTAACATCAGAAGAGGTTGACAATGCTGAATGATTTTATTCCTTACATAAAACATAGAAGTACAAATACAGTGCACTGTAACCTTTTAATCAAAACATTGCATTGTAAGTGGAGAGTGAAAGCCTGCTGTTGTTTGTTGTTGTTCAACAGCTGATTCAGGTATTTTCCTGATGCTGCTGTGCTGCTTTTGTTACACTCCACACAAGCTAACAAGTATATTTTCATATTAACGGTATGTAATGATTTTTACTGTTAAGTACATAGGTGTATGTGTGATGAGAAATGTACGACAAAGACCGCTTACTGGTAGCACATAAATTCAAAGTCGGAAATGATGGTGATCTCAAGCAAACTCATATATTTCCAAATCCAAACAAAATCCGAAATCTGAAACACCTATGGCCCCAAGCATTTTGGTTAAGGGTACCCAGGCTATAGTATACATGCATTTCACTTGCCCTTTAATACTACAATATTCTGCAAAAACAAAAATAAATAGAAATCTAGCTATAGCTATCGAAAGTTAAAGGTCACTAGGATTTGCAGAACACCTTTGATAAGGGGATACAAAACATCATTAAACAAATTAGAGCATATAGTATCAGGGGCAACATGTCATCATCCATAAGTGATCCATTCCTCTAGAAGTGGAAATATTCAGGTTATCATTCTTTTTTGGAAGTTGTTTTATCTTTAATGTTAAATCTTCCTAAGAAATGTCACTTACAAATTCTGTTTTGTACACTGACAAAATACTTGTGCATTAGGAAAGTTTCAAAGAAGGAAGTGGACAGCATGTTTACACTGTCAGTTGTTTCACAAGAAACTCATGGCATACCTTCAAGGAAGGAACTAATTACATTTTAAGAGTGGGTGTGCTTGGTTATGCAATGCAAACATTAAGTTATAATATATTCTGTGTGTAGTTATCTTGGCACATTTTGCCAGCTTCATTTTGAACTGCAAAATTTCTAGACAGCCTTTAAAAAGAGCTCTTTTGAAAAATATATTAGTGCTTGTATTATAAATCTATCATGTGAAAACATTCATACTTGCATCCCAAGTTCAGTCTCAGACTCATCAGTTGTCTGTTCAGATATTCAAAACTAGTATTACTGTATTACCTCAATCCTATATCTGTCTCTGCATGAAATTGCACTCCTTCTGTCCTAGCCTTCCCACAAAAGCAACTACCATTCTTAGTGGAGTGAAGTTTCATTATAAGAAAGAAGATGTGCATTTTCATATTTATGCTTGCTACCTTAATTTACTGACGTTCACCTTGCATCAGAATGCACCTCTCTAGCAACAGAGGATGGCAAGAAATGCTAGAATTCTTATTTAGATGTAGATATATTTGAAATCAAAGGAGAATATATAAATGTCTATGTTTACTTAGAATTACAAAACAAAGCCACACGTTGACAAGGATGCCTCAGGTAAAACCCAGAAAAATCACAGGTGCAGTAACAGCAAATATAGCCCAAATGATTTAAAAAGATATTAAAATGCAAATACCTAAATCTTGAAAGATTTATATTGAAGTTATTCGTACTGGTAGCTATATTGAACACAAAAGAATGTTTAGAACAGAGCTTAAAAATTTTATGTATCCTTGTAAATGCATTGTGATTCTCAATAACACAAAGCTGTGTCACCCAAGCCTGTGTCAAGAAATGTGACTGAAAAATAATATTGTCTTTATTTATTTAGTTCCCCAACCAGCCATCCCCACCCACACAAATTCCATCAGAGCAAATGTTATTCTTGGTAGAGATTTGTGCATTCTGTAAGGGTGAACTTAGTGGAGTATTGTGTGTGGTTTTGGGCTCCTTATTTTAGAAAGGATTAGAGAGGGTTCAGAGAAGATTCACGAGAATGATTCCAGGAATTAAAGGGTTACCGTATGAGGAAAGCCTGGCAGCTCTTGGGGTGTATTTCCCTGGAGTTCAGGAGAATAAGGGGGGATCTCAAAGAAATATTCCAAATGTTAAAAGGCCTGAACAGATTAGATACGGCAAAGATATTTCCTATGGTAGGGGATTCTAGGACAAGAGGGCACGACTTCAGGATTGAAGAACGTCTATTTAGAACAGAGATTCGGAGAAATTACTTTAGTCAGAGGGTGCTGAATCTGTAGAATTTGTTGCCACGAGCAGCTGTGGAGGCCAAGTCATTGAGATAATAGATTCTCAATTAACCAAGGCATCAAAGAGTATAGGGAGAAGGCAGATGAGTGGGTATAACTGGAAGAATTAGATCAGCCCATGCCTGAATGGCCTACTTCTGCTCCTATATCTTATGGTCGTATGAACTTCCCAAGGGGAGGGGGGAAGAAGGGGGTTACCCGTACTCAAAAAGGACATGGGAGGAAAAAAAAGTGCAACATGGAGAAACATAACTTGAGACAGAGACATTTCTTCATGCCTTGGGGAATGGTTACAAAATTAGCTTTCCCATAAAATGAAATGAAGAACCCTAGTTCCAAAATTAGAACAGATTTTAAAAAGTTTTATTTTCCTGCCTATAATTCTCTTGTCAATAGAGAATAACTATGTTTCACTAGAACTACCTTTGAGGCACATACTTAAAACTAAACTGGGTAAGTGCAGCGGATTCTCACTAATTGGGCCATTGGTTAATTGGGACAGAAAATTATCTGGGACAACTCTTGAAGAATAGAAACTAATGGAGAAAATGGCCAGGATTCTCTTAATTTATTTGAGACACTATACCGCTTAAAAGGGATAGGAGATTGTTGCCGAACATTTTCTAACTAATTGCCATTTGTGTGCACTTGTGTGGTCCTTAGACATTACATTGTGCTCAGAGTGAACAGTTTTTAAAATAGCATCAGTTTGAGTGTGTGTTTTTGTCCCTGCAAGTTGGCAAGAAATAAGCACTGAGGCTTGGAGAAGCCAGAAATGGCTGGAATTGAAAAATAAAACAATTTCACTACTTCAAGAAGTTAGCAACTATGAAGAATTTGAACATAATGACAATCACCTTTAATACTACAAGCAAAATGAAGATATGGTGGATGAAATCATCGATAGCATTGTATAAAGGCAGTCCATTATCTACAGTAGGTGTCTACATTGATTTTGTTCAATTACAGTCAAAGAATATGGCAACATACATTGGATGAATTCCTCCATTGATAACTGATAAATGATAAACATTTTTGTAAACAGGTGTCCCCCGTTTTTCGAACGTTCCGCTTTACGATACCTCGCTCTTATGAAAGACCTACATTAGTTACCTGTTTTCGCTAACAGAAGGTGTTTCACTGTTATGAAAAAAGACAGTGTGCCCCGAGCAGCCAATCTCCTCCCCCGGAACTGCATTCTAGCCGGCTTTGCTTAAATGTGTGCCTGTGAGCATCTGTGCTTTATGTCAATTTATTTTGTGCATCCGTTAGCAAGATGAGTTCTAAGGTATCGGAAAAGCCTAAAAGAACGCGGAAGGGTGTTACACAGCGTAAAACTAGACATAATAAAGCGTTTTGATCTTGGTGAATGAAGTAAGGATATAGTGAGTCTGGCTGAGGAGGCTGCGTTTGTGGAAGTTGATGAAGATGATGATGAAGAGGTTTTGGCATCCCATGACCAAGAACTGACAGATAAAGAGCTGATGAAGAGGAAAGGATAACAATTGAAGCTGAAGGCAGTAGCGAACAGCCCGAAAGTGAAGACGTCCAGGAACTGAACGTGAAGCGTGAGATTTTTGCTGCGATTGACAACGCTGCAATGATTGCAGAAAAGTATGACTTTAATTTTGAAAGGGTACGTAGGTTTAGGGCATATTTGCAGGATGGTTTGAGTGCTTACAAAGAACTGTATGATAGAAAAATGCTCGAGGCTAAGCAGTCAAGCATACTATTGTTTTTCAAGCCCTCCACATGAGATGACGAAATTAGACCTTCGACATTGAGGCAGGCAGACATAGATAAGATGACCTGCCTGCCCTGATGGAAACAGATGACAATGAGATGATACCCCAGTGTACCACCACCTGAACCTCCAACGACTCAGCCTAACACACCATCATCAATGTGCTCGCTGTCTTCCCGATTCCGTTAAGTGAAACTACACTGTACATACATTATTTCTACTTTATATAGGCTGTGTATTTTTATGTGTTATTTGGTATGATTTGGCAGCTTCATAGCCTAACGGTTACTGGAAAGAGTGCTCCTGCCGAGAGTGCTTGCGCCGAGTGTTTTTGCCACGAGTGCTTGTGTGAGATTTTCTTTACGGTGGACAGTGCTGCAATAATTGCAGAAAAGTATTCCTACTTTATATAGGCTGTGTATTTATCAGATCATTCCTGCTTTTACTATATGTTACTGTTATTTTAGTTTTTATGTGTTATTTGGAATGATTTGGTAGGTTATTTTTTGGGTCTGCGAACGCTGACCAATTTTTCCCATATAAATAAATGGTATTTGCTTCTTCACTTTAAGACATTCTGCCTTACGAACCATTTCATTGGAACGCTCTACCTTCGACTAGCGGGGGAAACCTGTAGTACTGGTAATTGTTGTGTGTACTAAGCACTCTTGTTTGTTCAAATTCATTATGGTTATATGTAGAATACATTAATTGCATGTCATCACACTACCACATGATATGTGCGCACCTCACTTAAAGTAAACTCAAACTAGACACGTATTCGTAGACTCTCGTCTCTTTCTTTGAATTAATTAACATTGGCGTTGAGGTATTTTTAAAATGAACCCGAGACAGCTAGGAACTTTTCCAAGCAGAGCGAGACATTCGAACTAAAAAAAAATGCTTCAAGCAATGGCAAAACAAAGTAGCACGAGTTTCTGGAAGGGAAGACACATTCAAGTAAAAAAAAAAGGCCACAAACGGAAGAATTCAGGGGTCATAAAGAGTGAGTACCAGTGATAATAATCATTAAAAAGAGAAATGGCTGATGACTTCAGAAAGATTAACGAGTTTGATTACACAACAGGTAATTGGCTCATGTATTTTGAAGCAAATGAAATAACCAATGAGGAGTGCCAATTTTGCTAATTTCATTTAAGTTTAAAGGCATACATTTTGCTTCGAAGTTTGACTACTACAACAAACTATCAGAAACAAGCTTTGTTACTACAGTAAAAGTGAGGCACTGAGTCGTTTAGTTTGCGGAATCTTAAAAGACAAGTATTTGACTAACTGAAACACAGCTTACATTCAAACAAGCAGTGGAAATAGTTGTTTCAATGGAAACCACAGAGACGCAATTGAGTTACAATCAGGAATGAAAGTGAGCATAAATAAAATTGCAGCGTACAAAGATAAACCAGCCTGGCCAAAAAAATTGTGTTACAGTTGTGGCAGAGGCTCACATTCACCAAACAAATGCAGATTTAAAGATCAAACTTGCAGAAAATGCAACAAAGTAGAACACATGCAAAGAGCATGTTAGGCAGACTAAAATAAATGGACTGCTCAAAGAGAAAAAGCTAAAAAGTCAAACTACAGTTTTAAAAAGAGCACTAATTTGTACACACTTGAAAATCTGGTAATGATCAGAAATACACGGGATTGTGTAGCCTTGAGTTCAACAATGTGAAAATTAACAATAGATAAGCAATATGGCTTACAACAGAACTGATCAGCAAATTAATTAAAATGAAATTAGACACTTGTTCTGCTGTTTCACTCATTCCACAAAATGAGTTTGAATGACATTTCAAATGTACCAAACTGAGGCCTGCAGATATCCACCTACAAACTTATACTGGAGAAAAGATAACTCCTGTGGGAATGACATTCCTAATGGTAAAATACAACAAGCAACAAGCCACCATTGAGCTCGTATGTGGCAATTGCAGAAGGACCAGCATTGTGGGGGCATAACTGGTTGAGACAACTACAACTTGATTGGAGATCCATCTACCAATTGCATACCACCATCCTTTGCAATGAAGACATCTGAAAGTGAATTCAGAAAAATATTGGATGATGCCACAACTGTCTCCATGCCAAACACCATGAACCATTGCCCAGAGGACAAACAGGTGTTGGTACCAACCTCTGTGTCTCTGGTTGAAAAGCACTTTGGACCCAGGAAGGACCATGCTGCGCAGAGGAATCCAACGACGATAATTTTTGTAGGCAACGTACCTGAGAAAACTTCTGATATGTTAATCAAGCAGTTACTTGCAAAATGTGGCTTGGTTTTCAGCAGGGAGTTCAAGGAGCTTCAAGAAAGTTATAAGCATTCAGCTTTTGTGAGTATACAGAACCAGAAATACTCTGTGTGCATTAAGGTTATTGCATGAATTTCAAGTGGGAGACAAAAAGCTGCTTATAAAAGTAGATGCAAAGACCAAGGCCCAGCTGGATGAAAGGAAGGCCGAAAAGAAATGAGTCAATACAGATATGAAAACAGAGGATTCGTCAGATGATGTTGTGGATGAGGAAACCAAGAGGAGATATCAGATTATAAAGGCAGCATTAGAAGGATTATTAAGAGCTGAGAAAGAAAATGGTGTGTAAGAGATGGAACGTGAGAAATTTAAAAAAGTATCGAAGTAGATCCAAAGAGAGAAAGGGAGAAGAAAGTTGGCTACTCCTATCAGAACCACTTCCTACAGTTCCAAGAGTCAATTCCTACAACTACTACAGAGAAGGCCCTAGAACCTGAGATTGTTTCACAGCCACAAATCTCACCTGCCAAGTACAGTGATCTTTGTTAGGAAAGATGTTATCCCACAAGAGTAAGAAATACTCCACAGAGATTAAATTAGGCCTGAATGGGGCAGTTTAAATTTACAATGCTGTGGAGTCTGTATATAGAAGTTGTATTATATGATATACTATACACATAGTTGAGATGCATTAATTGCATATTTTATCATGCCACTGCGTGACAAATGTGTGCTTCGCTTAAAGAAAACACAAATTAGATCTGTTCTCATCTTCCATTTAATTAAATGTTTTGAAGATACAAAACATAACAGTAATGTTCTAATTTGTACTGTTTTTTATTTAAATACATAATTTGTTACACAATTAAATGGTAGTTTGTCTTTTTTAAATACCTTTTAAATTATTTTCATTGAATTCAGCTAATTGGGCCAAAATATACTGGCGCTGACATGTTCCAATAAACCGGAATACACTGTATTTGAAAACACACAAAGTGTAAGATGGGAAAAGAGAAAATATCTGCAGCTGAAAAGCCAGTTGTTCTGAATCTGGGTTCAGGATATATTTACTGGAATATAAGCATAGACATCCATCATTCCAATGGTTCATCTAATTGTGTAGGTTTTCCATTGGAAACAATCCATTGACAGGGCAGTCAAAATGGATGGCAGGTTAATTATTAAATTGTTTTAGAATTGCCCAAGGATAGTGCAAGCCATTTCCATTTATATAATGGAAGATTGGCAGGAAAAATTCCAAAATGTACTCCAGCTCATCCTCAGAAGTGAAATTAAATTCCCAGAGCGCGGGGGAAAACTGACATGCAGTTTGTTGTCATGCAGTTCAACAATATATTTTTAAAACCATTTTAGGTTATTTTAATTATTTTGCATGACAAAACTCCGACCAACAGTCAATGCATTTAAAGTGTATTATATGAGAGTTGAGAACTGTGCACACATTAAGTATGCATAAAGGATCCACAGTGAGGTAACGGGAGGCAAATTTGAGAGAGATGGGAAAACTTGGTGCAGGGTTGATGGCGGGGAGTTGGGAGAGGAGGCTAAGAGAATCAGAAAGAGGGCATTGAAGCAAGGAGGAAATGGAGAACCAAAAAGTCTGGTCACAAGAGGGCTACTGCATGTGTGTGTGTTCACACATATACAACACGTTGTAAGGTTTTACTGCTAATGTAATGGCTTTTCTGTAATGATCCACTGCTAAGGTAATGGTTTCTCTGCAGCAGAAATGTTTGAGTTATGTCTAGAGATAACAGGACATGTTAGCCAATGAGTAGGATGTTATTCTTTCCTGTGTGTCTGGGAGTCGGGAATTCGCTGTCTTTTGTTGGGGAGAGATAAGGAGAGAAGACACGAATGCAGAGAGTTGGTAGACCGCTGGACAGAGTGGACTCGGAGCAAGGGTCTGAAGGTTAACGACGATCGGAGGAGGTCGATGGTGGACGAATGGCCTTATCAGTGAGCTCTAACATTGCACATTAGACTGTTTCATGAGAATGGGCCCTTATTCTTATTTGTTTTCTTTACTAACCATATAGTCAAATTAAGAATTATAAAGCTCAATTGTTTAATCACATATTGTGTACTGTTTGTTATTTTGTAGTACTGATTTGTAACGGGACACATCATGCAGCATCCATTCAAACGAGATTTCTTAAGTTTGGCCGGGCTCGGGGGCTATCATCCCCTATATTAAGCCGCTAGCAGAAGTGAGAGTTACAATTGTGGGGGCTATGTTCAGAATAGATTCCATTGGATGCTGTGTGATTACCCTGAGCATTGAACCAGTGGGGTAGATATTCGTACTCCAGATAAATTGTTAATTCGCCTGTTAAGTACTGTTAAAGTTGTGATTGTGGGTGGAGGTTTGATAGACTGAAGAGTGAGAATTCTGAGATAGTATCCGCCCTTACCTTTCTGGCGAATAAATGGTTAAAAGTCCCAGCTATGACAGGCTTCACCTATTCTCTGGAATAAAACCCACCTCTAAAAGGGAGGAGAAGTACGAGACTGAGGCGGAGCGGACCTCTCAGTTGTTAGATAAGTGGCAGTGTTCTGATGACGTAAAGCGACAGAGACTGGTTGGAAGTGTGAATGGGTGGGCCGCTGATGTTGTGAGAGCCATCAGGTTGAAGCATCAATTACATGAAAGCACTGGACAATGGTTTTGACATGACAAGAAGCCCCATGGAGCTCATGGTGGGGTTTCAGAATACACATCAGAAGAGGAAGAAACTTTCAGCTTTTATATTTTGGCTAGAGAGGCAGTTAAATTGTTTGCAGCGTAGAGGGGTCATTCAGACAGCTGAGGTGGATCACTTAAGAATGGACCAGAAAGCTAGGGGCGCCCAATCCCATAACCTGACTGCTTGGGGTGTCCGACAGTCTCGTCAGATACAACCCCTCCATCTTTTGTTGAGCTGATCAGAGGAGGTCTGGGAAGAGGAGAATGCAGCAGAGGCGCAGGAGGACTCCATCAGCAGGGTACAGTCCTTGGTAGCAGTCCCTTGCGGTGAAGTGACCACAGATAGCCTACCCCGAGGAGCAGTAGAGGAGATCGCAGCAGAGTTGAGAACAGAGATACGTCGGCTGTTATCAGCGGGTGTGACCCCGCTGGGTCTGATTGGGGCTGATTGGGGGTGGATCCCCCAAGGGGACGAACAATGCGGAGGGTTGCTGGCAACAGGTGTCACGCCCTAAGGACAGTGAGCCCCCAGCTATCTAAACAGAGAGAGTCACTGGGAAAACTTAGAGGAGATCCAGTGAGGGAACAGCCTGGTGTCTCTGGGGGAATCATGTTCCCAGCAATGTACCAAGGAACCCCCAAAAGCAAAAGGCCTAATTCCTGAAGGCTTAGTGGGATCATGCTCCAGTGTGTCGCTATGAATAGAGGGTATTTACGCTAAAGCCATACTCGACACCGGGTCACAGGTCATGTTGTTGTACCGTTCGTTTTACAACCGGTATCTGAAACATTTACCCTTGATCCCATTCAGGGCACCGGAGGTCTGGGGGCTTAGTGCTAGTGATTATCCGTAAGACAGTTCTTTGTTATTTAAGTTTCTTGGAGGCTGATGTGGGAGTGTCTGAGGTCCTTGATACATTAGTGCTGGTTTGTCCAGACCCTGTTGAGAAGGGCAGTGTTTCAATTCTGGTGGGGACCAACACCCCACTTGTGAGGAGGCTCATGGAAGCCTGCAAGCAGAAGGCTGCAAGAGCTTTCTGGGAACACCCGGTGTTTCAAGCTGCTTCTGAGGAAGTGCGTGGCTGCATTAGGCCGGATACCAAACTTAGACAAGGGACTGTGTTGTTCACCCAGTAGTAGTCAATGGTAGTACAGCCTGGGTAAGTAGTGAGAGCAATGGGGACACCCAAATTTCCTGGAGTGTCTGAGGGCAGGGCCCTCTTAGTGTATGCTCCGGAAGACCACGAGGAGGAGTCGGAATTTCCTGCTGGGGTACTGGTGAGGCCCGAATTGCAGAAGCCCTTGGTTGTACAGGCAAGCAGGATGGCAGTGATTGTCAGGAACACTACGAAGAGGGAGGTCACCTTCAAGCTGGGGATTGACGCATTTGTTCCCAGTGACGGCAATGTCTAGTGTCCCTGTGGCAAGCCAGAGAGAAACTATTGGAAAAAAGGGGAAAGTTAACCACTGTGTCATTCAACTTCAGGGACTCTCCTGTTCCTGCAGGTTGGAAGAGGAGGTTGGTAGAGAAGATGTTGAAGCTGGAAGGTGTCTTTTCCACTGATGAGTTTGATGTGGGTTGTTCCAAGAGCATGCGTCAACACTATCTGTCTGAGGATACCCCATTCAGAGAAAGGTTGTGGCGACTAGCCCCTGCAGAGGTGGAGGACGTTTGGTAGCATTTGTGTAAGTTGAATCATCACTGAGTCCTGAAGCCCCTATGCGTCCTCAATAGTAGTGGCCCGAAAGAAGAATGGGAAGGTATGGATGTGTGTGGACCAGAAGACTCTGAACAGGTGCACCGCCCCTGACCAGTATATTGTCCCGAGGATTGAAGACGCGCTGGCCTGCTTGAGTGGTGCGAAGTGGTTCAGTGTGCTGGACTTGAGGAGTAGATTTTACCAGATCCCCATGACTGAGGCTGACAAAAAGAAAATGGCATTTATGTCCCCTGGGATTTTTCCAGTTTGAAAGGATACCCCAGGGCATCACAGGAACTCCTGTAACCTTCCAGTGGGTCATGAAGAAGACAGTGGGGGATATGAACTTGCTTGAGGAATTGGGATACCTGGATGACCACGTAACATTTGGATCCACCTTGGAAGAACATGAAGTGAGGCTGCTGAAAATGCTGGGTGAGTCACCCGTTAAATCAGATTCTGTATGGTTACCCTCCCTTGGGGAAGAAAGGGAGGGGGAAAAAGGAGGGTGGAGGGTATCTTAGCTCATCGGAGCCCTTTGGATCAAGGTGGGGTGCAAAATGTGAGGAGGCCTTTCAGTCGCTGAAGGAGCCACTGACCCAGGCGTTGGTGCTGGCTTTTGCGGACCCCGTATGCCGTATGTAATGTGCATGGATGCCAGCCAAAAGGGTTTAGGGGTGTCCTGTATCAGGATCAGAGCACCGGGTTGAGGCCCATTGCGTTCTTTAGCTGGAGTCTGTCGCCCTCCAAGAAAAGCTATTCCACGCAAAAGTTGGAATTTCTGGCATTGAAATGGACAGTGGTGGATAAGCTGAGTGACCACCTCTACGGGGCCAAGTCTGAGGTGAGGACAGACAACCTCTAACTTATATCCTGACCTCGACGAAACTGGATGCCACAGGCCATCGGTGGTTGGCGGTGTTGTTTGTCTATGATTTCAGCCCGAAGTACCGGCCGGGAAGCAGGAACATCGATGCTGATGCTTTGTCCCGACGGGCGCATGGAAGACTGGCCACGGTCGAGGAGTGGGAGAGCGCTCCTGCCCCGGGGTGAAGGTCATGTGTTGGTTTGCCATCATCATGAAGGCAGAGGGAAAGGAGGGGCAGGATCGAGCAGTGGATCAATTGGGAGCTTCTGATGATGCCATCCCCCAAGTTTACTGCAACCTGACTACTCTGAAGACAAATCAGCTGCCAAAATTGAGTTCTGGGGAAGTGGCAGCTGCTCAGCGAGATGATCCGGGCATTGGTACCATTTGGGCAGCGGTCAAAAACTGAGACATGGCTCAGGTGGAGAAGATGAAATATGCGTCGGTGCCTTCATTACTGCGAGAATGGCCTGCAAGACCAGGTATGGTCCCCAGAAAGCCATCTCATGTGTGAAGGGGTAATTTTGGACCAAACTTGAATCAATAAAGAATGCTCGACAGCTGTGGCAGGACTTGAATGCCATCACCTCCTACAAATTGAAACCAAGCAACAAAGGTGACAACTAGGCTTTGTCTCCAGATGCCCGTGATTTCAGTCTGAGGCTAACATGAGAGCAGCCTTCAGGAGGGTGAACCAAAGAAAGCATCCGGCCCAGACTGGGTACCTGGCCAAGTACTAAAGACTTGTGCTGATCAACTGGCTGGAGTGTTCATCAATAACTTTAACCTCTCACTTTGGCAGTCTGAGTACCCACCTGCTTCACTTATACCGGTACCTAAGAAGAACGTGGTAACCTGCCTTAACGACTATCGTCAAGTAGCACTTACATCCAACATGATGAAATGCTTTGAGAGGATGCTGATAAAGCATATCAACTCCTGTCTGAAAAGTGACAAAGATCTGCTCCAATTTGCCTACCGTCACAAGTCATTGCCTCTTCTCTCAATCCTGGAACATCAGGATGTTCTTTACTGACTACAGCTTGGCTTTCAATACCATCATCCCTTTAAAATTAATCAGTAAGTTTGAAGATCTTGGCCTTAAACCTCCTAGTGCAACTGGATCCTCGATTTCCTCACTTCCAGATCCCAGTCAGTTAGATTGGCAACAACATCTCTTCCATAATCTCCATCAGCACAAGACTGTGTGCTTCGCTCCCTGCTCTAGTCAATTCATATTTATGACTGTGAAGCTAAGTGCAGCTGTAATGCCATATTTAAGTTTGCTGATGCCACTACTGCCACTGGCTAAATCAAAGATGTGATGTATCAGCATATATTATGGAGACAAATCTGGCTGAGTGGCGCCACAACAACAATCCCTCACTCAATGTCAGAAAGACCAAGGAGCTTCACGGGAAGGTACAGGAGCCTAAGGACCCACATCACCAGGTTCAAGAACAGGAACCTCTCACTCATCAGGCTCTTGAACCAGATTGGGTAACTTCACTCACCCATCACTGAATTGTTCCCACAGCCTATGGCATCACTTTCAAGGCATCTTCATCTCATGTTCAATATTTATTGCTTATTCGTTATTATTTATTTTACTTTCCCTTTTTGTATTTGCAGTTTGCTGTCTTTTGCACATTGATTGTTTGTCTGTCTTGCTGGGTGCAGTCTTTCATTGATTATACTGTATTGTGTTTCTTGTATTTATTACAGGTGGTGTTTCCATACAAATTGCTGCCTGGCAATCAAAATGTTAGTTAACAGCAAACACATCATGCAATGCAGAAACAAGCAATGAATCTCAAGGATCTAGTCTTGGACCTCCATTCCTTCTGGAATTGCAATTGACTAATTACACAAAAAAATTGAGATTCCTAAGCAATAATTCATACAGGCTTTGTGTAGGGAGCAAATATTAAACAATATTGCTAGTATTTTTGTCTTAACAAATTTGTCAAACAGTGTGGAACCAAAACTACGATGCTGATAAATATATAACTCAGAATTGTACAGCATGTCAAGAGACCACTCAGCCCATTAACAATTCTCAACTCAAATCACATTCTACACTTTTCCTGCCACTTTCATTGAACTATGCCCATGTACCCACTGGCATTCTTTCCTCTAACTGCCTCATTTCACTTTTCCTGCCAAAATAATGACCTTGCATTCAATTACTGTACTCATGATCCACATTTTCAGGTATTCTGTCATCTGCAAATTTGGACATTATACCTGGAAGACCTAATCCTTGCCACCATATTCTTGCACAGCTATTCAGGCGGGCAGACAAACTTTTTTCAGATCATGGCAGTTTATCACAGGTATTCGCTCTGCTCCCTATAGTCTGTACTTGGGCCTCTATACCTCCCTCAGCAACTAGATCATCGACTTCCTCATCTTGGTTAAGCACAGTTCTAACACCATCTATAAATTCACTCATAATGGCACTGTTGTTGGCAGAATCTCAGGATCTGATGAGATGATGTAGAGGAATGAGGTAGATTGACTGAATACGTGGTGTTGCAACAACAATCTTGCACTCAACTTCAGCAAGACTGAGTAATTCATTAGAGCCAGTGGTGAAAAGGGTGAGTAGCTGCAAGTTCCTGGCAACAGTATTTCAAAAGATTTATTATAGCACCAACACAATGATGCAATCATAAAAAAACATGCCACTGGATATACTTCATTAGGAGCTTGAGAAGATTTGGTACGTCATCAAAGACTTGAGCAAATTTCTGCAGATGTACCATGGAGAGCATTTTGCCT
This sequence comes from Hemitrygon akajei, assembly GCF_048418815.1. Lineage (NCBI taxonomy): Eukaryota > Metazoa > Chordata > Chondrichthyes > Myliobatiformes > Dasyatidae > Hemitrygon > Hemitrygon akajei. The sequence goes on from NC_133132.1 coordinate 98,270,693, forward strand.
AGCTGCATCAATGCCTGGTAAGCTCATAAGAAGATAAGAAATAGGAGCAGGGGTAGGCCATCTGGTCCATCAAGCCTGCTCCACGATTCAATAAGATCATGGCTGATCTAACCATCTCCATCTACCTGCCTTTTCCCCATAACCCTTAATGCCCCTACTATGCAAAAATCTATTCAACCTCATCTTAAATATATTTACTGAGGTAGCTTCCACTGCTTCACTGGGCAGAGAATTCCAAAGATTCACTACCCACTGGGAAAATGAATTCCTCCTCATCCCCATCCTAAATCCACTCCCCCAAATCTTGAGGCTGTGCCCCCTAGTTCTACTCTCACCTACCAGTGGAAACAATTTTCCTGCCTCCACCTTATCCTATCCCGTTCATAATTTTGTGTTTCTATAAGATTGCCTCTCATCCTTTTGAGTTCCAGTGAGTACAGTCCCAGGCAACTCAATCTCTCCTCATTGTCTAACCCTTTCATCTCTGGTATTTACCTAGTGAACCTCCTCGGCACCACCTCCATAGCCAGTAGATCCTTCCTCAAGCAAGGAGACCAGAACTGCATGCAGTACTCCAGATGCGGCCTGACCAATATATAGCTGCAGCATAACCCCCATGTTCTTAAATTCAATCACTCTAACAATGAAGGCCAATCATTCCATTTGCCTTCTTGACAGCCTGCTGCACCTACAAACCAAACTTTTGCAATTCATGCACAAGCACTCTCTGGTCCTTCTGCACAGCAGCATGCTGCAAATTTTTACCATTTATATAATAATCTGCTCTTCCATTTTTCCTTCCAAAGTGGATGATCTCAGATTTACCAACATTGTATTCCATCTGCCAGACCCTTGCCCATTCACTTAACCTATCTAAATCTGTCTGGTGACTGTGTCCTCTGCACAATTTGCTTTTCCACTCAATTTAGTGCCATCAGCAAACTTAGATACACTACAGTAGGTCCCCTCTTCCAGATCATTAATGTATATCATGAACAGTTGCAGGTCCAGCACCAATCCCTGCGGCACATCGCTCACCAATGATCGCCAATCAGAGAAACACCCATGTATCCTAACTCGCTGCTTTCTGTTGGTTAACCAATTCTCTATCCATGCTAATACATCATCCCCAACTATATACATCCTCATCTTAAGGGCTAGTCTCTTATGTGGCACCTTATCAGACACCTTTTGGAAATCCAATTAAATAACATCCGTCTGTTCCCCTCTATTCACTGCACTTATTATATCCTCAAAGAACTCCAGTAAGTTTGTCAAAAAGGACCTGCCTTTGCTGAATGCCTGATGGATCCATTTCTTTCCCAATGCCTCGCCATTTCTTCTTTAATGACAGCTTCAAGCAGTTTCCCAACTGCAGATGTTAAACTAACTGGCCTACAGTTACCTGCCTTTTGCCTACTTACTTTTTTAAACAGTGGCATGACATTCACCTTCTTCCAATCTGCTGAGACCTATCCAGAGTCCAGAGAATAATGGTAAATGACCACCAAAGCCTCAGTACCCTGGAATGCATTCCATCAGGACCAGGGGACTTTAGGCCCACAAGTTTGCTCAACACTACCTCTTTAGTGATAGCAATTATATCGAGGTCCTCATCTCCCATCACATCTATATCTCTCGGCATGTTAGATGAGTCCTCCACTGTGAAGACGGACACAGAATAGTCATTCCCCCTTCTTGTCCCCCAAGGGACTTTGGAGGACTTTAGCCACCATTTTCTGCTTTATATGATTATAAAAACTTTTACTAACCATTTTTATATTTTGTGCTAGTATATTTTCATAACCTAGCTTTCCTTTCTTTATTGCTCGCTCAATGGTTCTTTGTTGCTTTTTAAAGTTTTCTCAATGTTCCAGTTTCCCACTACTCCTGGTGACTTTGTACGCACAAGCTTTTAGTTTAATGCCTTCCTTTATTTACTTAATTACCCATGGCTTGCTCTCCCCAGCCTTACTGTCCTTGCTCTTAACTGGAATATACTTTTGTTGAGCACAGTAAAAAACCTCTTTGAAAGTCTTCCACTGTTCCTCAACCGTCCCACCATATAGCCTGTGTTCCCAGTCTACCCTATCCAATTGCTCTCTCATCCTTATGTAGTCTCTCTTGTTTGGGCATAATGCACTGGTTTTAGGTCAAACTATTGCACCCTCCATTTGTATGAGAAAGTCAATCAGACTGTGATCACTCTTTCCAAGAGGATCCTTAACTACAAGATTGCTAATTTTACCCATCTCATTGCACAGGTCCAGGTCCAAGATAGCATGTTCCCTTGTAGGGTCAGTAGCATGCTGTTCAAGAAAGCTATCATGTATGCATTCTACGATGTCCCCCTCAAGACCGCCTCAACAAATCTGATTCACCCATTCTATGTGCAAGTTAAAGTCCCCCACGATAACTGCTGTTTCATTTTTACATACCGCAGATATTTCTCGGTTTATTGCCTGTGCCACTGTAATGTTATTATTTGGTGGCCTATAGACCACTCCCACCATTGATTCCCCCCCCCCACACTTTTACTATTCCTAATCTCTACCCCAATGGATACAATTTTCTGCTCCTTAGATCTTATATTGTCTCTCACTATTGCTCTGATCTCATCCTTAATTAAGAATGCTACCCCAGCTCCCTGCCTATCCTTCCATACTAGCTCATATCCTTGAATATTTAATTCCTAATCCTTTCCACCCTGCAAGCATGTTTCGGTAATGGCCACTAAATCATACCCCTTTATACTGATTTGTGCACAAGTTCACTGACCTTGTTATGAATACTACGGGCATTCAGATAAAGTGCCCTTACACTCATAGTGCCTTTAAAATCTAGTGATCTTTGTCTCTTATGTACTTGACTTTCTGCACTCCACCCTTTTCTCTTTTTTAACTTTTGCTTTTACTTTATCCATACTTCTCCAATCTGTTGGATCCAAGCCCTGCGATTTTGTTTAAAGCACTATCATTCGCCAGGATCCAGGTCCCATCACGTTTTAGGTGCAGCCTGCGCCAATAAAACAGTTCCCTCCTTCCCCAATAATGGTGCCAGTTTCCCATTAATTCAAACCCACCTCTTCCACACCAATCCTTGAGCCATGCATTTAACTCTCTAATCTTCTCAACCCTGTGCCTATTTGCATGTGGTTTAGGTAGTAATCCAGAGAATAACACCCTTTTGATTCTGATTTTTAATTTAGTCCCTAGTTGCTCAAGTTCCCTCAGCAGAACCTTCTTCCTCATTCTACCTATGTCACTGATACCCACATGGAATTCGACAACTGGATCTTTCCTTTCCACTGCAAATCCCTCTGCAAGTCAGATAAGCTGTCCCAAATTAAGGTACCAGTCAGGCAACACAGCCTTCAGGATCTCTGTCACCCTGTGACAGAGAATTTTGTCCATTTCCCTAACTACACTATCCCCAATTAACACTACATTGCTCTTCTCTCTTGAATGACTCCTGAACCATGCTGCACCCACTTTCATCTCTCATCCACACAGGGAACCTCGAAGGAGGCTGCAGGGGGTCATACACTCAGCAAACTCTATCATGGGCAGAATTTTCCACACCTTTTGAGGAAAGACCCTCACTATCAAGACATGCCCTCTTCTCATTACTACCATCAGGAGGTGGTACAGGAGCCTGAGGAGCCCCAGTTAATGTTTTAGGAACAATTTTTTTCCCCCTCTGCCATCAGAACTTTGAAAGGTCAATGAACACTACCCCACAATTTCTCTTTTACACTAGCTTATCTATATACTACTAAAACTCTCATGCTCTGTTTGTGACCTCCAATTAGTGCAAACGATACATTACAGTGGCACTATTTTTGGCTACATCGACTTAAAATGTGCTAGCTTACAGAATGCAAGCAAAGTTCAGGGTTATATATTTGTATAAAATTGCTCACTTGCCAAAATAAAAAGTCCCGCTTTCACCCAAGAGCTGATGTCAGCCATGATGGAAACTGCGACTCAACACCACGACACATGCGCACGGCCAGCCTCAGAAACGACTCACGATGCTCACAGCAGCGACAACAACCGGAGCAAAAGGGCAGGGCAGCTCTATTTCGAGCGGTCACATTCTGCTAATCTCCATCAGCATGTGCAGGATTGGGACAGATCTAACTGCCACCCATCAGTAAGAGATAATTAAAACTTAATTGTAACGACATACTTTGAGACACCCATCAAACCCTTTGCTGTAGTCAAAGGACAGTGGTGACTATATCACGTCCATTTAGGAGAGCGCCAGCCACATCATCATGAATAATCAGCATCCTGGAGACTTTGGCGTTACTGCTTTGTATCTTCTATCCAGCATTAGGGTAAAAAAAAATATGGTCAGCCTAATTATGCCGCACGGAAAAAGAAGGGGGACATTATGGTCAAGAGGTGCCACCAAACGTTGTTGGGGAGTGGCAAGGAGAGGGAGAGAACAAGAATCGGATGAGGCCAGGGTGGCATGACTCCAAGATCAAAGAGTCACGACAGAGAAGATGAGAGAAGAAGAGACAGAGGGGGAGAGGCATGCACATCTCCAAAATGACAACAACTGGCATAGGAGGAGGAGGAGAGAGGAAGAGACAAAGGAGCTGAGAAATGCAAGTCTCCCAAGATCAGAGACAAACAGCAGGAGAGATGAAGAAACGGGGGATGGAAGGGCTGCACGTCTCCAGAATGACAATGAGAGGCACAAGGGTGGCAGATCAACCAGAAGTGATGCCATCAAAAGTGTCTTTTGTTAAATGAGGAGGAGCTATATTTGCCTTGCTATGCATCATTCTTCTTTAATAAACTAAGGTTTTCTTCTTCAATTTTTAAAGCAAACCGATACCAATAGCATTCAGGAAAATTTAATGTTCATTCTGGTCACATCAGACTGCACTACCCTTCTCTCAAAGGGTGCCCCAAGGGGTCACTCCATTGTCTAGTTTACTTTATTTGTAACTCCTAATAATTTCTATGTCATATATTGTATTGCTGCCATAAAATAACAAATTTCATAATGTAAACCTGATTCTAATTCTAACTTTGCATGTTCTCCCCAAAGGTGTTACTTGACTTGCTGGTATTTCCAACTGTTTTGCATTTTGGAACTTTAGCATTTGCAACTGTTCTTTTTAATTCTTTCCACCATTATTTCCTGATATTTAGCCAATTTGCTTATTTATAATTCTGTACTTTGATGCTTTTATGCTGCAGGGTTAGAGAACTAATATCAGCATCTTGGGTCTACGGGCAGAACACTTACTTCACATGCTCATAGACTCCTGAAATGTTATATTCCTTCCTCCCTCCAGAAAAAGGTTATTAGATGAAAAGAAGAAATGGTTCAAGAATACCATCAATGTTTTCTTGAAAAAGTATAGCATCACCACTGCCTCCTGGACCATGAATGCTCAAGAGAGAGAAAGCAAATTCAGGGGGCACTGAGAACCCAGTGGCACACCCATGTAGAAGCTCAGATCAAAGAATGGAAGGAGAATACCTCCCAAACAGCTCACATGTCTGCACAGTCAAGTACCGGTACTTCTTGTTCCAGCTGCAGCAGAGCCTGCAGGTACCCTCAAAACCCATAGAACTGGAGTGCATGTAAATCATTCTCGATTCAAAGATGCTCACCTTTCGTATCAATGTTTCCAACGAGTCCCCCTTTCACCTCATTGAAATTCCCCTAATCATAGTTAGCAGGGTTTTCAAAAATCCGTCAAAATGCTTGCAATTCTACTTTCTTCCCAGAATGACAATAAGACTTTTCATCTATTCATCAATTTTTGTCCATTATTACTAACTCATCTGATGCAGTACACTTTCATAGCATTCTGTTCAGGCCATTCCTTCTAAGGTGTCCTGGCTTGTTATATCATTTACAACAATATTCATTCCCTTTTTTTGAATTTAACAGAAGAAAACTTTAATTGCTAGCTCTTCAAATCTGGGAGACCAAATGCACACTGATGAGTTTGTAAGAGTCCTCAACCTTTCATCACCAGAAACTTCTATAGTTCTAATGTTCTCCTCCAACATTTCAATGAAGATCAATACACACCAAGATGATGAGAAATAGCACCTCACCACCCAAAAAGACACAATTCAACTTTGGAACTTAACACTGAGTTCAACAATTTCAAAACTTCTGCATCCTCAGAATTGTTGCCTCAGATGTTCTGAATTCACAATATAATAATTCATCGTCTTTCAACCAATCTTTTGTTTTTTACTCATGATTATTTAACTACCGGTATGTAAAAAAGGGATTATACTTGCTTCTGAGTATTGGCTTCTCAATGGGCTTATATATAGCATTTTTCAGGCAGTCCAAGATACACTTAACAGCAACAATTGGATGTTAAAATCTTCAGAGGGGAAAGTGACATCCATGGAATATTCACGAGGAAATCTGCAGATGCTGGAAATTCAAACAACACACACAAAATGCTGGTGGAACACAGCAGGCCAGGCAGCATCTATAAGGAGAAGCACAGTCAATGTTTTGGGCCAAGACCCTTCGTTCCACCAGCATTTTTTGTGTGTTGTTCCATGGAACATTTCTGTCTTCTGAACAAGGCTAACCTGCTCAACAATCATTCTTAAAAATCTGCATTATTAACCATTAAGACATAGATTCAAAATCAATTATCATTCTGCAATGAAACCCCACCAATATTAACATATTCTGCTTCCAATCCTTGAAAGCACTCTAGAAAGTCTTGCATTAATTTTAAAATGGTCACTAAATTTTTAAGATATCCCCACAATTTATTGTGCTGAATTATAAAGGTAACCTCTGCATTACAAAGAGATTGTTTCTAGAAAACAGTCATATCATGACTTTGTTGCATAACATCCCCTCTCCCAATGAATCCCACGTATTAAGTGGAGATGGATTCCTCTGGTATGTTTCACTCTCATTAATAGTGATGGCCATGACTCATCACCGCTTAATAGCTGAAGTTAACATCAGGCTCCAACATAGATAAAGATAATCAATAGTACAGCTCTTGTGGATTTTTATTTTTGATTACCTAATACTGTAGGGCAATAATATTTATGTGAGCTAACCTCAATGCTTGGGTTGAGGGTCACAGCCAAAACTTTCCTTTGCCACACGCTTTCCTGTACAAGGACAGGTGACCAGATATCTCAGTGTAATGCTGCTGTGTTCTTCATCTACAAGGCATTTTCTCTAACACAGAAGGCTTATGGATAAAGAAAGAGTTTAGGAAGTGAGGATGTCAAGGAAAGGGATGGGATTTGAGGATTAAGCTCATGTGAGAAAGGTGGTGTAGGAGTTAAACTGTTGTGACCTAGTGGAAGTGGAGAAAAAGCAGAAGGGTTACTTTAAGTAACTGGCCGTGGCTACGGTGGTTCACTATGATGCAAGGAGTTGGAGAAAATGCCTTGCAGAAGAAGTGTGCACCAGCAGTGCACACTGAGATGTCTGTTCACAGGTCTTTGGACAGCAGACGGCACACCAAAGGTGGGTCTTGGTGGTGACTCTCAACTCAGTCAATGTGATCCAATTATTGCTCCACGGTACTGAACGACTGAAAACAAAAGTTTACAAAACTACTGCATCTTTTATATTGTTTTTTTATTAATTCATCCCTATAAAAATTTAAAGAGAAAATTTTATATCTCAAATTTTAGAGCAGCGATGTGAACTTCACAAAAGATAATTTCTACTATTTGTACGTGGGAGCCACTTGGAATTGTTAATGTGGTCCATAAGACTATAATACAAATTGAAATATTTACAAGTTTAGACCATCTTACATTAGAAGCATTTCAGAATCTGCAGTTAGCATAGTATTAAAGTTTTATGAATTGTTTATGCAATAAACCCCCCAACAGCCCTATAGTTTGTACTACTTGGTTTTACACAAACTAAGCACTGCTCAACTATTAAGTTTTACTTAAACTTCAAATTCAGCCTGGTAATTTTTAGATATTTAAAATCCACATCTAAACTTAAATGAGTGGAGTTTTGAGTCCTGCTGTATAATGCTCACCTTTATCAGTTACAAAACTCACATACAAAATGCAGAACTCTATTTATTTTAGCAACGCCTTTTACAAAGACCTGAACATATCATCTCTTCAAGCATGTATTCTCTCTACCCAGTGAAAGGAAGCACTGAACTGGGCTAATTTATCTTTTCCAATTACTTTTAAACAATGGTTTAGAACAAAATGTGGTCTGCATGCAAGGATCACTATACACATACAACGTGGAATTTTTTTTTTAATCCATACATTCGGCAGTTTCACTAAAAGTTTAAAATCAGATTCCACGTATTCAAGAGATTTGACAGTTCAATTTAAGCTAAGACTAGCTGACATCAAAACATTGCATATTTTATCTCCAATTCTATACTTTAAACTTATCCCAGATTTAACTCTAGAAACATTTCCCATACATTGTTGGCAAGACACTGTATATTAAAATAAAGATTGCCCAGTTAGTAACCACAGACTCTTGATTCCTTGCTATACAATGCAAGCTGCAAATAAACACCATTTTTTCCACCCTAGAATCAAATGCAGTAACCAGGTCTTTCTTTTAAAATGAGCCATCCAATTAAAATTAGATCAAAAAACGCATGTCAATTTGTGGGAACAGTTGAAGCCTCAAATCTAACAGTTCACCTAGGGGTTGAAGGACAATGATTAGGACTATACAGCTACATCCCATTATTTCAAGTGCATGCAACAAAACAATGATTTCATTGATCACCCTGAGCCAATATTTCCACATCATGCATCCCTTGAAATTAAATGTGACAGACTTTTTCCAAAGATGTCAGTTTTCATGCAAAATAAAAAGAGGAAGTAATCTGGAAATGTTAACGGTTAAATGTAAGAGAAACAGTCCAATTAAAATCTACCCTAATGCATCAACTTAAATCAGATAGAATGAAGGACACTTTTTTATGTAATGAACATTTTGCAAGGAACCTTTCTGGTTGTACTTTGGTAGAATATTATTGCCCTTCAGCAGTCTGCAGCCCAAGATGTCACAAGTGAATCTGCCACCAAAGGTTACAACTGTCACAAATACATCAGTTTACAGCAACTGTAATAAAGACAGCATGAGCAGAACACCAAATCACCAAAGTACTGTAATTAAAGATTTCAAAATTAATACTTTTGGACAGAACCCAGTTTTTAAAAAAGTAGACACACAAGAGTGCAGATAGCAACACATAAAAATGCTGAAAGAACTCAGCAGGTCAGGTAGCATCAATGGAGAGGAATGAATACTCGGCCTTTCATGCCGACACCCTTCATCCAGAAATGTTGACCGTTTATTCCTCTCCATAGATGCTGTCTGACTTGCTGAATTCCTCCAGCATTTTGTGTGGACAAACAGGATGGTGCTGGAGAGAAACATTAAAAAATCTAGAATATTTATTTCAATTTTAGAGTTACCCTTTAGTAGCATTAATAGGATTTCATATTACTGAAATGTCAAACCAGACCAACAATGTACACACTCAAAATAGTTATAGGTAAATTGAAAGCTATTAGCTTTCAATTTGCTTGTAATAGGGAATTGCTTCATATCCTGCAGAATCTTGAAAACAATACAGTAGATAATATTAATAGAATCAAATGCATCAATGGTATCCCATGGTTACTTCCTGGCAAAATGCAAAAGCACTAAGCTAACTCAGTGAGGTATGTAATCAAGATTGCACTTTTGTTCTGCTCCAATCTAAAATACAGAAGATTTTTAGTCCTTAATTTACAATATTGTAATGGCCTCTGGCGGTTTTACCCTTGGTTTCTCCTCCAAATGACCCTTTGAACTAACGCAGAAAAAAAATTGTTAAAGACATTCCAAGCTGATGAACGCAGTCTTGAAGTATAAAGACTGAGCAATGTTGCAAGGCATGCAGGAATCTGCAAAGTTTCATACAGATCGCCCATGATCACACATACATCGCTAAAATCAAAATAGAAATATACTCGGCAAATTCAGGAACAAGGTGCTCTGCTTGTGGCAAATTGATCAAAGTGTCATAATTTTCCAAGGGATTAATTAAAATGGTTATTTAATTCTACTTTGGCACATTGACAGAAACCTGCCCTACAATAAATACCATTAAAAACAACATTCTGCAAAAATGTTTTACTTCCTTTGGAATGTTATTGGGTAACCTCGGGTTAGAGAACAACCCACAGAGAAACCAACATGAAACAAAACCACTGATCGCCCAAATATAGAAACCTCACCTGTACATGAAAAAAAAGACAAATTTATTCAACAAAAAAAAATTGCACTCTAACAGAATGAAAATGACCCAGATCATTTGATCCACACTGATCATTAAAATCAGTATGACTGTAAAAGCAGATCAAGTTGAGGAAGAGAAGGAAACACAGCAATTGCACAGCAGATCTTCTGTGCAATTCACATTCACAGAATGATAGCAGCAGATACCAACTTTAACACTACCACTTTTTTTGAAAGAGCTTTCTGCTGTCCTCTTTTTCTACTACCCCTAAATATTCTTCCTTTTCCAGCATTCCACCAAGAGCATTGTTTCTACCAGCCGTTCAAGCAGAACTTTCAAGATTAGTACAGTACACATAAAATGCTGGAGAATCTCAGCAGCATCTATGGAGAGGAACAAATGCTTAACATTTTGGAAGAGACCCTTCATCTTCATTGATGTTGCCTGATCTGAGTTCCTCCAGCACTCTGCATGTGTTACTCCAGATTTCCAGCATCTGCAATATCTCTTTTCTAAAGAATATTCAAGATCACATCTCACCGTATGAAAAACTTCCCCTCTCCTACAACATACAATTTGCTGCAGGAATTCAACGTGTATCCTGGATCCTGCTTGACCTGCTGAGTTCCTCCAGCATCGTCTGTTGCTCTAGATTCTGACATCTGCAGACTCATACATCTTCTTCCTCTATCCTGGTTCCCTCTCCAAGTTATATGTTCTCCTTGCACAGACTTGGGATCTATGCTATCATTTGGAGCGACAAAGGACCGCAGGTGCAGGGACCCAGAGTTTCTCCAGCCACAGCTATATATAGAGTTTGTACACTCTCTATGACTTGCTGATTGGAAGGTTAATTGGTCACTGTAAATCATCCTGATTAGGCAAATTGGGGTTGCTCGGCCATGCAGCTCAAGGGGCCTTAAGTGAATAGATAGGTTGAGCAGCAACTGGGGGGGGGGGGTTGAAAGAATTGTTAATATTACTTCTCTTCACTCCTACAGATGCTGCACGACTAGGTGTGTTCCTCCTGCAGATTGGGTTCCAGTTGCCAGCACCTGCCGTCTCTTATGCCTTATTCCCTTCTCATGGCCGTTATTGTCAATTATTTCAATTCTCCAACCCTGAGTTACTTGTTCTACCCGCACAGCCACCTATACAGACCTATACACACTAACTACTGAAGACACGAGACTGCAGAAACTGGAATCTAGAATCTAATCTGCCGAATGGTTAAAATTGTGTTCCTCCCCTACAGAGCTCGACTCGCTGAGTCCCTCCAGCAGACTGCTTGCTGTTACCGGCTGGAGGGACCACTGCCCCTACTTCTTCGAAGGAAAATGCAAATGTCTCGGCTGCCTCCCCTGGCTGACAAGGAGGCGCAGAGGGCGAACGAGCGCCATCTTAAGATGCCGAGTGCCGCTTCAGCCCCTGCTGTCAGAGGGAGGGACGATAAGAGAGACCGAGGCGTGAAGCGAGGCCTAGCTCAACTCACCCACCTCCTCCCAACCCAACCCACCCCACGCCCGCCTGCTCCGGGGAGGTCGTACCTGTAACTCCGCCCTATCTACTTCCCACTGCGTCCTCTCCACCTCGAAGCGGGCCCATTCGTGCTGCAGGAAGTGCAAGATGCCCGGGATGTTGTATTGCGGCCGCTGCGTCTCTCCCTCCACCCCCGGCTGCGGCTGCAGGCTCCGGCCACCTATGCCCGGGCCCGGGCCTCCACCGGCGCCGCTTAACACCGAGTTGTTGCCGAAGAACACCCCGGCTGCCGGGTGCTCGTCCATGGTTGGGCCCCAGAACCCTTCGTCCGTCCCCTCGACCTCCACGCCGACGGTTGCGGGTGCGGTGACGGTGGACACCGCCGGGCCGGGCCTCGCCGCCTGTTGCCCCTTCCTCACCCCCGCTCGGGTTTATTGCGCGCGTGGGGCCAGCCGTTAGGATTTGAACCGCGCAGTGCCTTCCATGGCTGCGGCTTGACGGAAGTTGCCGATGGATGCTGAAACCGCCGATTTGGGTCCGTGCCTCTTGGCCCCCCCCACTGCCGAGCCGCCGCTCCGGACTAACCCTCTCCCACCGCTGCTCCGGTGCGCGGGCTCTTCCCCCTTCAACGTCTCCACCCGGCCCCGCCCCCACCCCCACCCCGTCATCTGTCAACAGAGGCAGCGTCACAGCCACCCACATCCCAAACCGCCCAGCGCATGCGCACATTAGAGCCGCCCCACATTTGACGTTCCAACCTCGGACACGCTCCTCTGGCTTCCACGAGGATGTTTCCTTCCCCATCCCGTCAGCTGGATAGGGTGGTTTCTGCTGACGTCAATAGGGTCCTTTCCTGCAAATTGTGCGCAAAAAAGGAAAAACAAGATGCTACAGAAATCGATGTTCATGCCATCTGATTGGTTATAATTATGGATTATTTTTCTTCTTGCAGTATTAAATTAATTTTCAACGCATGATGAAACTTTTATTTCAAAAGCAAAACAACAAGAATGCTGCAACACCTCAGTTGGCTAGTCAGCAGCTACAACGAAAGAAACCAAATTTTATTTTGGATAGTTTGGTAGCATCATAGTAGGCCTGACTGATAGCCTCAGTACTCGGGGCAGTTCCTCATTATTTTTTTTTCTGAAGCAGAATAGATTTGCTTTATTTATCACACGTACATCGAAACAAAGTGAAACGAATCACTTGTGTCAACCAACACGCCCGCAAGTGTCGCCATGCCCCAACTCACTAATCCTAACCAAAGCACGTCTTTGAAATGTGGGAGGAAACTGGAGCACTCGGATAAAACTTAAGTGGTCACAAGGAGAATGTACAGACTTCTTTCAGGTAGTGGCCACATCCATGGCTTGCCTTAAAGCAACTGAATATTTTCCAGGTTTTCTGTGGCACTGAAGTTAGTATTATAATGCACAATTACCAGGAAAATACAAGGAAACATTCAAGAATATACACACGGCCACAGGTTAGGAAGAAGCAGGTGGAATGATATTGAAGCCTTCAGTCTATGCATTGGGATTACACAGCACTCCACACAAGCTGTGGAAGTAGCCTCCCCAGCAGGTACTTCCTATGTAAGAGTTTGCAATTGCCATATTGGCCTCAACTAGAGCAAGAAGCAGGTCACAAATAAGAGAAAATCTTCAGATGCTGGAAATTCAAGCAGTATGCAAAAAATGTTGGAGGAACTCAGAAGGCCAGGCAACACCTATGGGAAAGAGTACAGTCAATGTTTCAGGCCATTGAAGATATTGAATTTTTCACAAGGTAGGGTGTGATCCCCGCCTTTCAATGCTCCCTACTCCCTCCAACCAGACAGCTACAGAAGTACCGTGATTTGGATCTCACAGGAGCTAATGGCGTGTTGCAAATCTGGAAACAGAGTTGAGAAGCTTGTGGGGACACAAGATTCTGCAGATGCTGGTAATTTGCTCAAGATGATGATGTTGTCTTGTTGGAGACGCCAGAACATATCGATAGCAATTACAAAGCATGCCAGCCACTTTATTAGGCCCCCATATCTAATAAAGTGACCACTGAGTGTATGTTTGTGGACTTCTGCTGCTATGGCCCATGTTGGGCATTCAGAGGTGCTCTTCTGCCACACCACTGTTGTAACACGTAGTTATTTGAGTTCCTGTTTGCCTTCCAGTTGAACCAGTCTAAGCATTAACAAGGAGTTTTTACTCACAGAACTGTTGCCCACTGGATGTTTTTTGTATTTCACACCATTCTCTGTAACTTGAGAGACTTGTGTGTGAAAGTGTGAGATCAGCAGTTTCTGAGATACTTAAACCGTCCCACCTGGCAACAAGAGTCAAAATCACTTTAATCATATTTCTTCCCCATTTTGATGTTTGCTCTGAATAACTAAACCTCTCGACCCTGTCTGCATGCTTTTATGCACTGATTTGCTGCCTCACAATTGGCTGATTAGATATTTGCATTAACGAGCTGATGTAAAGGTGTACCTAATAAAGTAGCCAACAAGTGTATTTCATTAGGAGTTTGAGGAGATTTCACCTTGTCTCCAACAAATTGCAACAGCTGTACAGTGGAGAAAATTCTAACTCCTTCTGGTATGGAGGGCCCACTGCACAGGATTTGGAAAAGCTGCATTAAGTTTCAATCTCAGCCAGCTCTGTCATTGTCACTAGCCTCCCCACCATCAAGGGCACATTCAAAAGGCGATGTGTCATAAAGGTGGCATCCATCATTAAGGAGCTCAATCACCCAGGGCATTCTCTCTTATTACTACTCCCAGAGGAGATACAAGAGCCTGAAGCCACACACATTTTAGAAACAGCTTCTTCTCCTATGCCATCACATTTCTGAATGCACAAGGAACACCTCACAATTTTCCACTCTACTTGTACTACTCACTAAATTAAAAAATATATTTATTTCCAGTTGTAAGTTATAGCCTTGTTTAGAATAGTGTGTATGGGGTGAAGTTGGAGGGTGCTGAGAGTTAGGTAGTGTTGCTTAGGGTCAGGGGGTATTTGGTAGTAGGGCTTAGAGTTAATGGAAATGCTTTGGGTTAAGGGGTGTTGTCCAGGTTTAGGGATGTGAATAGGGTTAGTTTGTGGTGTTGCTCAAGATTAGGATTTGTCAGGCAGTTCAGCACATACTTGATATCAGTATTCTTGTACTTTTCAAGTCTCATGGCTTCACTCCTTCCCATGTTATGTTCAGCACTGCAACTCTCTGATATGTCTATCTTTCTCCATTGCTGACTTCCTGCACATTTCATTGTAATGCTGCCTCAATTAGTGTTCTGCTTTTGAAATTGCTAGGTGACATTAGAATATAACTTCACGTCATTTTATTTCAAGCTTTTGAAAGTTTCCTTCCATCATTTAATCACATTAAAGAAAATCTGAGTGTTAAATATCAGTGGCCACTTTATAAGATACACCTGCTTGGTAATGCAAATAACTAATCAGCCAATCATATGGCAGCTCATCAATGCATAAAAGCATGCAGGCATTGTCACGATCAGTTGCTGTTCAGACCAAACATCAGAATGGGGAAGAAACATGACCTATGTCACTTTGACCATTGAATAATGTTGGTGCCAGATGGGGTGGTTTGAGTATCTCAGACTCCTGGGATTTTCATGCACAACAGTCTCTAGAGTTCACAGAGAATGGTGCAAAATACCCCAAAGATTCCAGTGAGTGGCAGTTCTATGGGTATAAATGCCTTGTTGATGTAAGCGATCAGAGGACAATGGCCAAACTAGTTCAAGCTGACAGGAAGACAACAGTAACTCAAATAATGACGTGTTACAGCAGTGGTGTGCAGGGGCATATCTCTGAATGTAGAATCTAAAAGTAGAGTGGCAGCAGCAGAAGACCACACCATGTTCCACTCCTGTACCTAATAAATTGGCCACTAACTCTATATTCAATTCAACTTGAGCTACCAATACATCGAGAAATTGCATTGTCTGCATTTATTCCTCTTGATTTTTGGGTGAGCCAGAAGCTAATGAATATCTTCAGGCTTTCAGTAAATACAGTACAAATGACAATTGAATGGAAATGTAAAAGTTTATAGTGAAATTCTTCTCTGAGGATCTTTACCTTGTCATGGTGGAGAGTCTTGTGAGTTCCTGAGATTCAGCAATGCCACCTGGAGTTCAGCCATCTGGCACTTAGCTCCTGCTAAGGTCACCCATGGCAGTAAGGTCAAGAGGGAGGTTCCAGACAAACAGAAATCCAACCCAGACCTCAACGATGGAGTTGACGGAAGATGATGACACATCACCAAGGCAGTGAAGATGGAGGAAGGCTGCAGCAGTGAAGGGTCTGCAGTCATCTTGCATTCCATGTCACTGGATCCTGACCCCAACATGTCAAGGACCATGTGATGACTGTCTGTGTGTCAGCCTCACCACATTAAACACATTAACAAACATTAATGGCATTCTCCATTAAGGGAATCCACCCTAACATCCTGGACTGCACCAGAATACATGAATCTCAGATCAGCCTCTACAGCCACTTGAAGAGTCACCGACAGATAACCCCTTAGGAAAACATCATACACAACTTGAGTGATCGCAGTACAACTACTATGGTGAAATATGCTATTGCTGATTTTTTTTTTAAACTATGTTAAAAATTGTAAAATTTTAGTTACTGGCAGGAACAGAACCAACAACAGCACATATGGAATACATGCCAAAACTTTGAATTATTATTTTTACAAGGAGAGTTTTCAATGATCCAGGTAATTTAACTAGACTAATGAGGATTGAAGTTCATAGAGGAAGACTCATCTGTGTAAATGCAAAAAATTACAATGATTTTCTTAACATGATATATCTTGAGAGATAATTGAGTGATTCCTATACATGCAGTTTTTGACCAATAAATCCAATATTTTTATTTTTCTTGAACAATGTACATTCCTAACCAAAACCATAAACCTGTACATAAGACACCAAGGGAGCCATTTCTCACTTTGACAGCAAGGAAGGGAAGGTGGAAGAGTTTAGTGGATTTTCAAGTCTCTGAAAGTATCTCCACTTTTCAGAAGAAACTCGTCTTCAGTTTGATGGTAGGTGCAGCTTGCACAGCTGGCTTCATCTGCTGGGCTGCAGCTTTAGCTTGCAAGCTGGCTTGGCTGGCACGGATCGCTGCCTCCAGCTTTGATTTCAGTTCGGGTGCTGCTCCCATCACTGCCTTGAAAGCACCAGGGTAGAGAGGACCAATGCGCATGAGATCCTGCAGCGCCACTTCGTGAAGACCCTTGGAGGTCTTGGGAGCAGAGTTGAAAGTCTTCTCACTCAGCAGGTATGAGATAAGGGTGGGAACCAAAAGTGCAAGCAACTGGGGTCCTAAGTAGCAAGAAAAGGCTTTCATTAGTTCCATTAAGCTTTTCAGTGGAGTATACATGGAAAAACACACTATTCACTTCTTTAGAAATACAACGCAGGACAGGCCCTTCTAGCCCAACGAGCCACATTATCCACCAACCCATCTACTTAACACTAGCCTAAACACAATGACCAATTAACCTTCTAACCAATGTGTCTTTGGACTGTGGGAGGAAATCGGAGTACCCAGAGGAAACCCAAGCGTTTCATGGGGAGAACGTACAAACTCCTTTCCTGATGGTGCTGGAACTGAACTCTGAATTCCGAACAGTATATATACACAGGATATCCAGCTTACTTTCTCTCATTCTAACAGAAAATCCTTGAACTCCTTCAATGGCTCACATGCCATGTCTTGAATGCATCTTCCTTGTTTCACTGCACTATTTCCTGTTTCTAGGTTAAAGTTCCTCACAACTTGCTAATTAATCCAATAATGCACATCTTGTTCGGAGACGCAAGAGACTGGAAACGCTGGAATTTGGAGCAACGTCAATATTCTATATTGATAGGAAATCCTACGAGAGTCCAGGTGAAAGGTCTCAACCTAAAATATTGTCTGTCTATTTCCCTCTATAGATGCTGCTGGACC
The DNA here is from genome assembly GCF_048418815.1 of Hemitrygon akajei. Lineage (NCBI taxonomy): Eukaryota > Metazoa > Chordata > Chondrichthyes > Myliobatiformes > Dasyatidae > Hemitrygon > Hemitrygon akajei. Next base: position 98,288,432 of record NC_133132.1, read on the forward strand.
CAGTGAGTTCCTCCACTTCCAGTGTTATGTTGATGTTCCCCAATATCCCGAACAGCAGCACCTCCACCTCCTCGCACTGCACGTCTTCACCCCATCCATTTACGGTCCTCATCTGATATTGAATTACTCTCCAATTGCTTAGATGCCAATTAACCAGTAACATCAGTAAAACAATACATTTCCTTGCCCATCCAGGAACAGTTTCATATTCTACAGAGGAAACACAAAGATGCATTCAGTTCTGGATGCCCCACTATGGGAAGGATGTGGAGGCTTTAGGGAGAGAGCAGAAATTATTTATTAGGAAACTGCCTGGAGAACTGTGTGTTAGACCACAAGACCAAACTTAAGAGCAGAATCAGGCCATTTGGCCCATGGAGTCTGTTGCTGCGTCATTCAATCATGGCTGCTCCTTCCCCCCCCCCCCCCCCCCCCGCCCCGAAACTCAGCCACATTCCTCAGCCTTCTCCCCCGTAATCTTTGATACCATGGCCAAACAATCTCCACCTTATATATACCCAACTACTTGGCCTCTACAGTTGCCTGTAGTAACAAATTCCACAAATTCACCATCCTCTGGCTAAAAAAATTTCACTGCATCTCTGTTTTAAATGGACGCCCCTCAATCCTGAGGCTGTACCCTCTTATCTTAGACTCCCCCACCATAGGAAACAAAATTTCCACATCTTCTCTGTCTAGGCCTCTCAACATTCAAGAGGTTTCTATAAGATCCCCCCGATCCTTCTAAATACCAGTGAATACAGGCCCAAAGCCATCAAATGTTCCTCATACAATAGCCCTTTCATTCCCATAATCATCCTTGTGACTGTTCTCTGAACCCTCTCCACTGCCAACACACCAACATAGATAAGGAGCCCAAAACTGTTCACAATACTCAAGGTGAGCCCTCACCAGTGCCTTATAAAACCTCAGCATCACATCCCAGCTCTTGTATTCTAGACCTCTCGAAATTAATGCTAACATTACATTCCTTCCTCACCACCAACTCAACCTGTAAATTAACCTTTTAGGGTGTCCTGCACAAGGACTCCCAAGTCCCTTTGCATCTCAGATTATTGTATTTTCACTGTTTAGAAAATAGTCTGCACATTTATTTCTTTTAACAAAGTGCATGACCATACATTTTCAAAATTCTTGTCTATTTTCCTTATCTGTCTAAGTCCTTCTAGAGTCTACCTGTTTCCTCAACACAACCTGCCTCTCCACCAATCCTTGTATCACCTGCAAACTTGGCAACAAAGCCATCTACTCTATCATCTAAATCATTGACATATATCATAAAAAGAAGTGGACCCCATACCAACCCCTGCAGAGCACCGTTACTGGCAGCCAACCAGAAATGGTTCCTTTTATTCCTACTTGCTGCCTCCTACTAATCAGCCAATGCTCTAACCATGCTAGTAACTTTCTTGTAATACCATAGTCTCAACTTGCTAGCAGCCTCATTTATGGCACCTTGTCAAAGGCCATCTGAACATCTAAATATACAACATCCACTGCATCCCCTTTATCTATACTAACTGTAATCTCCTCAAAGAATTCCAACAAGTTTGTCGTGCAAGATTTTCCCTTAAGGAAATCATCTTGTCCTGTGTCACCAAGTACTCTGTAACCTCATCCTTAACAGTTAAGTCCAAATCTTCTCAACCACTGAGGTCAGGCTAACTGGTCTATAATTTCCTTTCTGTTGCCTGCCTCCTTTCTTAAAGAGTGGAGTGACATTTACAATTTTCCAGTCATCCAGAACCATTCCAGAATCTAATGATTCTTGAAAGGTTAGTATAATGCCGCCACAATCTCGACCGCTACCTCTTTCAGAACCCCAGGGTGCAGTTCATCAGGTCTGGGTGATTTGTGTACCTTTAGGTCTTTCCGTTTTTTGAGCACCACCTCCCTTGTAATAATAACTGCACTCACTTCTCTTCCCTCACACCCTTCAGCATCTGGAACACTGCTAATGTCTTCCACAGTGAAGACTGATGCAAAATACTCTTTTAGTTCATCTGCCATCCCCTTGCCCCTGTTATTATTTTTCTGGTCTAATTTTCTAGCAGTCCTATATCCACTCTCATTCTCTGTTTCTAAGATACCTGAAAAAGCTTTTCTCTATCCACCTTGATATTGTTTGCTAGCTTGCTTTCATATTTCATGTTTTCCTTCCTAATGATCCTTCTAGCTGCTTTCTGTAGGTTTTTAAAAGCTTCCCAATCCTATATCTTCCTGCTAATTTTTGCTTTCTTGTATGCCCTCGCTTTTGCCTTTATATTAACTTTTATTTCCACTGTCAGCCACGGTTGTACTATCTTGCCATTTGAGTATTTCTTTGTTTTTGGCCACAACATCATACATGGCAATCTGTAAAAGTGCAACAAGATTATTCACCTTATTTCTTATACTCTGTACACTGAGATTAAACACTTTGAGAACTATATTTCCTACCCATTTTGATTCTGCGTCCCTGTTGGATGCAATTTTATCGTATCATCTGCCTGCCCTTCCTGACAGTCTGTCTGCAATCTTTGCTTTTTTGCAATCCATCCTATCCAGAGTCCCTTCACCCCAGTTCTCATCTCCTTACCAAATTAGTTTAAAACCTCACCAACAGTGCTAACAAATCTGCCCATGAGAATATTGGTCTCCCTTGAGTTCAGGTTCAACCCATGTTGGAGAACAAATCAGGCAGAAAGTGAGGGAAGAATGAAAGCTCAAAGACGCGGCATCCAGCAGTTTCAAGCACTGCTCCCAGAGAGAATGAAAAAACTCAATGCACTGGATGAAACTTGTAAGGCAGTGGGTGTGACAAATATTTGTAAGGCAATGGGTGTGGCAAACAGCAAGGATGGCTTTAAGGCATTTCACATGAACAGATGAGGAAGAATGGGATGGGCATTATAAACACAAGAGATTCCGCAGAGACTGTAAATATTTAGCAATAAATAAACTGCTGGAGGAACTCAGCAAGTCAGGTAGCATCTATGGAAACAGTCAATGTTTCAGGCCAAGATTCTTCATCGACACTGAAGGTTTCAGCCCAAATATTGACTGCTTATTCCCCTCCATTGATGCTGCCTGACTTGCTGAGTTTCTCCAGTACTTCCAGTATCTGCAGAATAATGTGTTTATTGATGAGCATTTCTCAGCCTGAATAAAACTTTCAAATCAGACCCATGGCTAAAACCCTAAGCATCTAAGATTGGTTAAAGAATGGATAGATGTAATCCATAGCCCTGGGTTACCTGACTGAGGTAAGAACCTGAATTTAGTGCATCCAATCTAGAATGTCACCTCAATACCAGCACTGGAAATACTGCACATTGAAAGTACTCAACTTTCGGATGAGACTAATATTAAACTGAGGACCAACTGGCCTCAGCAGCAAGTAGAAGTATCCATAAATCCACTCAGGACTGAATGAATGACAATATTGATTCCTTAAGCAGAACACATTGGTTAAATCCTGATCTACTATATTTTCTGGACCATTTAATGTCCTTCATCTGTGAATTGCTTCTGGATTTCTGATCACTGTGGAAATTGCAAAGTATAGTTGAATACTTGCTGGTCAAAAGTGCCCGTTCTGTGCTGCAGGATTCAATGACTCTCCCACCCATCTAGCTTCCCCCTCACTTGGCTTCACCGATCACCTCCCAGCTTGTACTGCTTCCCTCCCCCACCTTCTTATTCTAGCTTCTACCCCATTCCTTTCCAGTCCCAGAAACAGTTTCAGGTCTTGCCTGAAACTTCAACTGTTTATTCCTCTCCACAGATGTTGCCTGACCTGCTGAGTTTCTCCAACATTTTGAGTGTGTTATTCTGGATTTCCAGCATCTGCAGAATCTCTTGTTTATTGTTGCTAAACATGCAAGTTCTTTTTGTTTGAGGTGCCTGTTTTACCACCAGGGTCTGACTGACAACTCAGAGGCCATTTCACAGGGGGGGGATCCACTTACTGTTTTGCTCCTCTCCAAGGTTTACCAGGGCCTCAAGCACTTTGATTCCCTCTTGTACTGCCTGGAGTTCAGCGCTGTTGATCGGTTTCTGATTCTCCACAGCTTTTAGCTTCTCAACCACCAGAGGAGCCAAGGCATGGATATATGGGGTGGCGAGCACACGGTTTGGCTGCTGGAACACTGAGAGCAGAAGCTGGTAACATTTCTGTTGAACCTACAGAGGACGGAAGAACCACTGGGCATTATTCTGGAATATCAAGTTGTATACACATTTTTGGGGGCAGCATGTTTGCTCTGTGGCTGGCAGAACTGTATTACTGTGCCAGTGACCCGGGTTCAATTCCACCACAGCCTGCAAGGAGTTTGCAGATTCTTCCCTTGACCGCTTGCGTTTCCCCCAGCTGCTTCAGTTTCCTCCCACACTCCAGAGGTTAGCATGGGTGCAACTGGGTGGCGCACACTCATTGGATTGGAAGAGTCCATTACAGTGCTTTAATAAATAAAAAACAAAAACAGGAAATGAAATTTAAAAATAAAAATTAACTTTATTTGTCACATGTACGTCGAAACATAGTGAGGTGCCTCATTTACATCAATGATCAATGTTCTGAGGATGTGCTGGGCCAGCCCAGAAGTATTGCCATTGTTCCACCACCACCATAGCATACCCAAAACTTACCAACCCATATGTCTTTGGGATGTGGGAGGAAACCAGAGCACCTGAAGAAAATTGTGTAGTCCTGGGGAGAATGCACAACCTCCTTACAGACAGCGGTAGGAAATGAACCCTGATCACTGGTGCTGCAAGATGGTCACCCAGCATGTTGACAGCAAAATAGTTCAATAGTTCACGTTGATGACTTTTCACTCGAAACAGAGGAAACAGGTGTGTGTACAGTATGTAGGAAGCTGAACTGCTCCTTGAGGTGTTTTAGGATTGTATCTGGACTTGAATGCAGATTTGGAGAAAGAGACAGAAATGGCAACATGAAGAATTACAGATGGTAGGAAATGGAGGGCAAGGAATGGAAGTGTGTGGGGGCTAAGGATTGGGAGAAAGATGAGAAATGAAACTGTGGCGGATGGTGGAAGAGTGAAGAAGCAAAAGAAAGGGAGCATGGTGGGGAAGAGACTGAGCAGCAAGAGGGAAAGGTGGTCTTGGCTGAGGATCTTGTATCAGTGAGGGCAATGTCAGGGCAGAGAACGGCACTGAACAAGGAGGTTGTAGGCCATCTTGGTGGCTAGTTAGGATGAACTTAAAAGCTCACTCTGGGACAAACAGCACTTCATTCATTTATATACATCTGAATTCTTCCACATGAGTGCCAGGGTAGGAAGACATGGTGAAGAGCAAAGCATCTTCACCATGGCTTTGGAGCATACCTTTGGCTTCTGGTTCAACACAATGTGCCATGAACCAGATGCTCTGACAGGTTAGATATGTGGTAGAAGAGTGAGAGTGCGCCTGTTCGCATATCTGCATGTCCGTCCTTCCGTGTCTCCACCTAGCTTAGCACCTTTACCATGCTGAGGCTTTACTCTAGCTTACAAACAAGATGCAGAAGCAACAAGAATAGTAGCGGTTCAAAGACCAAGGAATGGTGTTCAGAGTTCAGACTTCCTCTCCAGACAGAGCTCGGATTAACATACATTGCGATAAAGAGGCTGGTGAAGTGCCTTACCCAGGGATCATTGGAATTTAAAGCAGTTCTGAATCTCTCGATGCAGCCATTCTGCAGTGAAGAAATGCCAACCACCTCATTGCTGGCAGACAAAAGGAAGAGGGCGATTGCTGTCAGCATGCTCACCTCATTTGCACTCGATTTTGATTCCTCTGAAACACAGGAATAGAACATCATGTTATGGAATTCGCAAATGAATCGAGGGGCAGATGACACAACACTCACCTTCACACCAGTTGTTTGATCAACAGCTTGTTTTACTGAGAACAGGAATCGGACATTATTTTGCACAAATTACAGTAGATTAGATTAAGCTTGCACAAGCACATCAAAACATACAGTGAAACGCTTTGTTTGTGTCTACAACCAACACATTCTGAACATGTGCAGGGGGCAGCCCACAAGTGTCGCCACACTTCTGGTGCCAACATATCATGTGCACAACTTACTACCCTAAAGTATCGGTCTTTCGAATGTGGGAGGAAACAGGAGCACCTTGAGGAAACCCACGTGGTCATAGGGAGAACATACAAACTCATTATGGTGGGAATTAAGTCCAGGTTGCTTGCCCTGTAAAGCTGCGTGTGAACTACTCCATTGTCATGCCGCCCAGCAGTATAAAAATATCATGGGTCATAGAAAGTACTAGACAGAAACAGGCCATTTGGCCCATCTAGTCCATGCAGAGCCATACAAACTGCCTACTCCCATCAATCTGCATCAATCTCCATATCCATACCATCCATATATCAATCTAAACCTCTTAAATGTTGAAGTTGAGCTCGCAAACACACACGAAGCCTTGCTGACTATCCTGAATCAGACCATCTCTATCCAAATACTCATAATCAGTTTCTTAGAATACCTTTCAATAACCTTCCCATTGCTGATGTCAGGCTCACCGGCTTATAATTTCCTAGTTTATTTTTAGAGCCTTTCTTAAACACTGGAACAACATTGGCTATCCTCCAATCCTCCAGCACCTCACCTGTAACTAAGGATGATTTAAACATCTCTGCTAGGACCCCAACAATTTCTGCACTTCCCTCCTGCAGGGTCCGAGGGAACACCTTGTGAGGCTCTGGGAATTCATCCACCCTAAATTGCCTCAGGACAGCAAGCACCTCTTCCTCTGTAATCTGTATAGAGTGCATAAAGTTGATGCCGTTTTGCCTCACTCCTATAGAGTGCGTGTCCATCTCCTGAGTAAGTACAAATGCAAAAAATGCATTTAAGATCTCTCCCAACTCTTGGTTCCATGCATGGATTACCACTGTGGTCTTCCAGAGGACCAATTTCTTCCCTTGCAATCCTTTTGCTCTTAAATGCTAACCATGGAGTAATCAAGATTTTGATGAATGTAGGACCTGTCTGTTCCCAGTGCTGAGATGTGAGGCTCAGGGCAGTATACGCTGTTCTGCGTATGGAAGCGTGACCCTGATCCTACAGTCTCTCCGATCTCCTCCCATTGGACATGAGAGAAGCTGTCATCTCTCCAGCCTGCAAGCTCAAAGGTAGTGGTATTCAGCTGGTTAGCATTGAGAAATCACTTGGATGGGGAGAGCTGTGTCCAAACAATGATCCAAAGTGGATATACTTTTAGCAGCAGCACGGTAGTGTAGTGATTAGTGTAACACATTTACAGAGCCAACGGCCGGGATTGAATTCCGTCACTGTGTGCAAGGAGTTTGTACAATCCCCCTGCGGGCCTCCTCCAGATGCTCTGGTTTCCTCCTACATTCCAAAGACATGCAAGTTAGTAGGTTAATTAGTCACATAGATGTAATACGATGGCATGGGCTTGTTGGGCCAGAAGGGCCTGCTACCATGCTGTATCTCAAAAAAAATACTTGGCTTGTGTTTAAACACTAATCTGTGTTTACTGGCTAAATATTCACCCTGAATATTAATTCTTGACATGTTTCCCTACCCGTTGTGAATGAGATGTAATTATTGCCACGTTTTTTTCCATACTTCATCCCTCTGCTCACCTGAAACATCTCCCTCTCAAAGCACACATTTGTTGAAACAGAAGTTGAAATGAGAAAGGATTTGTCATTCTCAGAGAGCCTTTCATACACGGCATCATAGGACAGTTCTGAATAGTACAGGCCCCTCGGCCCACAATGTTGTGCCAACCTTCTGATCCACCCAAAGACCAATATAACCCCGCCCTCCATTTTTCTTTCATCCACGTGCTTGTTTTGGAGTTTCTTAAATGCCCTTAATGTATCTGTCTCTACCACCACTCCTGGCATTGCGTTCCATGCACCCACCACTCTGTGTAGAAGAACTACCTCTGACAACCTCCTATAATTTCCTACAATCACCTTAAAATTATGCCTTCTCATATTAATCATTTCCACGGTGCTGGCTGTCAATTGTATTGGTGCTGCTTCATGCACCATACTGAGCTTATCAATTTTGCCTCCAACTTCAACCCTGCCCTTAAATTCACTGGTCCATTTGATACCCCGCTCCCCCTTCTCCATCTCTGGAGAAAAACTGTTGATCGACATCTTTTATAATCTTACTAATTTCCACAGCTATCTTGACTATACCTCTTCCTGCCCTGTCTCCTGCTAAAATGTAATTCCCTTTTCTCAGTTCCTTCGTCTCTCCCTCATCTGTTCCCAGTATGCAGCTTTCCATTCCAGAACATCTGCGATGTCCCCCTTCGTCAAAGAACATAGTTTCTCTTCCTCTACCATTGATGCTGCCCTCACCCACATCTCCTCCATTTCCCAAATATCCATGTTCACACATCTTCCCGCCATCTTAGCAGTGATACAATTCCTCTTGTCCACACCTACCACCCCATCCAACACATCATCCTCCGCAATAATCTCCCTCCATTCTCTTATCCCTGGAAAGGCCAAAGTGCCTATTCACCTCCTCCCTCACCTCCACTCAGGGCCCCAACAGTCCTTCCAGGTGAGGTAACACTTCACCTGTGAGTCTGCTGGGGCTATTTATTGTGCCCGGTTCTCCTGGTGTGGCCTCCTCTACATTAGTGAGGCCCATCATAAATTGGGGGAACTGCTTTGTCGAGCACCTCCTCTCCATTTACCAAAAGCAGAACTTTCTGGTGGCCAAACATTTTAGTTCCCATTCCAACATGTCGGTCCATGGCCTCCTCTTGTGCAAAGATGAGGCCATCTTCAGGGTGGAGGTGGATCACCTTATATTCCGTCTGGGTAGCCTCCAACCTGATGGCATGAACATCCATTTCTTCTTCCAGTTAAAAAAAAATCCCTCCCCTCTCCTCTTCCCCACTCTGGTCATCTCTTCCCACCTGCCTATCACCTGCCCCAGTACCCCTCCTCCTTCCACAAGATCGAGGAGCAGAATTAGACCATCTGGCCCATCGGGTCTGCTCTGCCATTTTATCATGGCTCCTAGCCCCAATATCCTGCCTTTTCCCTGTATCCCTTCATGCTCTGCCCAATCAAGATTCTATCAATCCCTGCCTTAAATATATGCAAAGATTTGTCCTTCACAGCTGCCTGTGGCAACGAATTCCTTCTCTCCTATGGTCCACTATCCTCTGCTAACAGACTCCCTCTTCACCAGCCCTTTACCTTTCCTACCCATCTGGCTTCACCCTTCACCTTCTAGCTCAGGATTAGAGAATATGCCTTATAAGGAAAGGTTGAGTGAGTGAGGGCTTTTCTCTGAACTCAATCTCCCAACTAATGAATGCAACACACCATATGCCTCCTTAAACACCCTACCATCTTGTGTGGCAAAGTCTGAGGAATCTAATTCATTCCACATTTCATGTCCTACCTGGTTTGGAATATTCCAAGATGGAAGCCAATGAGCTGCAGATGAGATTTTTCCACTGTTTGTGGATTTGATCTGATTTGGCCAGCGGAGAAGTGATGATGGTTTTGATACCCTGCAGGGCTGCACTGGCTGGGACTGACATGTGGCTACCAGTTGAATTGATAGCCGTCTCTCGCAGCACACCCGTGATCAGGAAAAGAATTGTGGGGAGTACTGTCATACTTCCTGGGAAAATGGAACCAATACAAGCCATTAGTAAACCTATCACCTCTCAGCTATTCACTTCATCCCCCTAACCCCACCCACCTAACACCTTCTCCCTCACCAGTTCTCACCCATCACCTTCAACCCCGTACTCCTCCCCCCTTCTTCTCTTTTCCTTTCCAGTCCTGATGAAGGACTTTGGCCCAAAAGCCTGACCGATGTGGAAATAAACAACATTTTAAAGTGCCTTATTTTGCTGAGTAAAATTAGGTCAAGACAGCAAAATTATCCTTAAGATATTTCTATCCAAAGAAATAACAAAGGTTAATCACTGAAATCAACTGGAACATTACTGCCTACAGCTACCAAGCCCTCAGTTTGCAAAGATGTTGTGGAAAATTATTATTAGTTTAAATGAGTAACAGGGCAACAATCCAATTGAATTCTTTCTTTTCCCCTAAGTATCAGAATTTCACACAGTAGTACATCAGACCACTGAGCAGAAGATTTGTATAGATAGCTTACACCTTCAAAAGAATTTACTCAGTCTTCACTATTAAAGTGAAAGCTGAGGTTCTGTGATAGCTGGTTTGTCTCTTTATCAGGTCAAATTGGAGCTCTGCTCCAGACTGGAGCCTATAATTCAGTCAGGTGCACTTTTCTCTATGATCCATCATGATCTAAAGCATGGTGCATTATACTCTGGTGGGTTCATAAATTACCGGGGATTATTATTTATTGTCTTATTTTATTTAGAGATATATAGAATCAAACCAATGAGCCCGTGCCACCCAATTAACCTACTAACCTATATGTCTTTGCAATGTGGGAGGAAACCAGAACACCCAGATGAAACACACATCATGGGGAAAATGTACAAACTCCTTACTGGTAAGAGCAGAACTGAACCTCAAGTAGCTGTTCAAGTGAAAACCACAAGTTTAAAGGAGAGTTAGGAAAATGATAATGTGAAGAGCAGAGAATGGAAAGGGATTTGCTGAAACACAAATACCAGCACAGAGACATGATGGGCTGAATGGTTTCTTTGCTGTAAATTGTATGTAGTTCTATACATAATTGAAACTAGGTTTAATTATGAACACAAAGAGGTCAGGTGAAAGATGATAAGAAGTTAAACAGTAGTGCAGCCATTACCATAACACTATTAGAGTGCCAGCAACCTGAGTTGGGTTTTGCCGCAGTCTGTAAGGAGTTTGTATGTTCTACTTGTCACTGCACGAGTTTCCCCTGGGTGCTCCGGTTTCCTTCCACATCCCAAAAACAGTTGGGTTAGTCACATGGGTAATATGGGCTCACGGGTTGGAAGGACCTGTTACTGTACTCTATCTCTAAATAAGGAAGATAATTACACACCTGAGGATCACTGTGTTTGTTACCATGGTGTTCTTACCTGAAGGAGAACACAGCGATGGCAAATCAGCCAGGATAGAGACAGTGATGGCAATGAGCTGGGCACTTTCCTCCGACAAAGGCGTTGTCTTTTGAAGAACGTGACTGGGAGAGTCGGTCACTTTAGGATTCAGTTGTGGGAGGTGTCGTACCAAGATGAACATGAGCAGCTCCAGGGCAGCAAACACAATGGATTTACCAGGAATCAGACCCCCGGTCTTCCCTCCTTCCCCTAGAGTGATCAGCGAGTCCTCCTCAGGAACATTGTCCTCTTCTACAAGACCACCATAGTCACTTTCAATAAAGTAGCAGCTTTGAAACACATTAACAACAGCTCCAGACACCAGCCCCTGAAATGCTATTAACCCTGGGTGGAGAAAGGGGGTGGGGGGGAGGAAAACTAGAAAAGAGCAACATTCCCTCATTTAATCAATAGACTACTTATAAATGTACTAACAAAGTACAGAAATGGCATTTTAGCTTAAAAGTGCTCAGGAATAAACATTTCAGTTCTGTTCAAGTGACTATGGAGATAAACGCCTTGGAGAAGAATGGTCCAGATGCTTTTTCCCTGGAAAATGCATCTTGGTAAACTCCTGACTGCCTCCTTTGCAGTAGTGTGCATTAGAAAACTAGATATATTGCATCTGTACAGTTTCCACATTTCCCCACACACACCCCGCTAAAGATCAGTTTTCACCAGCTGGAGTTCTACGTAGTCCCACCAGCTGAAGAGAGCAGAGCTTAGTCATGATGGTGCTAAACGGCGACTCCTTTGCTTGCATCTTTGGAAACAGCTCTATTTCCATTGTTAATATCTCTATTTTTCCCTTTCAGGGTACTTTTGAAGACCCTGACCTGGAGTTACACACTGGCTTTGATTCTTTGCAGGAATGGGACTCCCTGTCGGGATTTCTTGACTGGCCGTTATTTGACATGCCAAGGATGCAGCCTAAGAGCTTAGCTCACCTTTGGAGGGCCAAGATTTCATGGCTCTGGGGAGGGGCAGATCAAAGGTCGGTATCCCGGTAGATCGGTGTCGGAAGTCATGGGAGTCGAAAGATCTCTGGCTGTGTGCCCAGAGACCCGAGATCTTTCGTCACAGAGCTCGGAAAAAGCGACGCAACGGACTTTTAACATCGTAAACCAGCGAGTTGTTTGTTATGTCTCCCCTCTCGCTGTGAACCGGAGACATTTCTTTCTCTGTTATTAGGGAGAGAGAGAGCCTGTGGTATTCGGGTGAATAAGTAGTCTTTGGGGTACTGCAAGCCTTTATGTCTTCGCTGTAAGCTTGAGTGCTCGGTGGTGGGTGCTGATGGGGGAGGGAGGATCGCTGCTTGCTGCCAATTACGCTCAGGGAGGGAAGGGAGCTGGGGGGACTTTGGGGTTCTAACATTTAACTGTCATTCATTCTTTGGAGGCACTCCTCTGTTTTTGTGGATGGTTGCGAAGAAAAAGCATTTCAGAATATTTATTGTATACATTTCTCTGACATTAAATGTACCTTTGAAACATATGAAATATTCATCTTCCAGCAGTCAGACAACACAGTCGATCACACAAGATTGCAGAAATAATTTTTTGGTCTAACTTACCATGAACTTTTTTCACCAGTCCTTGAAGGTGGTCCTGAGCAGCTCGAATTGTCTGCTGTATAACCATAGTCACTTGTCGTTGAACAGAGGGAGGCCCACAAGTTAATAAAAGACGGTGCAATACATTAAAAAGCTCAACTATGAGCAGCTGGAATAGAAGAAAGATACTGTATTTTTAAAAATTATTTAGTGATACAGCAAAGTAACAGACCATTCCAGCCCAATGAGCCTGGACCTCCCAATTATTTCCATGTGACCAATTCACCTGCTGATCCATACGTTTTTGAAATGTAGGAGGAAACCGGAGAATGGGTAGCAAATCCATGCAGTGATCTGGTCGCCTCATTATGGGAAGCATGTGGAAGCTTTAGAGATGATGCAGAGGAGATTTACCAGGATGCTGCCTGGATTGGACAGCATGTCTTATGAGGATGGGTTAAGTGAGGTTAGTGAAGGAGGATGAGAGGTAACTTGGTAGTGGTGTACAAGATGATACAAGGCATACATAGAATGGACAGTCAGCACCTTTTGCCAGGGCAGAAACGGCTAATATGTGAGGGCATATGTACTTTTAAGGTGATTGGAGTAAAACATTGGGGGGGGGGGGGGTGTTGGTTGGGAGGGATTAGTGGGGGATGGTCAGCAGGGGAGTTGGGGGTGTGTGGGGGATAAGGAAATGGGGGATGGGGGCATGGAGAGAGTATGGACATGTTATTGTAGGTGGTCACTACCCTTGATATATATATATATTTTTTTAGAGTTATGACATGGTAATAGGCCCTTCCAACACAATGGGTCTGTGCTGCCCAATTACACCCATGTGACCAATTAACCTACTAACCATGGCCACTGGTGCTGTAATGGCATCCTGTTAACCATTGCACTACTGAGCTTTCCAAGGTAGCTTTGATAGTTCTAGTGCCACCCGAGGTTTTTCCGTGTCAGCCTCAGAAAGCTATGGGTTCAAGTTGCATTCTGGAGACTGGAGCCTAAATCTAGGCTGACAATCCCGAGTTACTACAGCATTGTCAGTGGTCTAGTCTTTCAAGTGAGATTTTAAATGTGTCCGCCCTCTCAGGTTTCCAAAGCAGCACAGGAAAGTTTTCCAGGTATCTTGATCAACAGCTACTCCTCAATCAACATCCCAAAAAAAAACATTTCATAACCTGTCTTGCTGCTCTTCATGGTACCTCACTGTGAATTTCCTGCAAATCTCCTACATTCCACATTTGCTACAATTGTGAACATACTTTGATCGGAGACCCTCTATTTCTTTCCATAGTTGCTACCTGACCTGCTGAGCTGAATCAGCACTTTGTGTGTGTTAATCCAGATTTCCTGCATCTGCAGGATCTCTTGCACATAGCAAGATGAACAAACCCTTATATTCTACACTCTTGAGTGATGAAGGCCAGTATCCCAGGTGCATATGCTGCCACTGTGAGCATGGCGTACAAAGTCCCTCTGTTCCTAAATACTCACTAACTTTCACTGTGTATCTAACAGACCTTCCCAGAATACAGCACCTTATATTTATCAGGATTAAAGCTAATCAGCTATTGCTCCAGCCATTTTATCTGCAAACTAAGTCTACCAAGAACACCAATTTTCTCATCATCTGCAAGTGTACTTATAACTCTTCCTAAATTCATATCCAAATGATCATAAACACCAAGGTTCCTTGTGGTATACCACTGGTCAGAGCGTTCCAATCACTGAAGCAATTTCTCACCATCCTTACATCAAGCCAACTTTGGATCCAATATCACTTGCTTGGATCCACCCAGCTCTAACCTTTCAGACGAGCCTCTCTGTGGGATGTAGCGAAGTCCATGTTGTCTACGTCAACTGTACTGTCCTCGTCAAAATAGTGTTTTTTTTTGTTACATCTAGCCCCTATGTTTCCTTATTTCACCAGAGTTGATGCCCCTCTGCAATTCATCCTCCAAGAATTGGATTTCCTCACTAATTCTCTTCAGTACCCTTCCTACAGAATTTCCCCTCCCCCAAAACACTTGCTAAGCTGAGCTTTAAGGCACCATCCTGATAATACGCTCTTGCACATTCCATGATAGTCGCAATCCAATAATGTCAGGTCAAACTTGACTCCTAACATAGTGAAAGCAAACAGTGGTCTGCAGACACGTACTTAGAATGGAAATAGATGTTTTGAGGCACCAATAAGATCTCATTGAAACCCATTAAATCGTGAAAGGCCCATCTCAGGGGTCCCAACCTTCTTTTACACCATGGACTAATACCATTAAGCAAGGTATCTGGCGACCCCAGGTTGGGGAGCCCTCACCGAGACAGAGGGAATGTGGAGAGGTTGTTTCCTATGGTGGGGAATCTTGGACCAGAGGGCACAGCCTCAGAATAGAATAATGTCCCTTACAAACTAGCCAGGAATATAAAGGATAGCAAAAGCTTTTTTAGGTATGTGAAGAGAAAGAAGATAGTTAAGAACAATGTTGGGCCCTTGAAGAATGAATTGGGTGAAATTGTTATGGGAAACAGAGAAATGGCAGAAGAATTTAATAAGTACTTTAGATCTGTCTTAACTAAGGAAGACACAAGCAATCTCCCAGATGTATGGATGGGCCAAGGACATAGGGTAACAGAGGAAATGAAACAGAATGACATTAGGAAGGAAACGGTGTTGAGTAGACTGATGGGACTGAAGGCTGACAAATCCCCAGATCCAGATGGTCTGCATCCTAGGGTACTAAATGAGGTGGCCCTGGAAATTGCGGATGCATTGGTAATCATTTTCCAATGTTCCTTAGATTCAGGATCAGTTCCTGAGGATTGGAGAATGGCTAATGTTATCCCACTTTTTAAAGAAAGGAGGGAGGGAGAAAACAGAGAACTATCGACCTGTCAGCCTAACATCAGTAATGGGGAAGATGCTAGAGACCAGTATTAAAGATGAAATAGTGGCATATCTAGATAGCAGTGATAGGATTGGGCCGAGCCAGCATGGATTTACCAAGGGTAAATCATGCTTGACTAATCTATTGGAGTTTTTCGAGGATGTAACCAGGAAGTTAGACAAGGGAGATCCAGTGGATGTAGTGTACCTCGATTTTCAGAAGGCATTTGATAAGGTCCCACATAGGAGATTGGTGGGTAAAATCAAAGCTCATGGCATTGGGGGGAAGACATTGACATGGATAGAAAACTGGTTGGCAGATAGAAAGCAAAGGGTAGCAGTGAATGGGTGTTTCTCGGAATGGCAGGTGGTGACTAGTGGGGTGCCACAGGGCTCGGTATTGGGACCACAGCTGTTTACGATTTACGTCAACGATTTAGATGAAGGCATTGAGAATAACATCAGCAAGTTTGCTGATGATACTAAGCTGGGTGGCAATGTGACATGTGATGAGGATGTTAGGAGAATTCAGGGTGACTTAGATAGGCTGGGTGAGTGGGCAGATACTTGGCAGATAACGTTTAATGTGAATAAGTGTGAGGTTATCCACTTTGGGAGTAAGAACAGGAAGGCAGATTATTATCTGAATGGTGTAAAGTTAGGTAAGGGAGAAATACAAAGAGATCTAGGAGTCCTTGTTCATCAGTCACTGAAGGTGAATGAGCAAGTGCAGCAGGCAGTGAAGAAGGCTAATGGAATGTTGGCCTTTATTACAAAGGGAATTGAGTACAAGAGCAAGGAAATCCTCTTGCATTTGTACAGGGCCTTGGTGAGACCACACCTGGAGTACTGTGTACAGTTTTGGTCTCCAGGGTTAAGGAAGGACATCCTGGCTGTAGAGGAAGTGCAGCGTAGATTACGAGGTTAATTCCTGGGATGTCAGGACTGTCTTACGCAGAGAGGGTAGAAAGACTGGGCTTGTACACGCTGGAATTAAGGAGATTGAGAGGGGATCTGATTGCAACATATAAGATTATTAAGGGATTGGACAAGATAGAGGCAGGAAATGTGTTCCAGATGCTGGGAAAGTCCAGTACCAGAGGGCATGGTTTGAGAATAAGGGGAAGGTCATTTAGGACAGAGTTAAGGAAAAACTTCTTCTCCCAGAGAGTTGTGGGGGTCGGGAATGCACTGCCTCGGAAGGCAGTGGAGGCCAATTCTCTGGATGCTTTCAAGAAGGAGCTAGATAGGTATCTTATGGATAGGGGAATCAAGGGATATGGGGACAAGGCAGGAACCGGGTATTGATAGTAAATGATCAGCCATGATCTCAAAATGGCGGTGCAGGCTCGAAGGACTGAATGGTCTACTTCTGCACCTATTGTCTATAAACAGAGATGAGGAGAAATTTCTTTAGCCGGATGGTGGCGAATCTGTGGAACTCATTGCTGGACAGCTGTGGAGGCCAAGTCATGAGGTATATTTAAAATGGAGGTTGATAGGTTCTTGATTATTAAGGGGGTCAAAGGTTGTGGGGAGAAGGCAGGAGAATGGAGTTGAGAGGAAAAATAAATCAATTGTGATGGAATGGCACAGCACACATGAAGGCCAAATGCTGCTCCCGCTTGGACTACTCCAACTCCCTGTATACTGGGATTAGTCAGTCGTCCCTGTCCTGTCTGCAACTGGTCCAGAATGCCGCTGCCAGGCTCCTGACAGGTGCCCATTAAGAGCGACCATATTACTCCTATCCTGGCCTCCCTCCACTGGCTGCCGGAATGGTTCAGAACTAATTTTAAGATTCTTCTGTTTGTTTATAAAGCCCTAAGTGGGCTGGTTCCCCACCCCCCACCCCCATATCACAGACCTTCTAACCCCTTATTCTACTTCCAGGTTCCTCAGGTCGGCTGACTTGGGCTCCTGGCTGTCTCGCAATCTAAACTTAAGTTCAGGGGTGACCACGCCTTTGCTGTTGTAGCCCCTAGACTGTGGAACAGCATTCCCCTCCCTATCAATTCTGTCCCCTCCATCGACTCTTTTAAATCCAGGCTCAAAACTTACTTTTATTCACTAGCATTTGAATTCTCTTGATGTGGCTGATTTTTTGCTTGAGCCTAGGCCCTTGTGTTGTTTTTTTGTGCCTATAAGCTGTTTGCCTTATTGGTTATGTTTGTGTTTCTTGTATTTGTGATTTTAGTTTTCTGCTCTGATCTGTACAGCACTTTGGTCAACGTGGGTTGTTTTTAAATGTGCTTTATAAGTAAATTTGACTTGAATTGACTCGACTCGTGGTCTTATTCTCCATTTTGTTCTGAACATGTTCTCTCGCAAGAACCTGCTGTTTATGGGCACCTACCTGGAGGACTGGAAAGGAAGGGGGAAGATGCCAGAATAAAAAAGTGCGGGAGGGGAAGAATAACTAGAATATGACTGGTGAAGCCAGGTGGGTAGGGAAGGTAAAGGGCTGGAAAAAGAGGAATCTGATTGGAGAGGAGAGTAGACCACAGGAGAAAGGGAACGGGGGGCACTAGGGAGAGGTATTAGGCTAGAGTGATAAAAAAAAGAGGGGAGGGGGAGGGAAAAGTATTTTTACCAGAAGGAGAAATGGATGTTCATACCATCAGGTTGGAGGCTACCCAGACAGAATATAAGGTGATCCTCCTCCACCTTGAGTGAGGCCTCATCTTGGCACAAGAAGCGGCCAAGGACCGACAGATTGGAATGGGAATGGGAATTAAAATGTTTGGCCACAGGAAAATTCCGCTGTTGGTGCTTAACAAAGTGTCTCCCAATTTACAAGTGGATTCACCATTGCAGAAGAGGCTGAATTGCGAGCACTGGATACAATAGATCCACAGGTGAAGTGTTGCCTCACCTGGAAGGACTGTTTAGGGCCCTGAATGAAGGTGAGGAAGGAGGTAAATGGGCAGGTGTAGCACTTTGGCAGGGATAAGTTCTGGTAGGGAAATTAGTGGATAGGGATGAATGGATAAGAGAATCATGGAGAGATCCCTGTGGAAAGCAGAGAGTGGGGAGGAAGGTAAAATTGTGGTTAGTGGTAGGATCCCTTTGAAGATGGCGAATGTGGCGGAGAATGATGCTTTGTATGTGGAGGCTCATGGGATGGTAGGCGAGGACAAGTGGAACTCTGTCACTGTTACACTCAGTCACTACCCCAGGAAGATGGAGTGAGCGAGGATGTATGGGAAATTGAGGGCAGCATAAATGGTGGAAGAAGGGAAACTCCATTCTTTAAAGAAGGACATCTCTGAAAGGAAAATATCATCCTGGAAACAGATGCGGCAGAGACGAAGGAACTGAGAGAAAGGTATATCATTTTTTTTTAAAACAGGAGACGGTGGGATGAGCTATAGTCAAGATAACTTTGGGAATCAGTAGGATTATAAAAGACGTCGTTTAAAAGTTTGTCTCCAGAGATGGAGACAAAGAGAGATCAAGAAAGGGGAGGAAGGTGACAGAATAGAACCAAAGGAATTCATCCAGGACAGGGTTGAAGCTCGAGGTGGTTGATTAAATTATTGAGCTCATCATGGGTGTGTGAATCAGCACCAATGCAGCCATCAGCGTTGCAGAGGGAGAGATGGGAAGCATTACCGAAAATGGACTGTATAACATAGCCATCAAAAAGACAGGCATAGCTGGGACCCATGTGTGTGACAATGACTACTCTCGAGTCTGCAGAAAGTGTTGAGGGCAAGGACCAGTTTTGCTAAATGGAGGAGGGTGGTGGTGGAGGAGAACTGGTTGGTTCTTTTATTGAGAAAGAAGCAGAGAGCTTCAAGGCCTTCTCAATGGGGGAATGTGTTTTACTTATTGACAGAATGTAGACTAGACTGACAAGATCAAATTCTTTCTCCATCAGCTTCAATCTACATGCATAATCTACTACTTGGTCTCAATCCCAGTGAGCACAGGATAGCAACAAACTGCACCATGATTCAGTACAACATCGACTTAACCCCACAGGGTAAACAGCACAATCAGGAATTAACACTGCTTGCCATACAAACATCATACCTGGTCTTCTCCAATGTATGTTACTGCACACGGGGAGTCTAGCAAAGTGCAAAGAGCCTTCAGGCAAGATGTAACATGTTCCAGAGGGTTTTCAGGCCGAGGCGAGCACAGGAACTCAATACTAATACCTGAAATGACAAGACCAAAATTCTTTATGTTCTTAAATTACAAAACCTATTTTTGCCCACATTGACCTACACACCCACACGTATCCAGCAAAGGAAAGTTTTCTCTTCTGAACTATTGCTTTAAAACTTTAGCAAATTGGTACCGGAGATCATCGGCAACATTCTGTGAGCTGCACAAAGATATCTAAATACACGTTAAAATATACCTCTTTCAATTTACTCTCATTGCAGTAACTCCCCTCTAAGAAACATACTTTTAGATCAACTTGATGATCTACAGATCTCACAACTGTCTGAAGAACTCCGCAGACTTGGCAGACCACAGTACATGCGCTTGCAACACTGTGTGTCAGACAGTGGTCAGCAGCACTGGAGCTCCACAGGGGACTGTCCTGTCTCCCTTTCTCTTCACCATCTACACCTCAGACTTCAACTACTGCACAGAGTCTTGCCATCTTCAGAAGTTTTCTGATGACTCTGCCATAGTTGGATGCATCAGCAAGGGAGATGAGGCTGAGTAAAGGGCTACAGTGGGAAACTTTGTCACACGGTGTGAGCAGAATCATCTGCAGCTTAATGTGAAAAAGACTAAGGAGCTGGTGGTGGACCTGAGGAGGGCTAAAGCACCGGTGACCCCTGTTTCCATCCAAGGGCTCAGTGTGGACATGGTGGAGGATTACAAATACCTGGAGATACGAATTGACAATAAACTGGACTGGTCAAAGAACACTGAGGCTGCCTACAAGAAGGGTCAAAGCCATCTCTATTTCCTGAGGAGTCTGAGGTCCTTTAACATCTGCCGGACAATGCTGAGGATGTTCTACGAGTCTGTGGTGGCCAGTGCTATCATGTTTGCTGTTGTGTGCTGGGCCAGCAGGCTGAGGGTAGCAGACACCAACAGAATCAACAAGCACATTTGTAAGGCCAGTGATGTTGTGTGGGTGGAACTGGACTCTCTGACGGTGGTGTCTGAAAAGAGGATGCTGTCCAAGTTGCATGCCATCTTGGACAATGTCTCCCATCCACTCCATAATGTACTGGTTAGGCACAGGAGTACATTCAGCCAGAGACTCATTCCACCGAGATGTAACACTGAGCGTCATAGGAAGTTGTTCCAGCCTGTGGCCATCAAACTTTACAACTCCTCTCTCGGAGTGTCAGACACCCTGAGCCAATAGGCTGGTCCTGGACAAAATCCCACTTGGCATTATTTACTTATTATTATTTAATTATTTATGGGTTTATATTGCTATATTTCTTCACTATTCTTGGTTGGTGCGACTGAAACAAAACCCAATTTCCCTCGGGATCAATAAAGTATGTCCGTCTGTCTGTCTGACTAGGCAGATACAGCATCGTTAAGCAGACAAAGGTTCATCACCACGGTCAGTTGTGGTGGTTTTGTTGAATTCATGTTCCCCCGACTTGGAACACCTAATAGTTAAATGCTGCCCCATCTATTTACTCATGGAGTTCTCAGCTGTGATTCTTATTGCAGTTTACAAACCAGCGGCTGACGATAATCGAGCGCTCACAATACTACAACGATGCAGTCTACAAACAAGAAATAGTCTGTCCCAATGCATTTCAAATCCTAGTCGAAGATTTCAGCCAGGCTTGTTTGAAGAAAACCCTTCACAATTACCATCAGTATATAACCTTTAGCACCAGAGAACCCAACATACTGTTATACTAAGATAAGGAATGTCTTTCGTTCCATGCCCAGATCACATTTTGGTAAATCGAATCACTTGGCTATCATCCTCAGACTTGCATTCAGGCAGAGGCTAAAGAGCAAAGCTCCAGAGATTAGGACAGCAAAGAGGTGATAGCGGGAGGCAGAGCGGCAGTTACGGGATTGCTTTGAGTCTGTGGAGTGGGCTGCGCTCAAGCACTTATCTAGGGATCTGAATGAATACATCATGGTTCTAACAGACTTTACTAAAACAGCTGTAAACAAGTGTGTCGCTACAAAATCATTCAGGGTCTTACCCACTCAGAAGCCCGAGAGAACCATGAGATCTGAAATCTGCTGAGGGCTTGATCAGCTGCATTCAAGTTTGGTGACCAAGAAAATTATGAGAGGTCCAGGTATGATCTCTGGAAAGCCATCTTAAGGGCAAAATGGCAATTCAGGACCAAACTTGAATCAATGAAGGATGCTCGACCGTTGTGGCAGAGCTTGGACACTATTATCTCATGAAGTTAAATCAAATGACAGCAGGGCTTCACTTCCAGATGAGCTCAATGGCTTCTATGCTCACACTCCTCTTCAAAACACAGAGGAAGCATTACAAATTCCTACATCCCCGGGTGATCTTATGGTATCAGTCTCTGAAGCTGATGTGCAAGCAGCCCTCAGGAGGGTGAGCCAATGAAGGACATCTGGCCAAATACTAAGGACCTGCGCTAATCAATTGAGTGGTGTGATCAACTGAGTGATTATCTGAGGGAAGATCCTGCCTTACCAACCTATTGGAATTTTTTGAGGTAATCTCAAATAAGATTGACAAGGGAGAGGCTGTAGATGTTGTGTATTTGGAATTTCAAAAGGCCTTCGATAAGGTGCCGCATAAGAGGCTGCTTAATAAGATGAGAGTCCATGGAATTACAGGAAAGATATTGGAATGAGTGGAGCATTGGCTGACAGGCAGAAAGCAAAGAGTGGGAATAAAGGGATCCTATTCTGGTTGGTTGCCGGTTACTAATGGTGTTCTGCAGGGGTCGGTGTTGGTGCTGCTTCTTTTTACATTGTGTATCGATGATTTAGATTATGGATTAAATGGTTTTGTGGCTAAGTTTGCGGATGACACCAAGATAGGTAGAGGAGCAGGAAGTATTGAAGAAACGGAAAGGTTGTAGAGAGACATGGTCAGTTTAGGAGAGTGGGCAAAAACATGGCAGGTGAGATACAATGTTGAGAAATGCACGATTGTACATTTTGGAAGAAAAAAATAATCGGGCAGATTATTTAGATGGAGAGAAAATTCAAAAATCGGAACTGCAAAGGGACTTGGGTGTCCTCGTGCAGGATACCCTAAAGGTTAACCACCAGGTTGGATCGGCAGTAAGGAAAGTGAATGCTATGTTGGCATTCATTTCGAGGAATAGTGTATAAGAGTAAGGAGGTGTTAATGAGGTTCTATGGGGCACTGGTGAGACCTCATTTGGAATACTGTGTGCAGTTTTGGGCCCCCTATCTTAGAAGGGATGTACTGATGTTGAAGAGAATTCAGAGAAGATTTACGAAGATGATTCCTGGAATGCAGGGGCTAACATATGAGGAGTGTTTGTCAGCTCATGGACTGTATTCATTAGAGTATAGAAGAATGATAGGGGATCTCATAGAAACATTTCAAATGTTGAAAAGGGTTGGACAGCGTAGATGTGGAAAGGCTGTTTCCCTTGGTGGGTGAGTCCAGGATAAGAGGCCACAGTCTTAGAATTAGGGGGTACCCATTTAAAACAGAGATGAGGAGAAATATTTTTAGCCAGAGGGTTGTGGATTTATGGAATTTGTTGCCACATACAGCTGTGGAGGCCCAATCATTGAGGGTGTTTAAGGAGGAGATTGATAGGTATCTAATTAGTCAGGGTATCAAGGGATATGGGGAAAAAGCCAGAAATTGGAACTAGATGGGAGAATAGTTTAGCTCATGGTGGAGCAGACTCGATGGGCCAAATGGCCTACTTCTGCTCCTTTGCCTTGTGATCTTGTGTGTTCACTGAGATCTTTAACCTCTCACTATGGCAGTATGTGGTACCCACCTGCTTCAAGCAGGCTTCAATTATACTGGTGCCCAAGAAGAGGATGGTGACTTGCCTCAATGACTATTGCCCACTAGCACTTACATTCACAGTGATGAAGTGTTTTGAGAGGATGGTGATGAAACATATTAATTCCTGTCTGAGAAACAACTTAGATTTACTCTAATTTGCCTACTGGAGCAACAGGTCCATAGCAGATGCCATTTCATTGGCACTTCACTAAACCTTGGAACATCTGGACAGCAAAGATGCATACATTAGGATGCTCTTATCAACTACAGCTCAGAATTGAATACCATCATCCTCTAAACTAATCAATAAATAAGCTCCAAGTCCATGGCCTCAATACCTCCTTGTACAACTGGATCCTGGATTTCCTCACTTGCAATCAGTTCAGATTGGCAACATCTCCATCACAATCTCTATCAGCACAGGTGCACCACAGGCTATGTGCCTAGACTCTGCTCTATTCTCTTTATACTTAGGAGTGGGTGGCTAAGCACAGCTCCATTGTCATATTCAAGGTTGCAGATGACATCGCTGTCGAAGGCTGAATCAAAGATGGTAATGAATCAGCATATAGGAGGGAGATTGAAAATCTGGTTGAGTATTGTCATAACATTCAATGTCAGCAAGACCAAGGAGCTGATTATAGACTTCAGGAGAAGGAAACCAGAGGTCTATGAGCCGGTCCTCAGACGTGGAGAGGGTCAGCAACTTTAAATTCCTAGGTGTTATTATTTCAGAGGACCTGTCTTGGCTCCAACACTTAGGTGTAGTTATGAAGAAAGCTCAGCAGCACCTCTGTTTCCTTAGGAGTTTGCAGATATTCAGCTTGACATCTATCTCAGGAAAACAGTATCCATTGTCAGGGACCCCCATCAACCAGGAAATGCTATCTTCTTGCTACTACCATTAGAAACTTTCAGGAACAGTTACTACCCCTCAACCACAGGCTCTTGAACCAAAGGCGATAACTTCACTCGCCCTATCACTGAAATGTTCCCACAACCAATGGACTCACTTTCAAGGACTCTTCGTCTCATGTTTTGATATTTATTGCTTATATATTAAAAATTCTTTTTTGTATTTGTAGTTTGTTGTCTTCTGCACTCTGGTTGAATGCCCTGGTTGGGCAGTCTTTTATTGATTATGTTGTGGTTACTATTCTATAGATTTATTGAGTATGCCCACAAGAAAATGAATCTCAGGGTTGTATATAGAAACATATATGTACTTTGATAATAAATTTTTCTTTGAACTTTGAAAACACCAATGGTATAAGATTGGAAGAGTACAGGATAAATTTACAAAGATGTTGCTGGGACTTGGAAGACCTCAGTTACAGGGAAAGCTTGAATAGATTAGGATGTTATTCCCTGAAGTGTAGGAGAATGAAGGGGGATTTAACGGAGGTACATAAAATCATAATGAATGTTGATAGGTAAATGTAAGCAGGCTTTTTTCCACTAAATTTGGGTGAGACTAGAAGTAGATGTCATAGGTTAAGGGTGAAAGGTGAAACAATTAAGGGGAACATGAAGGAGAATTTCTTCACTCAGAGGTTGGTAAGAGTGTGGAATGAGCTGCCAGCAGAAATGGTGGATGTGGGTTTGATTTTAATGTTTAACAGAAGTTTGGGTAAGAGGGATGAGGGCTTTGGTCTAGGTGTGGGTCAATGGGACTAGGCAGAATAACAGCTTGGCATGGACTAAATAGGTCAAAGTGCCTATTTCTGTGCTGTAGTACTCAATGACTAGATCTCCAGTTTTGGCAATGAGCTGGCTTCTGAATGATTACAGTCAAATCGCTACAACATGCTTACTGAAGAAGGGGAGCTCCAGCATTCATCTTCTATCCCCACCCCACCCCACTCACCCAGTTACATTCAGCTTTTGCCCCACATTTCTTACAGCTAGAGCAGTGCACAGAAAGTTCGGGACCTTCTCACCCTCAGTAATGGGAGTCAAAAAATACAGATGCTGAAATGAGGAAAAAAAAACTCCGGAAATGTTGGAAACTCAGTAGTTGCAGCTGCATCAGTTGAAGGGGAAACAGTAAACATTTCAGATCAAAGATCAAAATTCAAAGTAAATTTATTATCAAAGTATGTATACATTACCGTACACTATCTCGTGATTCATTCTCTTACAGACATCTACAGGGAAAAACACTAAGAATTTTTGAAAAACAATACAAAGGACTGACAAACAAAATGTACACAAGACAAATTGCAAATAAAAATTATACTGAGAACATGATCTGTAAAGAGTCCTTGAAAGTGAGTCTGTAGGTTGTAGAATCAGTTCAGAGTTGTGGTGAATGAAGTTATCTATGCCAGTTCAGGAGCCTGATGGCTGCAGGATAATTAAAAGTCCAAAATTATGAAAGCATTTAATTAAGTGGCAAGGTGACAGGTTCAAGGTAATATCTGTGAAAAGCACCAGAAATCACAAGACATAGGAGCAGAATTAAGCCATTCAGCCCATTGAGTCTGTTCCACCATTCTAAAACAGCTGATTTATTATCCCCCTCAACCCCATTCTCCTGCCTTCTCCCCAAAATCTTTGATGCCCAAGCAAATCAGGAACTTTGCTAATTAAGACCCTATCAAGCTTCAAGCAAGAGAAAATCTGCAGAAGCTGGAAATCCAAGCAACACACACAAAATGCTGGAGGAACTCAGGAAGCCAAGTTCGGCCTGAAACATCGACTGTACTTTTTTCCATAGATGCTGCCTGACCTGTTGAGTTCCTCCAGCATTTAGCGCATATTTCCCCTATCAAGCTCCGCTTTAAATATAAGTCAATGACTTGGACTCCACAGCTGTCTGTCAAATAATTCCATATTCACCACCCACTGCTACAGAAACCCATCCCTCATCTGTTCTCAAGGGGTGTCCTGAGGATTTATTTGAAAAAAAGACATTTGTTAGAATGTAGAATGCACTGCCTGAAAGGGTATGTGAACTGGATTCCAAAGAACTTTGAGAAACAAATCATATATACGTATGCAGCAGAATATATATGATCTATAGGGATATGAAAGGGTGTTGGGGCCTATCTAAAAGCTTCCTCAAAGTGACTGCACAGGCATGACCAATGTAATGATTTCATGGTTCAATGATGCAATGATAAGATGCAGAAGATAATCTGAGTTAATAAAAAGTTGCGTTATCCTACGCACACTGGCTTACCAAAAATAAGATGGAGACGGTCTGTGTTGATCTCCTGCAGTGTTTTGGGTGAACCTCCAGATGTCTGATTGAGAAAGGTGCCTGTCTGGGTTTTCTGCCCAGTGTGAACTGCAGGCTCGTGTGCAATAGTGAACCCAGTGCTGTTCAGCCAAAGTGCTACCGCGTGCATAATTGGAGCCCACGAGGTGCGGTAGTGTAGCCTGGCACTGTCGATTGTTTCTGGGGTATAGAAGGCTCCTCCTGTAACAAACAGCACATTTAAACCAAACATGCCAGAAATAGCAGAACTATTTGCATTTATCTATCACTTTCAAAATGGTTTCAAAGGCATTAAATATTTTATGACAAAACATTTCAGGAGATGTTAAAATCAGATTTACTAGCACTGATATATTGGTCGTGAAATTTGTTTTGCAGAAGTAGTACCTAAAAAAATACTATAATTACAGTTATAATATAAAAAATAATGCAAAAAGGGAGCAAAATAGTGAGGTAGTGTTCATGGACTGATGGACCATTTAGAAACATGATGGTGGAGGGGATGAAGCAGTTTCTAAAACTTTTAGTGTGCATCTTCAGGCTCCTGTACCTCTACACTGATGGCAGTAATGAGAAGACAGCAAGTTCAGGGTGGTGAAGGTTTTTCATGATGGATGCCACCTTCTTGAGGCATCGCCTTTTGAAGATGTCCTCGATGCAATCAGTTAGAATGCTCCCTATCTGTAGAAATTTGTGAGTGTCTTTGGCGATATATCAAATGTGCTTAAACTCCTAATGAAATATTGTCACTGTCATGCCTTCTTCATAATTGCAACAATATGTTAGGTCCAGGATAGATCCTTAGAGATGTTGACACCCAGGAACTTGAAGCTTTCCATGCCTGACCTCTCAATGAGAACTGCTGTGTGTTCTCCTGAATTCCCCTTTCTAAAGTTCACAATCAATTCCTTGGTCTCACTGATGTTGAGTGCAAGGTTGCTGTTGCACCACTCAACCAGTTGATCTATCACATTCCTGTATGCCTTGACGCCATCTAAGATCCTGCTAACAGTTGTGTCATCAGCAAATTTATAGATGGCATTTGAACTGTCGTGAGGGCAGAGAGAGTGGAGCAGAGGGCTGAGCAGGCATCCTTGAAGCGTGCCTGCGTCGACTGGCAGTGAGATATTATTTGTGGTTGGTAACAGAAAAAGCCTTGAGGCTAGAAAAGGATACAGATATCTTAAATGAATGGATCAAGATTGGGCAAACGAAGTGTAATATGGGAAAATGAATGTGTTCATTTTGGCAAAAACAAAGGAGCCTCATAGCTAAACAGTGATAGCAAAGCTTTGAAATGCACAGCGATCCTGGTATATTGATGCATAATTCACAGAAGGCAGGTTATGTTCAGTGATGTGGAACATTGATGAGACCACATCTGGAACACTGTGTATTGTACTTGTCTCCTTATTTATTTATCTATTTATTTAGCAATACAGCATGGAACAGGCTTTTCAAGCCCTACAAATCATACTGCCCAGCAACCTGCCTATTTAACCCGAGCCTGATCACAGGACAATTTACAATGACCAATTAACCTACTAATTGATTCGTCTTTGGAGTGTGGAAGGAAACCCATACATTCATGGGGAGGACATACAAACTCCTTACAGACAGCGTCAGATTTGAACTCCAAACTCAAATGCCCTGAGCTGTAATAGTGTCACACTAACTGTTACATTACTGTGGAGCTGGGATTACGTCCACTGGAATTTAGAGTTGTGAGAGGTGATCCTAAGCAGTCTCAACAGGGTGAATGTATGATGTTTCTTGTAAGAAATGAAGAACTAAGGTTACTGTTTAAAAGGGATCACCCATTTAAGACAGGTATGAGGATAAATGCTTCTCAGAGTGATGAGCCTTTGGAAAACTTTTCCTTAAAGAACAGTGGAAGCAGAGTATTGGAATATTTTTAAAGACGGAGATAGAGTGATCAATAACAGCAAGATAGGTTACAATAAGATGAACTCTTGATCTCATAATCTACCAAGTTATGATCTTGCACTTTACTGTTTACCCGCACCACACCTTCTCTGTATCTGTTACACTTTATTCTGCATTGCTATTGGTTTAACTTTGTTCTACAATGCACTGTGCAATGACTTAATCTGTATGAACAGTAAGCAAGTCAAGCTTTTCACTGTATCTTGGTACACGTGACAATAATAAACCAATACCAATATACTGTTGGCCACAGAAGCTTTAGAAAATGGAATGAGAAGAAACTAGCTTTCTGTTGATGCCACACCTAAACAAGTTCTGGAAAACCCCACAACAATCCCAGTTGCTGAGGAGATGATCAGTAGACAGACCAAAACCGAGAGCAATTTTGATCTGCATCATTACAGATCTAAGGTATCAAAGTTCACTGACATGTAGTAAAAGCAATGCCACTGCGCAATAAAACTGGGCCAGGTACAAATGACATACAAATGCACCACAGTTTCGTTATGTCAATAACATTGAGATTCAATAAATCACTGAGAACAATTGTGCACCAAATAAAAGGAGTTAGTGACTAAAGATAGGCACATTATAGTAAAACTTGACAAACTTGAAGATAGACTGAGTGAGCTAGGGGTTCTTTCTTTGGAGCAGAGGAGGATGAGAGATAACTTAATAAAAGTGTACAAGATGATAAGAGGCATAGACCGCGTCAACAGCCAGATACTTTTTCCCAGGGTAGAAATAGCTAATACAAGGGGGCATCATTTTAAGGTGATTGGAGCAAAGTATAAGGGGATGTCAAAGGCAAGTTGTTTTTTTTTTACACGGAGGATGGTGGGTGTGTGGAATGCCCTGCCAAGGGTAGTGATACAGGAAGATACATTAGGAACATTTAAGGGACTTGGATAGGCACATAATGGAAGAAAAAGGGTAGGTTATGTGGGAGGGAAGGGTTAGATTGATCTTGCAGCAGGTTAAAGGGTCAGCATAACATTTTGGGCCAAAGGGCCTGTACTGTACTGTAGTGTTCTTCGTTCTAAGACATTTCCCAGGAGGATAAATACAACATTTTTCCGCAACAGCTATTGGGGCTGAGACACACCTTGGTCAAAAAAGCATGCTTCAAGCGGTGCATGTACAGAAAATAAGAGGGAAAGAGACAGAGGAGATTAGGGATGGTATTGCAGGATGCAAGAGTTAGGCAGCTGGAGGCATGGTAACCAGTGATAGTGACAGTGAGTGGGGATGTACAAGAGGTTAGAGCTGAAGCACGTCAGAGACTAAGGCTTCCAGAGCTGAAGGAAGTTAGAGAGATGGGAAAAAGCAGTAGGTCCACATCAGAGAAACACACACTAAATACTAGAGGAACTCAGCAAGTCAGGCAGCTTCAATGCAGCAGAATAAATAGTTCATGTTTCAGGTCGAGACATTTCAGAGCTCCTTGGCGGGGATTCATGACTACATGAGGCCTGAGGCCAAATCCGTTCTCAACTAATCATCAAGTGTGAAGGAGAACATCAGCAAAGCAAATTGGAACTTCTTCAGAACCAAACCAGAACTCAGGGCAAACCTTACCCTCAGATGGCAACTGGCTGGCAAATTCAGGGGGCAGAGTCAACAGGGCATAATCCTTTAGTGCAGCAAGCCAAAGACGGCTGAGAATTGGCAGCTCTGGCTGAACAAGTGTGATCAAGCTGTCTGGAGGGAGCTCATCCACCATGCCATAATCATCATCATCTTCCTTATTCTTGGCAGGTTTCACCGGCTTGGTCTCTGCTTCCTTTTTTGTTTCCATTGCAACTATGTAGACCTAGACAAACGAAAGGTGCATTAGATTAAATAACACGTGAAGTGGTGTTCCCCAGGCCACATTTTTCAATTATACTTGTCAGTTCTTGAATTAAGTGAAACCTAGTTATAAAATTGCAGGCCGGGGAAAAAGATAACGAGAGTAGATTGTTATCTCCCAGAGAACAATCTCATGATTTAACAGAGCTACTAATATTTTCATAATACAGAGAGGAATCAGAATCAGGATTATTATCACTGACATACTTCATGAAATTTGTTGTTTTGCAACAGCAGTACAGTGGATTCTAGTTAAGTGGGGCAACCACTTGCTTGGGGCAATTCTTGAAGACACTCCCGGCTAATTTCTCCATCAGTTTTTGTCCTTTACTTACTTGGGACACTGCCACTTAATTGGGACAGAAGACTAGTGCCGAACACTTTCTAACGTGTCAGCCAGGTGCATTTGTATGGCCGTTAGGCACTACACTGTGCTTAGAGAAAGCAGTTTTTAAATAGCATCAATTACTAAACACAGTGATTTTTGTCACTGATAGTTGGTGAGAAATAAGCATTAAAGCAATTCAGAACTGTTTTGCTCACTGAGGTTTCAAGTATTCAGGACTGGAGATGCCAGAAATGGCTGGGTGTGAAAATGAAACTATTTCACTGCTTCAATAAGTTAGGAACTATGAAAAACTTGAATGAAAACTAGGTTTTGAGGATGCAATCACTGAAAGCATTATGTGAAGACGGTCCATTATCTGTACTAGGTGTCCTGATTTTCTTCATTTACAGTCAATCAAAACAAAAAACAAGGCAGCATATACTGGATGAATTCCTCCAACAATAACTATTAGGAACTCATACACTGACTTATAGTACTGCAGTAGCATTGGTAGAGCTTTAATTTGTTTTGTATTTCATTTAAATACATTACTTGCTACTCAGTTAAATGGTAGTTTGTCCTTTTTAACTGTTTCCATGAAATGGACTAATTGGGCTAAAATGTACTGGTCCCAATGTGTCCCAATTAACCAGAATCCACCACATATAAAAAATAAAGTTCAAAGTAAATTTATCATCTAAGTACATATGTTACCATATTCAAGAGATGCATTTTCTTGTGGGCATACTCAATAAATCTTATAACCATAATAGAATCAATGAAAGACTGCACCGACAGAGTGCACAACCAATGTGCAAAAGACAACTGTGCAAATGCAAAAAAATATAACAGTAATATATAATAAGCAATAAATATCAAGAACATGAGATGAATAGTGCATGAAAGTGAGTCCACTGGTCGTGGGAGCATTTCAATAATGGGGCAGGTGAAGTTGAGTGAAGTTATACCCTTTGGTTCAAGAGCCTAATGGTTGAGGATTAATAACTGCTCTTGAACCTGGTGGTGCAAGTACTGAGGCTCTTCTACCTTCTTTCTGATGGCAGCAGTGAGAAAAGAGCATGAGCTGGGCAGTGGGGGTCCTTAATGATGGATGCCGCTTTTCTGCAACATCTCTCTGTGTAGAAGTGCTCAATGGTGGGGAGGACTTTATCCATGATGGACTGGGCCATATCCACTACTTTTTGTAGAATTTTCCATTCAAGAGCATTGGTGTTTCCATAACAGGCTGTGATGAAGCCAGTCAATATACTCTCCACCACACATCTACAGAAGTTAATCAAAGATTTTAATGTCATGAACTTAAGGAAGTAGAGGTGCTGCCGTGTTTTCTTCATAATCGCTTTTTAACAGTGCAAGAAAAGAAAATAACGAGATAGTGTTCATAGACCAATCAGAAATCTGATAGTGGAGGGGAAGAAGCTGTTCCTGAAACAGCATGTACACCTTCAGGTTCCTGTACCTCTTTCCCTGATGGTAACAATGAGAAGAGGGCATACCCTGGGTGAAAAGGTCCTCAATGATCGAAGCAGCCTTCTTGAGGCATCACCTTATGATGATGATGGGGAGGCTGGTGCCCATTGGCTGAGACTGATTTGTAAGGGCGTCAAAGGTTTATAGGGAGAAGACAGGAGAATGGAGTTGAGAGAGATAATAAATCAGCCCTGATGGAGCAGATTGGATGGGCCACATGCCTAGTTTTGCTCTTATGTTTTATGGTCTTATGATGGAGTTCTAACGGCCAGGAAAGAAACAAGTGAAATAAACCCATGAGATAACTGAGTAATTGAACTATTACTTTTCAGCTAGCCTAACAGGGTCAAAGTCAAAGTACATTTATTATCAAAGTATTTATATGTTATATACTATTTAATTCTTCATTTTCTTGTGGGCAATCTCAGTAAACAAAAAAATACAACAGGATCATTGAAAACCTACTCACAAATAAAGACAAGCAACAGTGTGCAAAATATGAGATGTGCAAATACTAAAAAAACAAATAATAATAAATTAAGTATATAAATAAAAGTGAGAACATGAGTTGTAGAGTCCTTGAAAGTGAGTCCATAAGTTCTGAAATCAATTCAGTGTTGAGGTGAATGAAATTTCCCACACTGGTGCGTTTGGTGCCAGAGTGGCCAACTGGATGGTAGCAACAAAAGCAACCCTGACACCTGCGTCAACCCCACTGCTACCACCCCGGCAGGTCCCTGCAACGAGGCTTGAAGAAGGTGCTCTTTGAGGTCCTGGGCACCATTTTCCCTTGGTAAGAAAGTGCGGGCCACAGAGGAGGAGAAGATCAAACTGATGGAGGAATTTGGAGTTCACCTGGTTGGGCTAACAGTCGATTCCCAGGGAGCAATGATGATGCAGAAGGTGGGAGATGGTACAGTTATTGCCCAGTACATGATGCGTGGTTTTTATTTTTGTGATCTTGAATCTTGTTGTGTTATGGGTCTACAGAGTGCGAGATTGCGGAGCGAGTTGGGGACAGTTCCTTGTGGATTCAACATGCTAGGTTTAAAAAGTGAATGGGGCCTGCTGGGACTTGTTTGCAGAGCGGGAGGCTGATTGTGTTAGTAGTAACTTAGCAAGGGCCAATAAAAAGAAGCGAGGTTTAAGCAGAGCAGCCATCATTGGAGCGGACCAGAGTGAGAGTGGTCAGGCTTTAGGCTTTGAGGAGAACAGGCAGAGGATAAAATTAAGCTTGAGAAGTTAGAGCCATAAGTATAACAAGCGTAGGCAGGATCGTAGTTAAGGCAGTGGAATGCTCCTCCTGCAAGATGTGGGATGCAGAACACTGAATGGTCTCCCTGATGACTTCATCTGTTGAAAGTGCATCCAACTTCTGTTTCTCGTTGACAAGGTCAAGGAACTTGAAATGGAGCTGGATGCACTCAGGACTATGTGGGAGGTGTAAAACCTTGGATAAAACTTTTACTGAGGTAGTCACACCCAGAGTGCAAGATTCAGATAGCAGGTGGGTGACTACCAGAAGTAAGGGGTGTAAGCAGTCAGTAAGAGTTCTCTGTGGCCATTCCCCTCAGCAATGAGTATACCCATTTGGATACCACTGGGAAGAAAGACCTATCAGAGCACAGCAGCAGCAGCCAGGCCTGTGGCACTGTGACCAGCTCTGAGGCTCAGCAGGGAAGGTTAAAGTCAGGGCAGAGCGATAGTTATAATAGACTTGATAGTTAGGGGGCAGTTAGTCAGACAGGAGATTCTGTGGCCACAAAAAAAGACTCCAGGATGGTGTGTTGCCATCCTGGACGTCTGAGAGGGGCTGCAAAGTATTCTCAAGAGGGAGGCTGAGCAGCCAAAGGTTGTGGTGCACATTGGCCTCAGAGACATTGGTACAAAGGAGGGAAGAGGCCCTGCACAGAGAGTATAGGGAGTTAGGGAAGAATAGAACCTTGAAGGTAGTAATTTCTGGATTACTCCCAGTACCACGTTAGTCAGGACAGGAATAGGGTGATAGTACAGATGGATGAGTGGCTGAAGAAGTGGTGTACGGGGCAGGGTTTCAAGTTATTGGATAATTAAAACTTTTTCTGGGGCAGGGGTAACCTGGAAGGATTTAAACTAGTTTGGCAGGAGGATGGAAGCAGGTCAGCAAGTGGAAGGATAGAAAGGAAGGTAGATGTCAGGGCCAGTAAAAACAGGCAGAAGCAAAGTGATAGATACAATGGGATGAATTGTTTGAAGTGCATTTTAATACTCGTCATATTATGGGTAAAGGTGATGAACTCGGAGCATGAATCAGTACATGGAACTGTGACATTGTGGCCATTACAGAAACTTGGTTGAGAGAGGGACAGGAATGGGTGCTGACCTTAGGGTTTCGAAGTTTTAGAAAAGATAGAGAGGGAGATAAATGAGGCGGGGGAGTTGTACTACTAACCAGGGCAATATCACAGCTGCAGTCAGAAGGGACATATGGAGGACTCATCCACTGAATCTATATGGGTGGAACACATAAATACGAAGGGTGATAGGATTGTAAAACAGACCTCTCCAATAGACACTGATGAACAGATATGCAAACAGGTTAAACAAAGGTGTGAAAACAATAGGGTCACTGTCACATGGGACTTCAACTTCCCTAATATCAGCTAGGGCCTTTTGAGTGCAAAAGGTTTATATGGGGCTGTAGCGATGTGCTACACACAGCACTGAAATAATGACACGCAGTCGGTAAGTCGTTTCGAGACTAGTTTATTCAAACTTCGCGGTGCTGGCATTTAAATCCCTAGCGCCCGCCCTCTCTGGGCGGAAATGACATCGGAGGTACATTACTAAAGTCTCCCCCCGCGCGCTGGCTATTTGTGAGCCGGTTTGCCTGCGCAGAAAGTGGGTCGCCACATAACCCCCCCCAGAACCGGCGATACACCCCCCAATATCCACAGTCTGGATCAGCCTCTGTTTGGGAGGTCTGCCTCTGCGCCGCGGTGCCTGAACCTCGGCCGGCTGCGCCAAGTCCACATGGGCTGGTTTGAGACGGTCCACTGTGAAAACTTCCTCTTTCCCCCCAATGTCCAGAACGTACATGGACCTGTTGTTGTTGATCACCTTGAATGGCCCCTCGTACGGCCGCTGTAGCGGTGCCCGGTGTCCGCCCCTTCGTTCAAACACAAACTTACAGTTTTGCAGGTCTTTGGGTACATGGGTCGGGGTCTGTCCGTGCTGTGAAGTTGGTACGGGGGCCAGGTTGCCGAGCCTTTCGCATAGTCTGTCCAGGACTGCTGCGGGTTCTTCCTCTTGCCCCCTTGGGGCTGGTATGAACTCTCCTGGGACGGCCAGGGGCGCGCCGTACACCAACTCGGCCGACGAGGCGTGCAGATCCTCTTTGGGCACTGTACGAATTTCAAACAGGACCCAGGGAAGCTCGTCCACCCAAGGCGGGCCATGAGAGCCGACTTCAAGTGACGGTGGAAGCGTTCCACCAGTCCGTTCGACTGTGGGTGATAGGCAGTTGTGTGGTGCAGCTGCGTTCCCAACAGGCTGGCCACAGCCGACCACAGGCTGGAGGTGAACTGGGTGCCTCTGTCGGAGGTAATGTGGGCCAGAAGCGTGCTACCCAGGTTGTGATCAGTGCTCAGGCGCAGGAATCGGCAGATGTGTCGGTGAGCGGGACCGCCTCTGGCCACCTCGTGAACCGGTCTACCATCGTTAGGAGGTACCGCGCTCCTCGGGACACTGGTAGGGAGCCCACGACATCCACATGAATGTGATCGAACCTCCGGTGGGTGGGTTCGAACTTCTGCGGCGGGGCTTTAGTGTGCCGCTGCACCTTGGCTGTTTGGCACTGCGCGCACGTTCTGGCCCATTCACTAGCCTGCTTGCGAAGTTCGTGCCATGCGAACTTGCTGGAGACCAGCCGGACGGTTGTCCTGATAGATAGGTACACCAAACCGTGTACAGAGTCGAAAACCCGCCGACTCCAGGCTGCCGGGACAATGGGGCGAGGTTGGCCGGTAGCCACGTCACACAGGAGGGTCCTATCACCTGGGCCTACAAGAAAGTCTTGCAGCTGCAAACCCGAGACTGCAGTCCTGTAGCTGGGCATCTCGTTGTCTGCCTGCTGTGCCTCCGCCAGTGCTGCATAGTCCACCCCCAGGGACAGGGCTGGTCTGGAGAGTGCGTCCGCCACAACGTTGTCCTTTCCCGAGACATGCTGGATGTCCATCGTGTACTCCGAGATGTAGGACAGATGTCGCTGCTGGCAAGCCGACCAGGGATTGGACACCTTCGTGAACGCGAAGGTCAACGGTTTGTGGTCCGTGAACGCGGTGAACGACTTGCCTTCTAAGAAGTACCTGAAATGCCGGATCGCCAGGTATAGTGCCAACAGCTCCCGGTCGAAAGCACTGTACTTGAGTTCGGGTGGTCGTAGGTGCTTGCTGAAGAACGCAAGGGGTTGCCAGCGCCCCTCGATGAGCTGCTCCAGCACCCCACCGACTGCAGTGTCGGATGCATCCACCGTGAGTGCGGTCGGAACGTCCGTTCTGGGGTGCACCAGCATCGCAGCATCTGCCAAGGCTTCCTTGGCTTTAACGAAAGCGGCCCCGGCCTCCTTGTCCCAAGTAATGTCCTTGCCTTTACCCCGACATCAGGGTGTACAAAGGGCGCATGATACGGGCTGCTGAGGGGAGGAAAAGGTGGTAGAAGTTCACCATACCAACAAACTCCTGCAGGCCTTTGACCGTGTTGGGCCGAGCAAAGTGGCGGATCACGTCTACCTTGGCGGGCAGAGGTGTTGCCCCGTCTTTGGTAATCCTGTGGCCCAGGAAGTCGATGGTATCGAGACTGAACTGGCACTTGGCCAGGTTGATCGTGAGGCCATATTCACTCAGTCGGGCGTAGAGTTGTCGGAGGTGGGACAGATGTTCCTGATGATTGCTGCTGGCTATGAGGATGTCGTCCAAATAGATGAAAGCGAAGTCCAGGTTGCGTCCCACCATGTCCATTAACCGCTGAAACGTCTGTGTGGCATTCTTTAGGCCGAACGGCAATGCGGAGGAACTCGAAAAGGCCGAAAGGGGTGATGAGTGCCGTTTTGGGGACGTTGTCCGGATGCATCGGGATTTGATGGTATCCCCGGACGAGGTCTACCTTGGAGAAGATCCGTGCGCCATGCAGGTTTGCTGCAAAGTCCTGAATGTGCGGCACAGGGTAGCGGTCCAGTGTTGTAGCCTCGTTCAGCCTGCGGTAGTCGCCGCATGGTCTCCAGCCCCCGTTGCTTTGGGCACCATGTGCAGGGGGGAGGCCCATGGGCTGTCGGACCGCCGTATGATCCCCAATTCCTCCATCCTCTTGAACTCCTCCTTCACCAGGCCGAGCTTTTCTGGGGGGAGCCTTCGTGAGCAGGCATGGAGGGGTGTTCCCTGGGTCGGAATGTGGTGCTGTACCCCGTGTCTGGGCATGGCTGCCGTGAACTGCGGTGCCAGAATCGATGGGAAGTCCGCCAGGATTCTGGTGAATTCGTTGTCTGACAGCATGATGGAGTCCAGGTGTGGAACCGGCAACTTGGCTTCACCCAGGGAGAACGTCTGGAAAGTCTCGGCATGTACCAGTCTTTTCCCTTGTAAGTCGACCAGCAGGCTGTGAGCTCGCAAGAAATCCACCCCCAGGAGTGGTTGGGCCACCGCGGCCAGTGTGAAGTCCCACGTGAACCGGCTGGCGCCGAACTGCAGCTGCATTGTGCGGGTGCCGTAGGTCCGTATCGTGCTGCCGTTTGCGGCCCTCAGGGTGGGTCCTGGCTTCCTGTTGCGGGTGTCGTACCCCGTTGGGGGCAAGACGCTGATCTCCGCTCCGGTGTCGACCAAGAAGCGATGTCCCTACTGTTTGTCCCAGACGTACAAGAGGCTGTCCTGGTGGCCAGCTGCCATAGTCATTAGCGGTATCTGGCCCTGGCCCTGGCCCTTGCAGGGCGGGCAACAACGGCGGGCTTTTGTGCCCCACCGCTGGTGGTAGAAACACCACTGTTCACTGGCCTCCTCACTCCTGCCTGTGTGTTGCGTGCACGCCCCTGCCGGGCCTGGTCTGGTAATCTGACCGACAGACGCCACGCTCTCCCTCTTGGCTTTCCACAGCACCTTCCGGGGGTCGCTGAAATCTGCGTCGGCCAGCAGCAGATGTATGTCCTCGGGCAGTTGTTCCAGGAATGCTTGCTCGAACATGAGGCAGGGCTTGTGTTCGTCAGCCAGGGACAGCATCTCGTTCATCAATGCTGACGGCAGTCTGTCTCCCAAACCGTCCAGGTGAAGCAGGCGGGCACCCCGCTCACGCCGCGAGAGGCCAAAGGTCCCAATGAGCAGCGCCTTGAATGCTTCATATTTGCCTTCTTCCGGGGGCGAATGTATGAAATCTGCAACCTGGGTGGCCGTCTCCTGGTCAAGGGCGCTCACCACATGGTAGTAATGCGTGGAATCAGAGGATATCTGCCAAATCTGGAACTGGGCTTCTGCTTGGTTAAACCACACGTGTGGTCGCAGCGTCCAGAAAGTCGGCAGTTTTAGCAAAACTGCGTGAACAGATGAAGAGTCGGTCATCTTTGGTCCAAATCCCGTTTGGACCGTCGGGGTCACCAATGTAGCGATGTGCTACACACAGCGCTGAAATAACGACACGCAGTCGGTAAGTCGTTTCGAGACTAGTTTATTCAAACTTTGTGGCGCTGGCATTTAAATCCCTAGCGCCCGCCCTCTCCGGGCGGAAATGACATCGGAGGTACATTACTAAAGTCTCCCCCCGCGCGCTGGCTATTTGTGAGCCGGTTCGCCTGCGCAGAAAGTGGGTCGCCACAGGGCAGAATTTGTTAGGTGCATCCAGGAGAGTTTCTTAAATCAGTATGTAGATAATCCAACAAGAGAAGGGGCTGTACTGGACCTGGTGTTGGGTAATAAACCTGACCAGGTGATAGACCTCTCAGTGGGTGAACAGTTAGGGAAGAGTGACCACAACTAGTTAAAGTCTTAAGATAGCTATAGATAAGGATAAGTATAGACCATGTGGGGGAGTATTAAATTGAAGCAGGGCAAATTACAAGAGCTTTAGGCGGGAACCAGGGACAGTTGACTGAGAACGGCTGTTTCGGGCAAGTCTGCATCCAATGTGTTGAGGGTGTTTAAATATCAACTGCACAGAGTACAGGAAAGATATGTTCCAGTAAGGAAGGAAGGACAAAGATGACAAGGCAAGATAACCCTGAATGTCAACAGAGGTGATGAATTTAGTCAAGAAGAAAAGGAAAAGTATGTAAAGTTTAGGAAGCTAGGATCAACAGAACCTTGAAGGATTATAAAGAACTCAGAAAAGAACTCAAGAGGGAATTGGGAAAGCCAAGAGAGGGGCCATGAAAAGTCCTTGGCAAGTAGGATTAAGGTGAATCCCAAGGCATTCTATAGAAACATCATGAGCAAGAGGATAACTAGTGAGAGGGTAGGGCCACTCAAGGATAAAGAGAGGAAGATCTGCTAGGATGCAGAGGATGTGGATGAGGTCCTTAATCAGTACTTTGCAACAGTATTTACCAAGGTGAAGGAGTTGGAAGATAGAGAGATCAGTGCGGAGCGTCTTAATGTGCTAGGCATTTCAAGGTAAAGGAGGAGGTAGTGTTGGGTCTCTTAAAGAACATTAAGGTGGATAAGTCCCCAGGGCCTGATAGGATACTACAGGTTATTGAGAGGAATGAGAAGAGATTGCTGGGACCAATACCTTTGTGTCCACTACCACAGGTGAGGTCCTGGAGGATTAGTGAATAACTATTGTTGTTCCATTATTCAAGAAGGGAACCAAGGATAATCGCGGAAACTCTAGACTGGCGAGTCTCAAATCAGTGCTAGGGAAGTTACTGGAGAGAATTCTTAGGGATGGACTTTATGAGCATTTGGAAAACTATGGCTTTGTGTTGGGCATTTTTTGTCTTATTAACTTGATTGAGATTTTTTGATGAAGTGACAAGGGTGATTGATGAAGGTAAAGCTGTGAATGTCATCTACATGGCATTTGACAAGGTCCTTCATGAGATGCTCATCTGGAAGATAAAGATGTATGGGATTCATGGTGAATTGGCTGTTTGGATTAAGAACCGGCTTGCCATGGAAGATAGAGGGTAATGGTCAAAGGGACTTAGTCTAGCTGGAGGTCTGTGATTTGTGGTTTTCTGCGGGGATCCATACTGGGACCTCTGCTGTTTGTGATATATACAAATGACCTGGAGGAAAGTGTAGATTAGTGGCTTAGTAAGTTTGCAGATGATGCAAAGATTGGTAGTGTTGTGGATAGTGTAGAAGACTAACAGATTTCAGCAAAATGTGAAATGGTGCACTTTGGTAGGTCAGATGCAAAGAGACAGTACACTGTTAAGGGCAAGATCATTAACAGTGTTGATGAGCAGAGGGATCTTGGGGTTCAAGTTCTTAACTCTGAAAGTGGCTACATTGGTTGAAAGGAGGAGTTAAGAAGGTATATGGCATGCTTGCCTTTATTAGTTGAGGTAGAGTTCAAAAGTCAGGAAGTTATGTCGCAGCTTTATAAACTGTAGTTTGGCCGCATCTGGAGTATTGTATACAGTTCTGGTTACCCCATTGTAGGAAGGACGTTGAGGTTTTGGAGAGGGTGCAGAAGAAGTTTACCAGGATGTTGCCTGATAAGAGCGCATGTGGGGCATGTGCTATAACAATGGGTTGGACAAACTTGAGTTGCTTTTGCTGGAGCTGCAGAGGGCAAGGGAAGATCTGATAGAAGTTTATAAGATTATGAGAGCTATATACAGAGTAGACAGATAATATCCTTTTCCAAGGGTTGAAATGTCTAACACCAGAGGCCATGCATTTAAGGTGAGAAGTAGTAATTTTAAATGAGATGTGAAGGGCAAGCTTTCTCTCCCTCCCCCCCCCACCACAGAGTGATGGTTGCATGGAGTACACTGCCCGGGCTAGTGGTAGAGGCAAAAGCACTAGAGATTTTTAAGAGACATTTAGATAGACACATGAATGTGAGGGAACTGGAAGTATATAGACATTGTGTAAGCAGAAATCATTTAGTCATTTGATTTAATTGGT
Organism: Hemitrygon akajei; assembly: GCF_048418815.1. NCBI lineage: Eukaryota > Metazoa > Chordata > Chondrichthyes > Myliobatiformes > Dasyatidae > Hemitrygon > Hemitrygon akajei. The sequence continues at coordinate 98,329,835 of NC_133132.1, forward strand.
TTGGCACGATATAGTGAGCTAATGGGCCTGTTCCTGTGCACTGTTCTATGGTTCAGGAGCCTAATGGTTCCAATAACAGGCAAATGAAGGTAGACGGGTCAAGGGAAGAGGAATGGTCAGAATCAGAATCAGGTTTATTATCACCAGCATGTGACGTGAAATTTGTTAATGGGGAAAGAGTGAATGTGTAATAAAGGAAATTGCTGTAATATATGACTGTGACAGAAATCTCCTATAAACACTGTGAATCATGGATTATTGCATTATTGCTACCTTCCCTCAATGGATTGCTACAACAGAGAACTGGATTGCTGCAGGAATTACTGTCATAAAGAAAAGCCAGTACTGCACTGTGACCACTCTATTATGCTTTGAGCACACATACTGAAACTTCAGTGAAGTTAACATGGTAAGAGAGCATTTATTTCACCTTCAATGTTTGGCATCAACAAAATTATCCAGGATATACAGCTCCCAATGTTCACCAACTCTCACTAAAATCAAATTCTACTTCAACGTGGGATTGAAACAGCGCAAGTACCAAGAAGCTTGCGCCCAACTGTGGGAGCTACAGCAGAGCTGTTGACAGCTGCCGGGCTGCGCACAGCATCAGCCACTGACTGCTGCAAAAGACTCAAAGGAATTGTGCTGGATTTAATACCGAATAATCCCACACTTCCCTCACAAGCTTACCTCTGCCCAGGCTTTCAGCACAGCCAGTTTCTCCATTGTAGTAGCACTCTCACTGTACAATTGGCTCAAGGAGCCTTTTCCAGATTGCATCTTGTCTAAAGATGACACCAAAAGATTGTGAACCCTGCGCAGATCATTTAAATCACTAACTACCCCACTCCCGATCCAGGTACTGCAAACCTGCAAAAGATAACAGCAGTAGTTACTTTTAATGCAAAGATGATGAAGTACTTTTAACACATCAAAGACTTGCAACAACAGATTTACATAATGGCTTTAACAGTGCAAACATCTCCAAACAGTGGAATAAAATGATCCACCACCACCGAGCTATCAGGAAATAAATAAATAATATTGGGGGAAAGGATTTCAGTTTTATACAGTCTTATAAAGTTTTGCTTTATTTGTCACATGTACATTAAAGCATACTATGAAACAATCAACAATGTTGTCACATTAATAGGTTTTAATGACTCTCCTAAAAGAAAGAACAGAGTTAAAGAAACAAAGAGGTTGAGTAGAGGAATTCCAGAACTCAGAGGCTTGGAAATTGGAGAAATGTTTGAAATGGCATGCAGGTCTGTAGGGTTATGATAAGAGATAAAGATTAGGTTGGTCTTGCATGGACCTGTCTTAAGATGCAAAATTTGTAGGAATGTGATTGGGTAGCTTTGCAGAGCTTGGGAGAGAAGGAGAGGCCAGGTCATGGAAAGATCTGAAAACAAGGCAGAGGATTTTAATACCAAATTCACCAGCTACCCTACATGATTGAATTCCCAATTCTATGCAAGTCTACGCAAGACCTGTTAAGATAGGAAGGAAGCATCAGGTTACCTATTTTTGCTGAGATCCAGAAATGAACAATATACTTTAAAGAGGTAGTAGCCCATACTGCAAAGATCACCACCTTGGGAGCCACGAGGGTTGATGAAAGAAGTCCTGAGTACTCTAAAAGCTTTGAGCAAACTGAATTGCAGGAACATTTTAACTCTAGTTAGACATTGGAACCAAATGTACAAATGAAGGACAGATTAATGAGATGGGACAAAGGGTGTTCACTGGGTACCACCTCCTCTGCAGTATCAGCTTTTCATCACATATTAATGCCCTGATCAAAGGAGTGGTAGGGCACTGAGGTGTACGGTAAATCAGAGGAATCTGGGAATATAGATCCATAATTCCTTAAAAGTGGTGTCACAGGTAGAAAGTGTCGTAAAAAAAAGCTTTTCAAAGTTCAAGGTACTTTTATTATCAAAGTACGTATACCATATGCAACCTGGAGATTCAGCTTCTTGTAGGCAGTCATATACAAAGAAACAATTCACGAAAAACCACACACTACAAAGACAGTCGTACATCTAATGTATGAAAAAGAAAGAACAAATTATGCAACTAATAAAAAAGCAAACAAACAAACCACAACACATGAACAAGTCTCCAAGAGTAAATCCACAGCCACATAGCCAGTCCAAGAGCCCGATGCTGTAGGCCAAGCTGCGGAGGCAGGTTCAGCGCTGAAGCAATTGCTGATCTCTACAGGCTCAGCTGCAGAGTCAGTTCAACGCTGAGATGAGTAAAGACTCACAGAGTGGTGAGCTGAACACCAATTTGTACTCCACCCTCAGTCTCGACACCTTAATCTTTTTAATCTGGCTCATGCTTAAATCGGCCAAACATTAGTTTGTTATCTGCTCTTGGGCCCAGGCCCTTCTGCTTTAATCTGGCCCTGTCCACTCTAGCAATGGCTGCCACATCCATACTTCAATTCTCAGGAGTCCAGTTCATCAACTATTTCAGGATATCACAAAAATGGCTGGTCATACAGACAGTTCAAAAGCACACCTTCCAGTGGGAAATTATATGCTGTGGACTGCAGTGATCATGGCCCCAAAAAACTATATTTAGTAGAAAAATTAGCAGTTTTGTTTACTGCACGCGAAGTGTCATTAAGTCTTGCAAGCACCAACTTCGCAGATGAAAAGTACATTGGCCTTCATAAATCCAGATATACAACAGTCAATATAGCCTAGAAATACAATTGTACCAGTGTGAATTAATCAGTCTGATGGCCTGGTGGAAGAAGCTGTCCTGGAATTTGTTGGTCCTGGTTTTATGCTGCAGTACTGTTTCCCAGATGGTAGCAGCTGGAACAGTTTTTGGTTGGGTTGACTTGGGTCCCCAGTGATCTTTCAAAAAGTGCCCTTTTTATGCACTTGTCACTGTAAATTTTCCTGAATAGTGGGAAGTTCACATCCACAGATGTGCCGGGCTGTCCGCACCACTCTCTGCAGAGTCCTGCAATTGAGGGAAGTACAGTTCCCATACCAGGCAGTGATGCAGCCAAGCAGGATACTCTCAATTGTGCCCCTGTAGAAAGTCCTTAGGATTTGGGGGTCCATACCAAACTTCTTCAACCACCTGAGGTGAAAGAGGCACTGTTTTGCCATTTTCACCACATAGTCGGTATGTACAGACCAAGTAAGGTCCTCGGTGATGTGTTTACTATGTGTTGAAGCTGTTCACCCTCTCCACCCCAGATCCATTGATGCCAATAGGGGCTAGTCTGTCTCTGTTCCCCCTGTAGTCCACAACCAACTCCTTTGTTTTCGTGACATTGAGGGAGAGGTTGTTTTCTTGACACCACTGTGTCAGGGTGATGACTTCTTCTCTGTAGGCTGCCTTGTTATTATAGGAGATAAGGCCAATCAATGTAGTATCATTTGCAAATTCAATTGGCAGATTAGAGCTGTGGGTGGTAACACAGTCATAGGTACACAGACAGTAAAGGAGGGAGCTTAGGACACAGCCCTGGGGGGCTCCTGTGTTGAGGGAGCCCACTCCCACTCTTACCACCTGCTGGGAATCTGACAGGAAGTCCAGGATCCAGCTACACAAGGCAAGGTGAAAGCTGAGGTCTCTGAGCTTCTTGTCAAGCCTGGAGGGAATTATGGTGTTGAATTCTGAACTGTAGTCCAAGAACAGCATTCTCACATAAGCATCCCTCTTCTCCAGGTGTGCAAAGACAGTGCATAGAGCATCTAGCTAAAGATGTCAATAAGATTGAAAGTGCAGAGAACATTTACAAGGATGTTACCCAGACTTGAGGACCTGAGTTATAAGAAAAGGTTGAATGATAGGACTTTATTCCCTAGAGCGTAGAAGAACGAGGGGAGATTTGATAGAGGTATACAAAATAATGGGGGGTGGTGGTATAGATAGAGTAAATGCAACTGAAGTTGGGTGAGACTACATCTAGAGGTCATGGTTAAAATAAAAAGGTGAAATGTTTAAGGTGAACATGTGCTGGAACTTCTTCACTTAGAGAGTGGTGAGTATGGAATGAGCTGCCAACGTAAATGGTGGATGTGGGTTCAATTTCAACATTTAAGAGAGATTTGGATAGGTACATGGATGGGGGTGGTATGGAGGACTAAGGTCTGGGTGCAGGTCGATGGGATTAGGCAGATTAGTAGTTCAGAATGGGCTGTTTCTGTGCTGTAGTGTTCTAAACTCTATGAATGGAGAGCTGCAGATGGCACCTTTAGATGTGTACATGGAGTAGGAGTTACAACTAAGAGTGTGAACAATAGTTTGACAGACTACACTTAATGGGAGAAAAATCCACAATTAGCTAATGTGGATGAACAAAGGAAAGTGTGATAAAAGCTAATGGAATTGTATTCTTTAGCTGTAGTGAAAATTCACAAGAGATGACATAAATCAAGCAAAGGTAATTAAACTTGGATTGTTGAAGCTCAAAACTGCAAAATAATCTCAGTGATTTAACCTTTTTTTTAGGATTAAAACTGAAATCTGTTTCCTCTCATAAAGGAAGTAAATTAGCCAGTCATAATTATAAAAGTAAAACTTGGGACTTTCAGAATTGCCCTTTTATATGAGTGGCTCTGTGTAAAAAGAAAACCTTTCCGACAATTACACCTCATCCCCCCCCACCCCCCGTCCCAATAAAGTGATATCACTTCCATTAGCCATTTCCACCCTGGGAAAAGCTCTGGCTGTCCACTCTATCTGTACATTTTATCATCTTATACACCTGTATCAAGCCAACTCTCATCCTCTTCCACTCCAGAGAGAGCCCCAGCTCACTCAACCTATCCTCAAAAAAAAAATACTCTCTAATCCAAGCAGTTTCCTGATAAATCTTAAACACAAGAGATTCTGCAGATGCTGGAAATCCAGAGCAACACACACAAAATACTGGAGGAAATCAGCAGGTCAGGCAGCATCAATGGAGAGGAATAAACAGTCAATGTTTCTTGCTGAGACTCTTCATCAGGACTGGAAAGGAAGGGGGAAGAAACCAAAAGACTAGTAAATCTTCTCTGCTCCTTTCCAAAACTTGCACATAAGACCAAAAGATATTGGAGCAGAATTAGGCCATTTGGCTCAGAGTCTGCTCCACCATTTCATCATGGCAAATCCATCTTTTTCTCAGCCTCAGTCTCCTGCCTCCTCCCCATAACCCTTCATGCCCTGACTACTCAAGAATCTATCAACCTCGCCTTAAATATACTGAATGACTTGGCCTCCACAGCCATAACGAATTCCAGACTCTCCGCTCTCTGGCTAAAAAATTCCTCCTCATCTCCTTTCTAAATGGATGTTCCTCTATTGGCTGTGCCCTCCTCTGGTCCTGGACTCCCCCACCACAGGAAACATCCTCTCCACATCCACTCTATTGAGGCCTTTCAACATTCAATAGATTTCAGTGAGATCCTCTCCCCCCATTCTTCTGAATTCCACTGAGTAGAGGACCAAACCCTTTGATTGGCCCTCATATGGTAACTCTCTCATTCCCGGAATCATTCTCGTGAACCTACTCTGACCCCTTTCCAATGGCAGCACATTCTTTCTTATATATGGGGCCCAAAACTGCTCAGAATACTCCAAGTGAGGCCTTAACAGTGCCTTGTAAAGCCTCAACATTACATCCTTGCTTTGTATTCTAGTCCTCTCCAAACAAATGCTAACATTGCACTGGGCTTCTTCACCACCAAACCAACCTGTAAAATTAACCTTTAGGGAATCCTACATGAGGACTCCCAAGTGCCTTTGCACCTAAGCTTTTTGAATATTCTGTCTATTTAGAAAATAGTCTACCCTTCCATTTCTTCTACCAATGTTACTTCCCAACATTGTATTCCGTCTGCCACTTCTTTGCCCATTCTCCTAATCTGTCCAAGTCCTTCTGCAGACTCCCTGCTTCTTCAACACTACCTGCCCCTCCACCGACATTCATATCATCCGCAAACTTGGCTATGAAGCCATAAATACAATTATCCAAATCACTGACATATAATGTAAAGAGAAGCGGTCCCAATACAGATCCCTGTGAAACACTACTAGTCACCAGCAGCCAACCAAAAAAGAATTCCTTTATTCCTCTTCTTTGCCTCCTGCCAATCAGCCGATGCTCTTTCCATGCTGGTATCTTTCCTGTAATACCACGGGCTATTAATTTGGTAGCAGACTCATATGTGACACCTTGTCAAAGACCTTTTGAAACATCAACCGATTCTCCTTTGTCTATTCTACTTGTTATTTCTTTAAGGAATTCCAACAGATTTGTCAGGGAAAATTTTCTCTTAAGGACTTTGGCTTTCTTTATCATGTGCCTTCATCCTCAACAATCAACTCCAACATCGTCACAACCATTGAGGTCAGACTAACTGGTCTAATCAATTCCAGTTCATTACACAACACCCAGTCCAGAAGAGTGGGCTGATATTTGCAATTTTCCAGTCCTCTGGAACCATGCCAGAATCTATTGATTCTTGAAAAATCATTACTAATGCTTCCACAATCTCTTCAGTCACCTCTTTCCGAACCCTAGGGTGTAGACCATCTGGTCCAAGTGATTTATCTACCTTCAGACCTTTCAATTTGCCAAGTACCTGCTCCCTAGTAATGGCAACTTCACTCACTTCTGGCAGACTACTAATGCCTTTCACAGTGAAGACTGATGCAAAACACTTATTCCATTCGTCCGCCATTTCCTTGTCTCCCATTACTAGCTCCCCAGCATCATTTTCCAGTAGTACGTTATCTACTCTCGCCTCTCTTTTACTCCTTATATATCTGAAGAAACTTTTGAATTGAAGTGATTTTATTACTTATGTCCTTCATCATAAAGTCAAAACCTTTATATTATGTCTCCATCTAAATGTGCAATATGCAATTTATAGTAATTTATAATAAACAGTATGTACAACAGGAAAGTCAATATAACACAGAAATACAATTGTATCAGCATGAATTAATCAGTCTGATGGTCTGGTGGAAGAAGCTGACCCAGAGCCTGTTGGTCTTGGCTTTTATGCTGCGGTACCATTTCCCAGATGGTAGCAGCTGAACAGTTTTCGGCTGGGGTGACTTGGGTCCCCAATGATCTTCCCGGCCCTTTTTATGCACCTGTTACTGTAAATTTTCCTGAATCATGGGAAGTTCACGTCCACAGATGCGCTGGGGTGTCAGCTCCACTCTCTGCAGAGTCCTCCGATTGAGGGAAGTACAGTTCTCATACCAGGCACCAGGCTGTGATGCAGCCAATCAGGGTGCCTTCAATTGTGCCCCTGTAGGAAGTCCTTAGGATTAGGGGGCTCATGCCAAACGTCTTCAACCATCTGAGATGAAAGAGGCACTGTTGTGCTTTTTTTCAACACGCAGCCAGTATGTACAGACCACATGGTATCATCTTTAACATTATGGGCTCACTTACCTTTATATTCCATCTTTTCCTTCAAGGTAGCCTTCTGCTGGTTTTTAAAAGCTTCCCAATCCTCTAACTTCCAACAAATTTTTCTCCAATATTTGCCCTCTCTTTGGATTTCCCTTCTCAGTCACGGCTGTGTCATCCTGCCTTTAGACTACTACTTCTTTGGGATGTATCCATTCTGAACCTTCCAAATTGCTTCTGCAATTTCAAGCCATTGCTGTTCTGCCATCATCCCTGCAGGTGTCCCCTTCCTATCAACTTTGGCCAGCTCCTCTCTCATGCCTCTGTAATTCCCTTTACTTACTGTAATACGATACAAGGTTTCCTTCTCAAATTTTAGTGTGAATTTGATCATATTATGATCACTTGCCCCTCAGGGTTCCTTTACTTTGAACTCTCTAATCAATTCCAGTTCATTGCGCAACACCCAATCCAGAATAGCTGATCCCCTAGTGGGCTCAACCATTAGCTACTCAAAAAGATATCTTGTAGGCATTCTACAAATTCCCCCTCTTGGTATCCAGTACCAACCTGATTTTCCCAATCTACCTGCATATCAAAATCTCCCATCACCGACATAACAATGACCTTTTGACATGCCTTTCCTGTCTCCAGCTTCCTAGCAATGTCTTTTTACCTTGTGATTTCTTAGCTCTACCCACAGGGATTCTACACCTTCCAATCTCATGTCACCTTTAAGGATTTGATTTTTTTTAAACCTTCCTTTGGTGACACATTCTTCCTATGAGGCGACCAGAATGGAAGACAATACCCCAAGTATGGTCAAAAGAGATTTATAGAGCTGCAAATTACGTTGCAGCACTTGAACTTAATCCCATGACTAATGAAGTCGAACAACCATAATCCATTGCACTCCTGACTTGTATGGAGAAACTTTGTTGTGTAAACAGATGAATCACTGGCAATGAACCAACCCTTGGAACCAGAGAGCTGATAATCTGATAATCTAGCTAAATTACTGGCTAATGATAACCACCAGAATGATGCAGGATTTAGCTCTTCACATACAAAATGCAAGAAATGTGAACCTCTGTCTTGGGTGGTGGGGGGAGATGTCTTATTCTGATTGCCGAAAGTTGCTTCTGTTGTGATTGGTTAGTTTAGAAACTACAGCTGCTTTTCTCATTGGTTAGTTGCCTGGTGTCCAGCTTCAAATATCCAGGGCACATAAAATAACACTGGGAAGGGGCTCACTCTCTCTTCCTTTGTTTAAGGCAAGGATGCACAGAATGATTGGGAAGATATGCTCTGTGCACACTTTTAACTCACTACATTTGTTGAATATTTAGCTTCGTAGTGTCTGTAACATGGAACATTAATGTTTAGTCGAATTTTTATTGTTTGTAAGTAAATGATTAATATACCCATTCAAAGTCAGTGCCTTCCTGTCTTATTGGACCCACAGACCTGATTCAATATTATAACCTCAGTCTTCCTAAAGGCTGGAGTTTTAAATAACAAAGTATCTTTTTCCTGTTACAAGACCCAGTAATAGAGAAAAGAAAAATAAATGAAGGTATATAATTGGTCATGCTCTTAATGGTATAACCCAGGGGTGTCAAACTCATTTTAGGTCACGGGCCGGATTGAGCAAAATGCAGCTTCATGCGGGCCGGATCAGTCGGACGCGTGCGAACGCAGCTTTCGTTGCCTCCGTTTTTTCAGCCTGCTCTCATGTGTCTCAGTCTCTGCTATAACTACAAAGTGTTTCACTTTACAAATTCCGTTTCTTATGAAGAAGACTGCCGAGCAAGACTGCCGAATAACCACTAAAAACCCTGAAAACCTGGTACCTGAATAAACTCAGCATTAGTCATATCATACGCCATAGGCGCTTCGATTACTGGGGCCAGCTTTAATAGTAATTAGATATTATCTCGCGGGCCAAAGATAATTCCACCGCGGGCCGGATTTGGCCCGCGGGCCTTGAGTTTGACATATATGGTATAACCAAACAGACTTGAGGAAGAATGACCTTGGCATTTTCCAATGAAAGAAATTGCAAATGCAACTTGCTTTTACAAAGAAGGTGATAAGTACATTAGCATTGACCAATGGTGAAAATCCCAGTGGCTTTAAGATTTAATTAGGTAGATTCTTGTCAATAACTAGGTTAGGGTAGTGGCATTTATTCCTGATATTGTATTGACATTGTACTAACATTCAAGTTGCTAGCCAGATAAGCTGTTGTCTCCAGGACCAATTAATAGATAACATGATTTATTTATGGAGAGAAATACATTCTATAAGTGTCTGAAAATCCCGAGGAAGCAGTGAGATTTTGGGGAAATGTGGCCATGCTAATGATCAGTTGCTTTGCATTGGGTTTCACTCTGGGTAACTACTCACCTGGCAGGCTTTGGCAGTGATGTCAGATGGCGTATCTTGTGAAAAAGCTGGCCTCAAGGCTGCTCCAACCTAAATTACAAAACAATAAGTCACTGATGCCGAACATACCACTGATAACCAGTAGCACACTCAACAGCAAAGTAGCAACTCAGAGCAAGTGTTCAGCTTCTGTTGATTACGGACAGGCACTATCAGTGCTATTAGGAGCGCTGTACAATCTCTAACCTCTGATACAATACATGAAAGAGATAGCTTGCTCAATTGCAGAGTGACCTGGGTTCCTCTGTTACTGCATTATCACCTACACTCATGCTCCATATACCTGAACCTTGTACTCACTTCGATGGGAGTTGGAGTATATGACTATGAATCAAAGCATTGATGATAGTTGAAATACTTGAGTGATAACATTGTAAGATTATCCCCAGTTTACATTCATAATGAAGTATTGTGCATGACATTCATAATGAAACACAGAATAACAATGGGTTACTGAAAAATACAACAAAGGCATTCAGCCTAAACTATCCATTCTGGTTCTAATTTTAATCTGTCTGCACTGTTTATATATACTTTTTTTAATTTCAACCACCTGGGCATTAATATTTCTTCTCCAACTCAGTGCAGAATTGATTCTACTCTCCATCCAGGTCTCTTTTACCTTTTTTCTATGTCTTTTTGTGTTAGCATGCAACTCAAAGATCCTATTTATAATTATGCGACCTCTTCCCTTCCTGATTAACAATTGCCTCCTAATCTCTGCTGTTTTGTTTAAAATAGCACACATTTGTCAAACCTTTCTATATCTTCATACATGGTAATTTCAGAGTGAATATACAGTGGCATGCAAAGGTTTGGGCACCCCTGGTCAAAATTTCTGTTACTGTGAATAGCTAAGCGAGTAAAAGATGACTTGATTTCCAAAAGGCATAAAGTTAAAGATGACACATTTCTTCAATATTTTAAGCAAGATTACTTTTTTTATTTCCATCTTTTACAGTTTCAAAGTATCAAAAAAGGAAAAGGGCCTGAAGCAAAAGTTTGGGCACCCTGCATTTGACAAGTATCACAGCTTGTAAACGCTTTCTGTAGCCAGCAAAGAGTCTTTCAATTCTTGTTTGGGGGATTTTTGCCCATTCTTCCTTGCAAAAGGCTTCTAGTTCTGTGAGATTCTTGGGCCATCTTGCATGCAATGCTCTTTTGAGGTCTATCCACAGATTTTCAATGATATTTAGGTCAGGGGACAGTGAGGGCCATGGCAAAAACTTCAGCTTGCACCTCTTGAGGTAGTCCATTGTGGATTTTGAGGTGCGTTTAGGATCATTATCCTGTTGTAGAAGCCATCCTCTTTTCATCTTCAGCTTTTTTACAGATGGTGTGATGTTTGCTTCCAGAATTTGCTGGTATTTAATTGAATTCATTCTTCCTTCTACCAGTGAAATGTTCCCCATGCCACTGGCTGTAACACAAGCCCAAAGCATGATCGATCCACCCCTGTGCTTAACAGTTGGAGGGGTGTTCTTTTCATGAAATTCTGCACCCTTTTTTCTCCAAACATACCTTTGCTCATTGCGGCCAAAAAGTTCTAGTTTAACTTCATCAGTCCACAGGACTTGTTTCCAAAATGCATCAGGCTTGTTTAGATGTTCCTTTGCTAACTTCTGACGCTGAATTTTGTAGTGAGAACGCAGGAAAGGTTTTCTTCTGATGACTCTTCCATGATCTGGGCTGTACCTTCCAAATATCCAGACCTGTCTCTCGTTTTGTTTTGCACTATCTTACTTTCCCTTTTCTATTTTCTAATTATGACATACAATTTAAATTTTTATTACATTTACTTTGATTTGTACTCCAGGGAGCGCGAAGCGCAGAATCAAATATCGCTGTGATGATTGTATGTTCTAGTATCAATTGTCTGGTGGCAAAAAAGGAAGTAAGTAAGGTCACATCTGTGCAGCTGTCGTTGCACAGTAGAACAGTGAACCACCACTGCAGAGTCTGCTAAATCTTCCTGAAGGTCTTTTGCAGTCAAACGGGGGTTTTGATTTGCTTTTCTAGCAATCCTACAAGCAGTTCTCTCGGAAAGTTTTCTTGGTCTTCCAGACTTCAACTTGACCTCCACCGTTCCTGTTAACTGCCATTTCTTAATTACATTATGAACTGAGGAAACGGCTACTTGAAAATGCTTTGCTATCTTCTTATTGCCTTCTCCTGCTTTGTGGGCATCATTTATTTCAATTTTCAGAGTGCTAGGCAGCTGCTTAGAGGTGCCCATGGCTGCTGATTGTTGGGACAAAGTTTGAGGAGTCAGGGTATTTATAAAGTTTGCAATTTGCATCACCTGGCCTTTCCTAATGATGACTGTGAACAAACCATAGCCCTAACAAGCTAATTAAGGTCTGAGACCTTGGTAAAAGTTATCTGAGAGCTCAAATCTCTTGGGGTGCCCTAACTTTTGTGTGGTGCTCCTTTCCCTTTTTTCACTCTAAGATTGTACAAAACAAAAATAATACACTAATCTTGCTTAAAATGTTGAAAAGAATGTTTCATCTTTAACTTTATGAGTTTTGGAGATTAGTTAATCTTCTACTCACTTAACTATTCACAGTAACAGGAATTTTGACCAGGTGCCCAAACTTTTGCATGCCACTGTAAGCAATATCATCTCTAGAGCTTCAACACCAGTCTGTAGACTGGAAAATGAAGCTGTGCAGACTATTTCAACTGTGTACTCAATAAAGCTGAGTTAGGATGTGAACACAGTGTAACATTTTCAATCTAAATTCCAGTCATAAAGTTAATTACTGTTTATAGACCTTAGCTTGATTGTTTTGGAATCCAAGAATTGCTGAGATATCTCATATCTTGGTTTGTAACTGGTTCACAACTGTGAATGTGGGTTGGCAGTCAGTGCCATCATAACTCTTATTCCTCTTTGATCATTACATCTCCTCTTAGCCAGGCCTGGGCCTTGACTTCTGCACCCAGCTTCCCAATCATGAATAACAAAATACACATTGCCTTGCTGCTCAGTCTATAATTATACTACACAGAAATAGGCCCTTCAGTCCTTGCTGACTATCAACTACACATCTACACTGATGCTATTATCAGCCCTGGGTTCGAAACCCTCTCTCTCGGCAATTCAAGTGCTTGTGTCGTTACTTTTTAAACCTTATGCATCCACCACCTCGTCAGGCAGTGTGTTCCAGATTTCAAACACCTTCAGGTGAAAAGAAATTCTCCCTCAGACCCCCTCTAAAACTTTTATCCTTTATCCGCAGTCCAAGCTCTCTAACTTTAGATACTTCTGCTATAGAGAAAGGTTTACAGTCCACCCTACTGTAAAGTCTTTGTAATTTTGCATACCTCTATCAGGTCCTCTAGCATCAAAGATTAGCTTTATTTGTCACATGTTCATTGCAACAGACAACGTAAAGCCAAAGCAATGAGGATCGTGCTGGGGAGCTCACAAGTGTCACCACATTTCCAGTGCCAACATAGCGTGCCCACAATTCACTAGCCCTAACTGTACACCTTTGGAATGTGAGAGGAAACTGGAACATCTGAAGGAAACACACGTGGTTATGGGGAGAAGGTACAAACTCCTGATGAACAGCGACTCGAATAGAACCCCTATTTACAGCTGGTGCTATAAAGCATTACGCTAACTTCTACACTACTGTGCTGCCCAGACAAGTTAAAAAAAACCCTTTCAGTCTCTCCTCATTACTGAAATGCTCCAACTCTGGCTACATTTTGTTGAATCTTTCTGCACCCTTTCTGTGCAGTCATGTTCTTTCAAAGGTGTAGCAACTAGAACTGCACACAATACTCCTGAACTGGTCTAATTAATGTTTCATAAAGTTGTACTGTAATGTCTGTTTTAATATTCTATGAATCAATTATCCCATGTGCCTTCTTCATAAACTTATCCAACTGTCTAATGAGAAATACAAGCAGCATAACTTCAAAGCACAAGGCCCAGCTTTATGTGGCTTAATGGGTACATCCTGACATTCCGAGTAAGTGAGGACAGTTTACCTATTTTACAACTCAAACTGCCCAGTTAGCCAAGAAAGTGTCTGACTGATTGTGGTAGCAATTAAAGTGCTGTGATTAATGTGAAGGGAATTTAGAGACCAACTTCTTATGATAATATAGGAAAACAATTAAGTTTGAGTAGAGAGCAGTTTCTAGCAAAGGTTCACATCAGACTGAATGGGCCATTTTAATGTCTGTTAACATCCATTTCAAAATAAGTGATATCTGATGAAAACAAGTTCAAAAACAAAACCCATCTCATGAAGAATTAAAATGACTTGGAAAAATGAACAAGCCTAAATTTGAAAATACAGATTTGGCATAATTGATTGTCTAATGTTCAGTAATGTGAGCTGTACTGTTCCAAGAACTTTAAAGGGTTAAGAATTCCTGTTAGGAACTCAACATGTTACCCTCGTGGAAAATTGTTCGTGTTATAAATGGAACAGATCAACTTGAACCTTCATGTCTCAGTGTCCAAAATTACAAGCTCCATTGACCCTTGTTTCTATTAATTCTACCATGACTGTTGTAAGTTTCATTAACACCAACTACATATGATTGATAAATTCAAACCAAGTTTTTAAACCATCTGATACTCAACGATCAATAAAATTTACTTAACCTTTCATCTATGGACCACTGAGAGCCAAAAACAAGAGTAATTGATCTTTCTTATTTAACAAAAAAAAGTCAAAAAATCATATATTTCGATGAAACTGAATGCAGGAAGTAATATGTCGAGTGCTGCCCTCCAGTGTTCAACATCCCATATACCATCAGTCTACAGCCCATGCCACCCAGGGATTTGGGTTTACTTTTCGTGTGACTGTGTTTTCTGCTACCGTGACTATATGTGCTGTGTGCTGTCACTACTGAGTTTTGCATCTTGGCTGTATTTACGTATGGTTGAAAATCAATTAAACCTGAACTTAAATAAAATAGATTTCAATTAATTTGAACACATCGTGACAAGCACATTTTGGCCCAATTAAGCGGCTGCCCAAATGAGCCAAAGTTTCATGGAAATAGTTAAAAAGGTATAAAAAAGACAAACCAAGGATGCAACACACAAAATGCTGGTGGAACGCAGCAGACCAGGCAGCATCTATAGGGAGAAGCACTGTCGACGTTTCGGGCCGAGACCCTTCATCAGGACTATATTATGCATTTAGATGAAATACAGAACAAATTAGAACACTATCAAAACTATTGTAGTTCTATAAAACGGAATATTAATTCCTAATCGTTATCGACAGAGGAACTCATCCAGTGCACACAATGAACAAAACCAGCGCAAACACCAAGTGCAGATAATGGTGCACAGTGAGCAAATCTGACTGAATTGTGTTACTTCTTATTTCTTGCTAGCTATCAGTGACAAAAATCACTGCTTTTGAACATAAATGCTCGCAACTGACTCTATTTAAAAACTGTTTGCTCTAAGCAGCGTAGTGACAAATGGCCACACTAAGCATTAGGTGGAGCTTAGGAGGGTTAATGGTGCCTAACGGCGACTCCTTTCCTTGCATCTTTGGAAACAGCTCTATTTCTATCTTTAATATTTCTATTTTTCCCTTTCAGGGTTCTATTGAAGACCCTGACCTGGAGTTAGACGCTGACTACGGTTCTTTATGGGAATTGGACCCACTCTCAGGGTTTCACAACTGGTCGTTGTTCAGCGTGCCAAGGGCTCAGCCTAAGAGTTTGACTCATCATCAGAGGCCTAAGATCTCAGGGCTCTGGATACGGGCGGATTGAAGGTCGGTGTCACAGCAGGAGATCTGTGTATCGTCGGGGGAGTTGGAAGATCTACAGTGGTATGCCCAGAGACCCTAGATCTTTGAGGAAAGAGCTCAAAAAAAGTGACGCAATGGACTTTTAACATTGTAAGCCAGCGAGTTGTTTGTTATGTCTCCCCTCTCGCTGTGAACTGGAGACATCTCTTTCTCCGTTATTAGGGAGAGAGAGAACCTGTGATATGTTGAACACCGGGTGAACAAGTAGTCTTTGGGGTAACTGCAAGTCTGTGTCTTTGCTGTTGCTTTGCTCCCGTTTGATTGCTCAGTGGTGAGTGCTGATGCTTTTTTGGCGAGTGGGTGGAGGGGCGATTGTTGCCTGCTGCCGTTTACGCGCGGGGTAAGGGACTTACCCTCAGGGGTGTGTGCTTAGCCCACTGCTCTACTCTCTATATATGCCTGACTGTGTGGCTAGGCATAGCTCAAATTCCATCTATAAATTTGCTGACGATACAACCATTGTTGGTAGAATCTGAGATGGTGACAAGAGGGCATACGGGAGTGAGATATGCCAACTAGTGAACTTCAGGGTTCTAACATTTAATTGTTGTTCATTCTTTGGGGCACTCCACTGTTTTCTGACATTAAATGTATCTTTGAAACAGGTGTGACTGGGGCTAGTTAGAATTTGTTCAACAACAGTCTCCTACCTCAATTAATGCAGAGTGTCTCAAATTAAAAAAAAGGGAATCCTGCTAATTTTCTTGATTAGTTTTTGTTCTTTATGAGTTGCCTCAAATAAGCGGCTGCCCTGCTTTACCAAGGTCCAATTAACAGGAATCCACGAGACACATCATTTAAGCAATATTGTATATTTATACGCTTCTTTTTCTCATTACATAGAAAATGTGAATTGTAAACTTGTGATGCCATCACTGCCTTAAAATAGCACTTGAGAAATTTGTATGGACAGCTTCCATTATTAATGCAGACACTATAATTTAAAATTGCACAAGTTGAGAGGAAGTTAGCATAAACACCTCCACTTTTAAAGGCTCACCGACCTGATTAACTTATGGAGCATTACACAATACAAGTGTGCTTTCTGATGGTGTAAACTTACATTTGCCTGATACTGTTCCAGGATCACATGGCCTGGAAACTCAGGCTCTGGAACAGAAGCAAACTCCTTGATAATATCCTCAAGAGCTTGAAGTCCGGCCATTCGTAACTGGTTGCTGTGGTCAGTGGCAGCCATGAAGGCCATACGGATAAGGTCAGAAAGGTGCAACACCAGCAGGTCACCTGCATAAAAGATGAAAACATTACAAAGTTACAATAAAAAATAAAAAACATGACAAGTGCACAAGTGTTCACAGTCCGTTCAAAAATCTGATGAAGGGGAAGGTGGAGCTCTTTAATGTGGAGTGTGGGTCTTCAAGTTCCTGTACCTGATTGTAGTAATAAGAATTGGTCATGTCATAAATGGCGAGGGCCCTCAATAATGAATGCTGCCTTTTTGAAACCTTGCCATTTGAAGATGTCCTTTATGGTGGGAAGGCTAGTGCCCAAGATGGAGATTCACACCAATTTTTTTGCCCCACCAGAGTGTAACTTTGGAAATTCCTTCCCTGGAAACTCAGCGCTGATTGCATTTAAATCAGAAGTCAATAGATTTGCTGATATTCAAGGAATCAATGGATGGGCAGAAGAACAGCTGTGATCAATGAGGCCAGATAGCCTACTTGTGGCTCATTCTTATGACTAGTCATGCATCTCAAGATGTTTCACTGGAATGTCAAATAAAATTTGACAGCAAACCATAGAAGTTGAAATCAAGGTAGGTGCCTGAAACCTGAGCCAAATACAGAGGTTTCAAAGAGAAAGTGGCAGAGAGAAAGTTCCAAAGTTTGGCACTTAAGCAGTTGAAGGTTCAGTGAAGCAATGGCACAGTGGTGAAAAGTCTGGATTGTGCAAGAGACCTGAAATGGAGAAGTGCAATGAGATTGTAAGAGGTTGAAGGAGATTAGACATATGAAGTGCCAAGGCCTCTGAGGGACTTTAAAACAAGATTGATATTTTGTCTTTAATAGAGGCATTAACAGATCAGGATCCGATAGAAGTCGATCAACAAAGGGTGAATGGCACTAGCATTAAGAAACACATTTTGGCATGAATTTAGACTTGTACATGGCAAAATAAGGCAGGAGAATGTGGAAGAAATGGATAATACAAAAATGAAAAACTACTATTTACAAAGTGCAGAAAATAATGGATAATTCTGATGTTATAAATGATGGTCAACATCAATCAAGATGATCCAGAGACTTTGCAGAATTATTTGTAGTGGTCACCAGCCTGTGAAGTTATACCATGATGGGCTATATCTTCTAGGGAAAGAATGGCTACCAGACGGGACTTACTTTTGGGATTCTTGTGTTTCATGGCCCTGGCCTTGGCGAGATCAAAGTGTGCCTCGTCTGTATTCTCACACAAAAGGATGATCCGACAGAGACACTCAGAGGCAAACACACGAGTGGCCCACCTCGGGGCAACGCAAGGCTTCGATTTCTCATCCTCCCCTGTGCCAGTGAACATAACCTCATCATCTGTTTCATCCTTCTTCTCTCCATCTCCATCTCTAGTTTCCTCCAACTGACCTATAGCCCCTGCATCTGTATAGTTAGGAAAAGGAAATAAATTAGAATGGATGCAATGTAAAATCATTACTTCATTGTGCTCCACACCACTCCCTTCCCAACACCTTCAACCCTCAGTCACGTTGATCCAAATGCAGAACAATACTACTCTGACCACTGAAATGCAGCTAATTACTATGAGACATTAAAGTGAGCCCCCAACTGCCCTGTCAAGTGGGCACAAAAATTCTACAACCATATTGAAAGAAGAGCAAAAGAATTCTCCCAGAGAGTTGGCCAATGCTCTTCACTCAATGCACATTAAAACATATATTAAGGTCATTATCATGAAGCTGCTTGGCAGCTTACTGTGTGTAAATTATGTGTAGACAAAGAATTAATACCGTTCTTGTGAAATCCTCAGCAAGTAGAGGAATTATCACTCGTGGATAAAAGCTTGGTCCAAAAAGTTATATTATTAGATCTTCCAATAAGCTTCCACTGAAGATGACACCGAGCTGCGTCTCTGTTAAGGTACTGGCTCAGACCGAGTTTTTTTTAAGGTGCGTAGGGATGGTTTGGGGGCAGAGAGTGGAATCAGGGACAGGGATGTGGGGGAGTTAGAAGTCATGCCAGAGTCCAAGAGCTACATTAATATTCCAGTACCTACAAAGGATTTATGTCCCAATATCACCATTTTTATAGATACAAAGATAGCCCTGATGAAAGAGTGCGGCTCAAAATGTTGAGTGTTTATTCCCCCCCCCATAGAGGCCGCCCAACTTGCTGAGTTTCTCCAGCATTTTGTGCACCTTGCTCCATAGTTATATTTTTTATTTAGAGAGACAGCACAGTAATAGGCCCTTCTGGACCAATTGTAGTCATGTCAGCAACTATACTACTAGCCTTCTGCCTTTGGAATAGGGGTGGGAACTGAAGCACCAAAAGGAAACCCACTGGGTCACAGGGAGAATGTACAAGCTCCTTACAGACAGCAGTGATATTGAACCCGGGTCACTGGAGCTGTAATAGCAGTATGCTAGCTGCTACATTACTGTGCCACACATATTTGCAGAGTAGGGGTGTAAACCAAGATGAATAGCTAAAAAATAGATTAGCAAGATTCCACTATATGCTAACACAGGATTGATGGGCTCCTCCTGTTCCTGTATCTCTAATTTGCTGACTTATACTGTACACGGCTTCATTGGCTGCGTGGAATAATGGGGGGGGGGGGGGGGCGAAAGAGGCCAAGGAATGGAAACGAATACAAATATTATATTGTTTTTCTATGACCACAATTACCTGTTGATGCAGCCAAAACGTCTTTACAGAGCTTCAGCCAGTGGGAAAGCTTTTGAACTGCCAAGGATGAAAGCATGTGACCCAAAGTGTCATGAATGTCAGCACACAGCTTGCGGTCTGTCTCACGGTCCAGCATTCCAAACAATACCCCTTCCAGGCCCATCTCTGTGATATTTACATCTAAGGTAGAAGATACAGATGTTAATTCCCTCATTGTTACTATTATGGAAATTCCTGTTGAATTGTTTTCGCTTAATACCTCTTGGGTGTCAGGGTTTTAAACAGAGACAGGCCTCCCTGCAGGAAGTACCTTTAAGAGCTCTCCAAAAGCAAATGTAAGAACAATGCATGCATGCAATGAATTACACTTAGGAAACTGGCATGTGTTGAATTATAAGAGTTATTTTGATTGTATATCCAGAGAGAAATTAACTCTATCAGCAGGGGTGATGGCTATTAACTACAGCTGACAAAAAAAATCAAAGATAAGATGTATGTATAGAATTTTTTGTGCAGAACTTTGTTATAGTCTGCATTTCTCAGTATGATCAACGAACATAACAGCACAGTACAGGCCTTTCAGCTCACAATAATGTGGTGACTTTTACACCTACTCTAAGATTGATCGAACTCTTCCTTCCTATGTAGCCCTCCATTTTCTATCATCCATGTGCCTATCTAAGAGCATCTTAAATGCTCCTAATGTATCTGCCTCTACCACCAGCCTTGGCAGGGCGTTCCATGCATCCACCACTCTGTGTAAAAAAGAATTTATCTTGATATCTGCCCAATACTGCACTCGATCTATGCCTCTTATCATCTTCTACACCTCAATCCAGTCACCTCTCATCCTCCTCTGCTCCAAAGAGCAAAGCCCTAGCTTGCTGAACAAATCTTCTCGAGATGTGCTCTCTAATCCAGACAGCATCCTGGTAAATCCCCTCTGCACCCTCTCTAATCCAGACAGCATCCTGGTAAATCCCCTCTGCACCCTCTCTAATCCAGACAGCATCCTGGTAAATCCCCTCTGCACCCTCTCTAATCCAGACAGCATCCTGGTAAATCCCCTCTGCACCCTCTCTAATCCAGACAGCATCCTGGTAAATCCCCTCTGCACCCTCTCTAATCCAGACAGCATCCTGGTAAATCCCCTCTGCACCCTTTTTAAAACTGTGGAGCTCTCTGGGAAAAACGGGAGGGTGGGATTAATTGTGTAATTCTTTCAAAGTGCTAGGTGGAACAAATGACCTTGGTGCAAAAGAGGAAAACGCTGTGTGGTCTCCAGTCAAATCATACTTTATAACATCACTGTGCTATTGGTGTTGACCGCTTCCAGAAATCAAAAGTCTCTTCTGCCGCATCATTTCTCCAGCCACAGGTTTATCCATGCAATTCTCCAATTTCTATACTCACAGGTAATTGACAGCACAGGAAGTAATCCAGAAACTACCATAATCTTCTTTATGTTTCCAAACAAAAATCTCTCTTCAGGACCTCACATCTCCTCTACCCACATCACTGGCACCATTATTTTTTTTTATTTAGAGATACAGCGCAGTAACCCTTCTGGCTCAATGAGTCCACACTGCCCAATTACGTCCATGTGACGGATTAACCTACTATCCCACACATCTTTGGAATGGGGAAGGAAACTGGAGATCCCAGAGGAAATCCATAATGTCATGGCAAGAACGTGCAAACTCCTTTACAGGCAGTGGCAGAACTGAATCCAGGATGTTGGTGCTGTAATAGATTTACTCCAATTGCTACACGTAATCCATTATATAAAACTGTACTCCACTCACTTCATTGTACTGAATCAGTGTCTTCATCTGGAGATAATATTGTATTAAGATAATAATTAGCTTTATTTGTCACATATACATCAAAACATAGTGAAATGCATTATTTGCTTTCATACTAAATCAGTGAGGATTTTATTAATCTTAATATGTGCTGGGGTAGCTTGTAAGTGTTACCATGCTTCAGGCACCAACATAGCAGGCCCAGAACTCACTAAACCTAAACCGTACATCTTTGAAACGTGGGAGGAAGTCGGAGCACCCAGAGGAATCCCACATGGTCAGAGGAACTCCTTACAAACAACAGTGGGAATCGAGCCCCAATCATCCAGTTGTTGCCCTAAAGCATTGCTCTAACCGCTATGCTGCCATGTTGTCTCACGGTCATCATACATTCTACTACAATCTGGTCATGGATACTGTTGCCATTGATGGCAGTAATTTTGCCAAAAGTACTTCATTGCAATGCATTCTTTGAAACGATACCCTTCTTTCATTTCATAACCAAACACAATGGAGACACATGAACATGACATTTTCTGGTATTAAATATCCACACTGAGCCTTCCCTCCTCAGCTGGGACATACTCACCAATTCCACTGCTTTCCTTGTTTGCGGAACTCTGTGCAAGAGTCATGGCATAGGCGCAGACTTCGGCTGCTTCCCTCTGAGCGAGCTGACGGAGGCACGCGACCGCGGCTCTTCGCAGCAGCAGGTGAGAGCTGCACAAGTGGACCTGTCGAAGGGAACAGACATCATCAGCCAACTAAAGTACCTGGCACTCTCCACCCCTGCTGATGCTGACAGTTTGGGATGTCAAGGACAGTAGACATTCCTTATCAGGACCATAGCTAGCAATACATGAATATACATCTGACTATTTAAATCTATCTCCAAATTACTCATTTTTCATCAAATTTTATGGCTGAGATAATGATCGTTTGCCCCAGCTGCTTTGTGTTGTCTATTTACATTCAATGAGCTTCCTCTCAGGCATAGCAATACATCTTTCCATTCCTTTTCTCTCAACTGTATTAATCATGTTTCCTCTGACTATATCCATAACACTCACTTTGTGTGCCCACATTCCCAGTGTCTGATAGAGAAGTCTTACTTGAAATCCTTGTTGATCTATTAATGACCATCTTATCATTAAGATTAGCTTTATTTATCAAAAATTGTTGAAATATTGATACAGTGAAATCTGTCACTTGTGTCAATGACCAATACAGTTCAGGATGTGCTGGGGGCAGCCCGCAATGGTGACCATGCTTCCGATGCCAACACAGCCTGTAAATTACTATCCCTAGCCCATACATCTTTGGAAGGTGGCAGGAAAATGGAGCACCCGGAGGAAACCCACACAGTCATGGGAGAATGTATAAACTCCTTACAGACAGTGGTGGAATTGAACCCAGTTTGCTGGCGCAATAATTATGTTATGCTAACCACAAGATTACTGTGTTTCCCCTTCCTCAAGTTTCTAGAGGGGACACGGAATCCACAGCATTCTGACCAAGAGAGGCAGGTGTTCTACATCCAAGCCACAATTACATTGTTGGCTCAGTTCTACTTACACATAGGCTGGGCACCAGACTAGACAGATTGACGTGACGGGGTGCAAACATGTGAAGCTGCTGAAGGCACGATATGGCTGCTGCCTGAGCAAGGGAGTCAGAATGATCTTGCATGATGGCACAGCCCACGAGGCAGGAGGAGCGGATGGTGGACGTGGAAGCTCCATTACCTAGAAGGAAATAAATGTCATTTAACAGCCAGGTGAAACTTTGCAACTGAGGCAGGTGCTGCAATAATACCAATATTCCTACAATAGAGATGGGATACATTTCCCAAAGAATACGTAAATGTTCTAATAAGATTTTTACAAAAAAGTTGGTAAAAATTGGAGCAATAAAGAACATGTACCTTAGTAGCAGGTGCTATTTTCAAGTATTAGATAACACTGGTCTGTGATGCTTCACTGTTATAGCCAATTCATGCAACTCAATCCCACTACAGCAAATGAGATGGATAATCATTCCAGGACTCTACAGCTCATGCCCCCAGTATTAGTGTTTTTTTTTGTGTTTGCATTGTTTGCCTTCTTTTGCACATGTGTGTGGTTTTTCATTGACTCTATTGTATTTCTTTGTTCTATTGTGAATGCTGCAAGAAAATGAATCTCAGGGTAGTATATGGTAAATTTACACAACTTTGAACCAGACAGAAAATAAAACTGCTTGTTTCTTTTCCCCTCCCACCCCTCAACTTATTCAGGCTTTTGCTCTTCCTTTCCAGTCCTGGTGAAGGGTCTGGTCCCATAACATTGACCGTCAATTCCCCTCTACAGATGCTGCCTGTTCCGCTATATTCCTCCAGCATTTTGTGTGTTTCTTCGGATTTCCAGCATCTGCAGAATCTCTTAGTTAAATAAAACTGCCAATACTGGAAACAAAGAAAATAGTTCTGAAGATAGGGTCCAAAACGTTAACTGTTTTCCCCACAGATGCTGCTGAGAGTCACCATCATTTTGTGGGACGACCAGTACAATTCCAGCAATGTTTGAGACAGCTGGACTGGTTGAAATGCCAGAATTACCCATTGGGGTTTCTGCAGATAACTTCAGAGGACAGACACAACAATGTTTTATCCCAATGAGTTGACTCTCAGCATAATGATAGATCTCAGTGTTCAAAACTTTCTACCCAAGATTTAAAGATAAGCTTTCTTTGCCAGCTGTACGTTGAAACATAAGTGAAATGTGTAGTTTGCATCAAATCAAATCAGTAAGGATGTGCTGAGGAAGTGTCGACAGAATTCTAGAGCCAACATAGTATGCCTACAACCATTGTTCCCTTTAGTTTCTTTTTTTTTAAACAGCTGCACAGACCAATTGCTCTGAACGGAAATTTATTTTTTAGTTTTATGAGGCCTGACAACAGTGCAGCACTGTAGATGTTTTTTCTCTGTACTATGCACACAATGAATATTTAGAATGAAAATTGAAAAATCACACTTGATCTTATTTACTACTTGAAGGGGATAATGAAATACAGTACAACAAAGAAAAACTTTCACATTTTCTCATCCATCTTCATTCCTGCTGTGCGGCAACAAAGGGTAAGTGCACAGGATCATTCTAGTGCCCACAACTTACTTACTATCCCTTTGGGATGTGGAAGGAAACAGCACCTGGAGGAAACCCGCATGTCATGGGAAAAACATACTAACTCCTCACAGATAAGGGCAGAAATCAAACCCTAATTGGGAATTGCTGACGCTGTAAAGTGACTGTGGTAACCGTGATGGCCTTTTTTTTGGTTTAGAACTAGAACCAACAAATCTTTTGAACAGTGCAGTAAATCTCCTAACTGGGGCTTGATTGACTCAAACTATCAGAATTCAGAACTCTGCTGTTCCCAGAAAATTTGTAAGATAATTTGTTGTTCTGTAACAAATTCTTTCCGTTGTTTCCATCTCTGCTAGCCTACCTTGAAGTTCTGGTCCAACAGTGGTGATCAAGGCTCCTAAACAACGACCCAAACACTGGTGCACTTCTGTGTGTGACGGGGGAACAGTCAGCAGCAGTGTTAGGACAAGCGACAGGGTCGGCTCTACGTATCCACGGTACATGGGGCCACTTGAATCCACAATAAGTGCCAGCGAGTGAAGAGCCCAAGTCTGAAAGAGGTAAACACATTCAGCACTGACGCCACCACCTAAAGCAGAAGTAGCATACATATTCAGGCTTTTAACGAATTTACCTGCACTTCATGGGAAGTGCCATCCTGCGCAAGAGCCAAAAGAATGCTGACACTTGTCTTCAGGTGCTGCCCTGAGCCAATTCCACCAACATAACGATGAAGGCAGCCGAGGGCAAGTGAGTGACCCGTTCTAGACACCACATCTCGAGCCGACTTCAACCTGTAAAACAGAAACCTCCAGGTAAAACACACCAACACACCTAATAACAGAGTGCTGGAAACAAATTCTAAAATTAACTTGGTTCGTTGAGGCTGTATAGTGCAGCTTGCTACAGACCCTCAATAATTCCATACATTGTGGAATAACTAGGTTCAGGATTTAAGCCTTCAAGTTTATTGTCATTCAATCATACACATGTATACAGCTAAATGAAACATCATTCCTCAAGGTACATATAATCACATATAACACACATGGTTACAATCCAGCAAATATGGTCCTGAGTGGCATGGCCTGACAGGTTAATATTATGTGTGAGATGCATGTTTATGCAGGACAGTAAATGTTACTGGCACTATTACCACCTTGATGACATGATCAAATTGCTTTTATTGAACATATGTAGGAACAGGAGACTGATTAGCTAATCCTTTTGACTAGTCATGTAAGTGTCTGCAACAGTATGTTATATTCCATTTAGTTGGATGATCATTTTAACTCCAACTCCCTTGGTTTTGTAATCCTTGACTTCCTTCCCCAACAAACAACTACCATTATCAGTTTGCAACTTTTTTAATTGATCCTACCCTACTACCTCCTTGTACTTAAATCAGTTCAAAGTACATATATGTCACCATATACATACCCGAGATTCATTTTGTTGCAGGTATTCACAAAAGCACAAAGAAATACAATAGAATAAATGTGAAATGACACACAAAGACTGACAAATAACCAGTGAACAAAGACAAAAAAAGACAATAAAATAAATACTGACAACACAAGTTGTAGAATCGGGTCTATAGATGAATAAATTCTTTCCCTAAATCACTCCCCGTTTATCCTCCTCTAAGATAGTGCAAAAATTTCTCATTATTGTCATTATGTATTAAATTCTGCGGAAGGAAAATGATAATTTCAGATTCTTCTGGCCCAATGTGCCACCCAATTAGACCCAGTGACCAATTAACCTGCTAACCCATACATCTTTAGAAGGTGGGAGGAAACCAGAACACCCAGAGGCTCAGTTCCCTCTAAGCTGTGTGTGCACGGCTGCGCAGAAAAGCTCCCGTACACTCAGCCTTTGTTGCTGCACAGCTGAAATTTTCCGTTATATACTGTTAATGTTAATATAATTTTGAAATCTGTTAATATAATTGAGAAATACCATGATTCTGTTAATAATAATCTAAATGATAAATGTACCTTTACTTTGAAACATATTAGAGCTTCAATATATTTACATTTTCAGTGGTTCAAGTTACAAAATGTACTCACTGTTTAAAAAAAACAGTGGCTCGCTGAATGCTGATGCCATCTAATCAAAACATTTTACTTTTGCCATTGTGCTTGTCTGTTGTGACTGCCTGACACGGTTAACTTGTGTTGTGAATTGTGATTTGTGCTTGTTTGATGTGAAAAATTCTATATTCCGACCTTTTCAATAGGTAGTCTTTCAAATAAAATCCCAAACTAATAAGAATTTTTTTATTAAAAATTATTAGAACAAGGTAAAAATGTGTTTCTATAAAATTGTTTGCATGCTGGTAGCTATTTTATTAGAATTATAAATTTTTCAATTTTTTTTAGGATTCTCAAATAATAATAATTATTTTTAGTACCCAAGGATGTCAAA
Organism: Hemitrygon akajei; assembly: GCF_048418815.1. Taxonomy (NCBI): domain Eukaryota; kingdom Metazoa; phylum Chordata; class Chondrichthyes; order Myliobatiformes; family Dasyatidae; genus Hemitrygon; species Hemitrygon akajei. Next base: position 98,356,724 of record NC_133132.1, read on the forward strand.
AAGAAAAGCAGAAGAGTTAAATGCTTTGAAAAACAAAGCTTGTACAAAATTTAAGGTAGAATGGCTTTTGCAATTCACATACCGAACTATCGTCTTTGTAATAAAAACAAAAAATAAAAATTGGAGATAGTTTTACTTATCAAAATACTTGTGCTGTTGTGTGTAAGCGAAAGCTGAAGCACATTCTGTAGTGGAAAAAATGGGAACATTGGAAGTTAGATTGCTTAAGACAACATCTTAACCAGAGAATTCATTTAGATGTAGTGACCAAATTATGCAACCAGAAGAATTTTGCATGTGAACTGAAACTGCAAAAGAACATGAAACAAGATGCGCAAAAGAAGTCTAACTCTGATATGGTCAAAATGGGAATTGATAACATTATTTTAGTGATTAGAATTACTGCTTCTATGCATTCTGTGTGAGAAATTCATGCATGTGGCCAAATACGTAAATATACCAGATTTGGCGCAACAAGAACTGTACATTTGAACATGTTGAATGCATTAGTTTAGGGCTTCAGAAAAAGATAATGGAAGAATTGTGGAAATCTGATTTCCATAAGCTAATTGCTGACAATAATACAGAAAATATTAAATTTTGTCTTTTAAGTTTCGTCTGGAAAATGAAGCACCTATAAGAGTGCTCAAGGGCATTTGAAACTAACTGCATTTGACAGTATCACTACTGTTGACTCACTAAAAAATATATCAGCAACAATCTTGATATTCAAAAGATGGTGATGCTCATCTCAGGCAGGAAAAATTATGCTTGTAAAGAATAATGGTGTGGCAGCATATCTTCAAAGAGAAACAAAGCATCTGGCTAAGCAACATTGGGCTGCATACAAAGATGACTTGGGATTAAACAACGCATGGAAAAAGCATCAATTATGCAGGATGTGGAAACACTGCTACAAACAGTTTATACGATGTTCAGTAGGTTGTCATTTATAAAAGGGCAGTGAGAAGAATTAGCTAATGCCACAGAATGTCATGTTATGTCATTCAGACCACCAAACGAAGTAAGATGGCTGTCAAGACATTTGCTGTTACTGCTTTAATGAGGAATTACGAAGTTTTGATCCAGTATTGCAAACAGCAAGTTAATGAATGTAACAATCCTATCAGCAACTACTGCCTGAAGGTTTTGACAAATCCACAACATTGAGTAGCATTAACTGTTTTTAATGATGTTTTAGAAGATCTGGCATCTCTTTGTAAATTCCTTCAGAAAAGCTGCATGAATATAATTGAAGCACTGCAGTATGTAAAAGCAAAAATTAACAAGTTATGGTCACAGTATCTTAGCAATACTGTTTATTGGAGAGACAAAGTGAAAGATCTGCTCCTATCTATAAATTCTATTATTCTGTTCATTTAGTGTGTGTATAATCATTTGGATAATAGATTTCCTGATGTTGAGTCAACAGAATGGCAGGCTTTTGACCCTGCTGCTTTTGCGACCTCAACCAATTTTGAATTTGGACAAGAGAATGTGTACGGCTGACAAAAATAAAATACTCAGCTATTATTACAAACTACAACAAAAGCATTGCCTCAGAAATACACGATTAGAAACAAAGAATTTGAAGAACTGTCAATTCTTGTTGACATCGTCGGAACATTTCAACCTTCTAGTGCTGAATGCAAACGTGGATTCGTTCTTAGGAATTCAATCAAATGTAATTCCAGAAACAGACTAGAAGTGGAACATTTGGATAATCTATCTTTCATCTGGAATCAAAATTAATCTGGACAGTGTTCTAGACAATGGATTTACAATAAAAACAGATGACAAAAAGTTTATGAAACATGTAAGATTTTGTTCTACTGTTTTTTGTTGCTGCTTAGATAGATAGATAGATAGATACTTTATTCATCCCCATGGGGAAATTCAACTTTTTTTCCAATGTCCCATACACTTGTTGTAGCAAAACTAATTACATACAATACTTAACTCAGTAAAAAAATATGATATGCATCTAAATCACCATCTCAAAAAGCATTAATAATAGCTTTTAAAAAGTTCTTAAGTCCTGGCGGTAGAATTGTAAAGCCTAATGGCATTGGGGAGTATTGACCTCTTCATCCTGTCTGAGGAGCATTGCATCGATAGTAACCTGTCACTGAAACTGCTTCTCTGTCTCTGGATGGTGCTATGTAGAGGATGTTCAGAGTTATCCATAATTGACCGTAGCCTACTCAGCGCCCTTCGCTCAGCTACCGATGTTAAACTCTCCAGTACTTTGCCCACGACAGAGCCCGCCTTCCTTACCAGCTTATTAAGACGTGAGGCGTCCCTCTTCTTAATGCTTCCTCCCCAACACGCCACCACAAAGAAGAGGGGGCTCTCCACAACTGACCTATAGAACATCTTCAGCATCTCACTACAGACATTGAATGACGCCAACCTTCTTAGGAAGTACATTCGACTCTGTGCCTTCCTGCACAAGGCATCTGTGTTGGCAGTCCAGTCAAGCTTCTCGTCCAGTCAATGTGCTCCACACATTCTCCATTAATGATCACTGGCTCTATATGAGGCCTAGATCTCCTAAAGTCCACCACCATCTCCTTGGTCTTGGTGATATTGAGACGCAGGTAGTTTGAGTCGCACCATATCACAAAGTCCTGTATCAGTTTCCTATACTCCTCCTCCTGTCCATTCCTGACACACCCCACTATGGCCGTGTCATCAGCGAACTTCTGCACATGGCAGGACTCCGAGTTATATTGGAAGTCTGATGTGTACAGGGTGAACAGGACCGGAGAGAGTACGGTTCCCTGCGGCGCCCCTGTGCTGCTGACCACCGTGTCAGACCTACAGTCTCCCAACCGCACATACTGAGGTCTATCTGTCAAGTAGTCCACTATCCAATCCACCATGTGAGAGTCTACTCCCATCTCTGTTAGTTTGTGCCTTAAGATCTTGGGCTGGATGGTGTTAAAGGCACTAGAGAAGTCAAGGAATGTAATCCTCACAGCACAACTGACCCCCTCTAGGTGAGAGAGTGATTTGTGCAGCAAATACGTGATAGCATCCTCCACTCCCACCTTCTCCTTATATGCAAACTGAAGAGGATCCCGGGCGTGCCTGGTTTGTGGCCTCAGATTCTGTATTATCAGCTTGGCATGATTTACTAGTTTTTTGTATGGGGGGGTTGAGGTTTGATGTTCCTGTCATTTGCATGATGTGTTTTTCTTAATGCAGGGGAGGGGCATTTGATGGTTTCCTTCGAACGAGTTCAATGTGAACTTTTTTGAACCTTTAAATCAAAAGTGATGTTTCAATTTTCATTTTAAGCATCATTCAGAGGATGCATATTACATAAAAAAACATTTATAGTGCTGTGCTGTTTTCTGGCTGTGTACAAATTTCCTACTCAGAGCAAGGGTTGGCCCCTGCAGCTGTAAAAAAAAAAATTAGAGGGATCATTGTGCAGTGGAAACCCACATGGTCACGGGGAGAACATACACAATTCTTAAAGGGAGCAGCAAAATTGAATCTGCATCTCTGGCACAGTAACAGCACTAGCGTAACAGTATTAAGCTAACCAACATGCTATCATTTCTACATCTACTTAGAATAAAAGATGTAAATGTTGGTCACCTAGAACCCAAGACAGGGAGATTAACGATGGGGAAAGGTAAAGATGTTTAAATATTTTATCCCTGTCTTTGCAGCAGGAGTCACGAAAAGATATACAAAACAGGTAATCTAGGAGAGCAAGGAAATTAAATATTAATCTCACAAAAGAACAGGTGCTCAGAAAGTGTTGAGATTAAGTGCCTACAAACTGTTGGGACTTAATGCTATCTAAAAGGGCTGGCTCCTGAAAGTGAAGGCATTGGTTAAAATTTGCCAAAATTCTCTAGATCATGGAAAGACCATGAGACATTGGAGCAGAATTAGGTAATTCTGCCCCTTGAGTCTGCTCCTCCACTCCAACATGGCTGATTTATTTTCGCTCTCAACCCCATTCTCCTGCCTTGCTCCTGTAACATTTGATGCTATTACTAATCAAGTACATATCAACCTTTGCTTAAATATACTCAGTGACTTGGCCTCTACAGCCATCTGTGGCGATGAATTCCACAGATTCACCACGCTTTAGCTAAATAAATTCTTCCTTATCTCTGTTCTCAAGGGATGCCCTTGTATTCTGAGCTGTGTCTTCCAGCCCTGGACTCTTCCACTATTGGAAACATCCTCTCCATGCCCAGTCTGTCTAGGCCTTCCAATATTTGGTAGGTTTCAGTCAGATTCCTCTGCACTCTTCCTGAGAGTACAGGTCCAGAGCCATCAAATGCTTCTTATATGTTAAATCTTTTCATTCCCAGGATCATCCTCATGAACCTCCTCTGGACACTCAATAGACTTGAAAACTGCAAATATAGTCAAGAAATGCTGGAGTTATTATTTAAGGCCATTGTGGCAGAGCAATTATACAAGGAGTGATTGATAAGTTCCTGGCCTAAGGTAGATGAAGTCAATTTTAGAAAACCTAGCACATTTATTTTTCAACATAGTCCCCTCCTACATTGACACACTTAGTCTAGCGGTCGTGGAGCATACGGATCTTGGACCTCCAGAAAGTGTCCACAGCAGGGATGATTGATGTTCATGGCATAAGGTAGAAAGAGATGAGTTATACAGCTCTCATTACATGCATGTGCAGTTCAACTCTGAGTGATTATGCAGAAAGTTTGAAGTTAATAACTTTTGTGGTATTTCTGTTTCAGGTAATTGAAAATGGCAAGTAAGCACTGTCTGAGAAAATGGACAACATCGGCCTTCGTGCAGTCATCCGCTACCTCAGTCTCAAGGGCTTGTCACCAAGGAGGTCCACGAGGACATGGTGGCAACACTAGGGGAGGGTGAAAAATAAATATGCTAGGTTTTCTAAAATTGACTCCATCTACCTTAGGTCACAAATTTATCAATCACCCCTCGTAATATTCTATGTAAAATTATAAACTATAACAATTATGTAATAATTATATAAAACTATATAATTTTCTAAGTGCCAACATGACTTCATGAAAATAAAATTTTGTTTGATAAGTTTATCTAACTTTGTTGAGGTGGTAACTAGCATAGGACACAATGGATCACTGTTTCTGGATTTTCAAAAGGCACTTGATAAAGGTGCACAAGATAAGGGCTGATTTGATTGAGGGTAATGCAATACAATGGAAAGAGATCAGTTGACAGGAAACAAAGGAGAAGGATAGCAGGGGCAATTAACTAATGGGACACCCTAGCAATCATTAACTAATTACAACCTATGACTGAGAAAGAGTCTGTCATGTTTGGCAATTAGACCTATGGGTGGGAAGGCAAGTTGAAAGAAGGATAAAGTATCTGCAATGGATATGGATAGGTTAACTGAGTGTACTGAAAATGGTGTACAAGGGGAAAACACAGAAGCTAGCTAGATGGGCCACCATGTCAATACCCTGAGTTCCCTGACTGCTCAGATACATTGCTCGATGTATTTACTTCTAGCACAACTCCTGGCAGTGTGCTCCAGGCACCTACTACTGTGTAAAAACACATTTCCTTGTAAATCTCCTTTAAACCTCCCCCTCTCACCGTCAACCTATGCCCTCTGGCATTTGACTTTTTCACCCTGAGAAAAAGATCATCTATCCTCTCACAATTTTATAAACTTCAATTAGGTCACCCCTCTGTAATCTAACCTTCCCTCCCACATAGCCCTCCATTTTTTTAAATCATCCATGTGTCTACCAAGATTTTCATGAATGTCCCTAATTTACCTGCCTCGACTACCACCATTGCAGGGCAAGCACACACCTACCATTCTGTGTAAAAAAATACTTAGCTCTGACATACCCCACCCCCCAATACTTTCCTTCATCACCTTAGATTTATGCCCCTTCAAATGCCACCGTAGTAAATATCCATTTTTTGCAATGAATTCCTTCGGAAAAATAATAACAATGAATAATGGAAAATAGGATTTTGAGGGGAGAGGAACAAAATGGACAAGGCACTGGGAGCGTCAATAACTGAAGACTCTATGTCACAACTGCAAGACCGTACTTGTCAAAACTGTGCTGTGCCATCCTGGCGATGAAGGTGGCCTCTCCAACCACTTGGGCCATCCTTCCCAAAGCTTCACCAGCAGCGCATCGCAAAATTGGATTAGGGTTGTCAAGAGCCCCCATAACCAGCGCCAGGGCAGACTTCCGTACCTCATCGGGGCCCAGGGTACTCTTGTTCTCTGCTAAACCCTAAAATGAAGAGAAAAAATTAAATAATTTATAATGGCCTCTGGAGCTTCACTTTCAGGGCAGAATGAAATGATTACACTGCATCACAAAGTGACTCAATAAAAGAACCCTACCTTGAGTGCACTAAGCACAGCAGTGAAGATATTAATCTGTACTGCCTGTTGACGAACCCCTTTTGCCTGTTTGATGCACTCAGCAAAATGATCCAACATTTGGAGCCTGCGGAAAGAGCAACTTATCAAATGGCATCTTTGGGATGAGACTTAATGTTACCAGTTATCTAACCAATGTTAGATGCATTTGAGATAGATAAATGAAAAGCAGCTGTAATAAAAGATTAACATAGAGGTTCTGCAGATGTTCAACATCCAGATGTAGCAGACACGTATCTATTTTCTGCCTGTCTGTATTGTATTTTGTGTTGCACATTTATTATAGGGAATTAGGTGCATAGGTGGGGTGTGATAGAAGTAAATGAGTATAGTTAAGTATTCACGCTTTGCCTTTACATCAGTTTAGACTGGTTAGAGCCAAGGATGAGCTATGGGGGGGGGGGGGGTGGGGGGTGGGGGTGATTCCTTTTGCTGGCCGTTAAGTTCTCTATTTCACTAACTTCACTAATTCAGATTACGTTAATTTAGTTTGACTGATTAGTTACGATAATTGGTACATTAATTTCGTTACATCACTAGTTTCAGTTTTGTTAGGTTTTTAAAAAATTGCTACATGATTCCTCTTTGCTGGTTTTGTAATAAAAGATCGAGCATACTTGTTTTGATTTGGAAATTCATTACTTTAGAAGCGTGCCATACAGTGTCAACCCCCTGTACTCAGTCTCTGGTTTTGGTTTGTGTTCAAGCAACCGCTACACCAGAGCACCACACACAAAATGCAGGAGGAACTCAGCAGGTCAGGCAGCATCTATGGAGAGGAATAAACAATCAACGTTTCAGGCTGAGATCCTTCATCAGGAATAAAACAGTGACTTTATTGCTTAGGAAGTCTTATTTATTATGGCAAACATGACTGGGACTAATGCTAGAACACAGCACAATCTCTGCAAATTGACAATGAGTTGTGGACACAGCTCAACACATCATAGAAACCAGCCTCCCCTCCATGGGCTCAGTCTACACTTCTCATTGTCTCAGTGAAGCATCCAGTATAATCAAAGAGTCCCACACTCACCTGACATTCTCTCTTCACCCTCTGCCATCAGGCAGAAGATATGAAAGCCTGAAAATGCATACCACTAGGCTCAAGGACAGTTTCTGCCCTACTGTTAATAAGACTATTTAACAGTCACCCTACTACAATAAGATGAACTCTCGATTTCACAATCTACTGCGTCATGACCTTGCACCTCACTGTCTGCAAATGATTTGCAAAACAAGATTCTCCGGTGTACCTCTGTACACGTGACAATAATAATACACAAATACACCTTGTCCTCGTCATATGCGTCTTCAGACAATGCGGATTCACAGTTATGCGAGGAACCTATTTCTACCAACGTCTCCTTACATGCGTCCAAAACTCACAGTTATGCGAAGAGCACTGTTTTCCCGCCAATACAAGTCAGGTGCGCGCGGCTCACAGTCTCACTCCCGTCAGTCTTGCATTGGTTTTGGCAAGGTGTGGATGTGTGATCTTGCGCTCTTAAACTTCTGTTGGTTTTACCTATGGTGCAGTGATTTTGTGCTTGAAATATTTAATTGTGCCTCCTAAGCATCTGATGTCATGTCCTGGGCCATCAGCCGAGCAGCAGAGAACCACTTTAACACTTGAAAAAAAAAAGCTGGAAATTATGAACAGCGCGGCATCAGGTGAAGGTAATACAGCTCTGGGACGCCACTGCCGGGAACAGAATCTTGCCTTTAAAGTTCTTTTGTTACTTGACAATGCGCCAGCCCATCCTAAAAATTTGGACAGCATTCATCCTAACGTAACAGTGTGTGTCCTGCCACCTAACACAACATCACTGATTCAACCACTCGACCAAGGTGTGATCCACATTCAACGCGTATTTTTCTTTACAGCAAACTATCTCTCAGATGCTGCAAGCAACAGACGATTTTAAAAATCCCGGGAGTTTACCAACGGTGAGGGAATGGTGGAAGTCAGAACACTCGGCACAAATGGCGATGGACATAGACCCAAGTTTATAATGGAGTCAGCATTTCAGTTGTTTCCTCCTGTTAACCCTTCTTCCCCACAAGCAAATTTATGCTGAAAAACAAAATGCTGCCAAGCAAACAACCCTGACCACTTTTTTCAAACCACTGTCATCTCCTGCTGCCGGCAGTTCTGAGAGTTCTGTGAGTCTTCCTTCATCCCTTGCTGTGCTTGATATGATGCTCACAACCACAAAAATCCACCTTATCCATGTAAAGTTTCCTGACACCACAACAACCACTCATCTCCCGGAGCGAACACACCTGCCACTGTTGGTGAGTACTGTACACCTTAGAATGTTAACTTCCTATGATTTATTACACTGAATATTACCTTAAATTGATGAAATATAATACAAATGTTGCCTTGTGGTACTGCTATTGTGTCATATTGGTATGAAAATGTGAATAAATTACAGATAAAACATATTTAGGAAGCCCTCTGGAACGCATCACTATTTTCCCCATTTAAATAATTATTCACATTATGCGTCGACTGCGAGGAATGTATCTCCCACATATAACGAGAATACGGTGTAGACCAGTGGTTCCCAACCTTTTTTTGGCCATGCCCCACCTAATCACCTCTAAAATCCTGATGCCCCCTGTGGTGATATATAATTCTTATTATTCAAAAAGTGAACTCCTATTCACCTGGAGGAAGCCTAAAAGACCATTAACTTGGTTTAAACAAGCTTCCAAAGAACATAGCATTCATGAAAGAGAAAAATAAAAGAACCAAAGGACTGTTAAAGTTCTGAGGAAGAAATTACTAAGAAATTGTAAAAAAAAGAACATTAAGTGATATTAAAATAATAATAATAATAATAATAAATAAATAAAACAATGCCGATTCGTTTCTACAGCATACAAAGACAGATACACCGTTTAAAAGAGATGACGCAATGTACACACCTTCACACCACCAAGAACCGAAAGCTACTGCAAAAAGCAGCATTGGCGCGACCTCGTACGAGTTTCTTACGCGTTTGGACTTGTTCATTCGTTCCTTCCTACATCAGTCAATTCATTAATTTAATTATGAAAGCCATTTGATGGTTGTAATGATGGTGATACACTATATATACAGTACATACGCAACTACACATGTACATACACACAAGAATTTTTATATATGCATACTGTATATACACATATGTATTAACTCGCACACACACTCATACTCACACAGACGTACTAGAAAAAATTCACTGTTAATAACTCATTCTCGAATTGCCCCCCCTTAAAAATCAAATTACCCCCCGTGGGGCGTACGCCCCATGTTGGGAACCGCTGGTGTGGACCAACCTATTCATGAAAGCACTAAGCTCCAGTTTCCTCACACATCCCAAACACATACAGGTGAGGCTTAGTGTGCAGAGAGCACGGCGCTGGAAGCATGGCGATACTTGCAGGCAGCTCAGCACATTCCTCTCTGGTTTGATTGAAGCAAGTGATGCCGTTTACTGTATGCTTTGATGCACATGTGACAAATAAAGCTAATCTTAAAAGATAATTTTCTTCACAATACTATATGCATCACCTCAGGCAGACACACCTATTTAGTCCTCATGAAGGGCCTTGGCCCGAAGCAGCGACTCATTATTCCTCTCCATAGATGCTGCCTGACTTGCTGAGTTCCTCCAGCATTGTGTGTGTATTAACCAGATAACAATTACAGCACGGAAACAGGCCATCTCCGCCCTTCTAGTCCGTGCAAAATGCTTACTCTCACCTAGTCCCACTGACCTGCACTCAGCCCATAACCCTACATTCCTTTCCTGTCCATATACCTATCCAATTTTACTTTAAATGACAATATCGAACCTACCTCTACCCCTTCTACTGGAAGCTCGTTCCACACAGCTACCACTCTCTGAGTAAAGAAATTCCCCCTCGTGTTACCCCTAAACTTTTGCACCCTAACTGTCAACTCATGTTCTCTTGTTTGAATCTCCCCTACTCTCAAGGGAAAAAGCCTATCCACGTCAACTCTATCTATCCCTCTCATAATTTTAAATACCTCAATCAAGTCCCCCCTCAACCTTCTACGCTCCAAAGAATAAAGACCTAACTTGTTCAACCTTTCTCTGTAACTTAGGTGTTGAAACCCAGGTAACATTCTAGTAAATCTCCTCTGTACTCTCTCTATTTTGTTGACATCTTTCCTATAATTCAGTGACCAGAACTGTACACAATACTCCAAATTTGGCCTTACCGATGTCTTGTACAATTTTAACATTACATCCCAACTCCTATACTCAATGCTCTGATTTATAAAGGCCAGCATACCAAAAGCTTTCTTCACCACCCTATGCACATGAGATTTCACCTTCAGGGAACTATGCACCATTATTCCTAGATCACTCTGTTCTACTGCATTCTTCAATGCCCTACCATTTACCATGTATGTCCTATTTGGATTATTCCTACCAAAATGTAGCACCTCACACTTATCAGCATTAAACTCCATCTGCCATCGTTCAGCCCACTCTTCTAACTGGCCTAAATCTCTCTTCAAGCTTTGAAAACCTACTTCATTATCCACAACGCCACCTACCTTAGTATCATCTGCATACTTACTAATCCAATTTACCACCCCATCATCCAGATCATTAATGTATATGACAAACAACATTGGACCCAGTACAGATCCCTGAGGCATACCACTAGTCACGGGCCCCCAACCTGACAGTTATCCACCACAACTCTCTGGCATCTCCCATCCAGCCACTGTTCAATCCATTTTACTACTTCAATATTAACACCTAAAGATTGAACCTTCCTAACTAACCTTCCGTGTGGAATCTTGTCAAAGGCCTTACTGAAGTCCATATAGACAACATCCACTGCTTTACCCTCATCGACTTTCCTAGTAACCTCTTCAAAAAAATTCACTAAGATTTGTCAAACATGACCTTCCATGCACAAATCCATGTTGACTGTTCCTAATCAGACCCTGTCGATCCAGATAATTATATATACCATCTCTAAGAATACTTTCCATTAATTTACCCACCACTGACATCAAACTTACAGGCCTATAATTGCTAGGTTTACTCTTAGAACCCTTTTTAAACAATGGAACAACATGAACAGTACACCAATCCTCCAGCACCACTCCCGTTTCTAATGACATTTGAAATATTTCTGTCAGAGCCCCTGCTATTTCTACACTAACTTCACTCAAGGTCCAGTATTGTTCTGGATTTCCAGCATCTGCAGAATCTTGTGCGTTTACAGTATGAGTGCATGCTTTACACAATTTGCTCACTATTTATCAAGCACAATAAAAATCATCCCGGAATGAAGAACCGGACTCAGCACTCTCCAGAGTGCTTGGACTGAGAACTGATTGGATTTTGTACAATGGATACACAAAACTTGCAAATTTGTCATACCTTGCACACTGTGCAACTAAAGCAGCTCAAGGTCTGGGTACTTGAATCAAATCCCCATTATTAACTAGAATTTCTTTTAAAAAATGCAAAGGAAAAGGCCTTTTATGGCAACATATGTGAAATAGAAAGCTGTTCCTACATTGTCGATTACAGGGGCATGAACGAATAGTCAGAGATCAACAAGGTTCTTGCTATAATATAGTTGGCATTAGCGGAAGTCAACAGGTTCTTAACTGGTAATGGTATCAAAGGATCTGGGGAGAAAGCTGTAGGGGTTGAGAAGGATAATAAATCAGCAATGATGGAATGGTGAAGCAGCTTCAATGCTCCAAATGGCCTATGTCTCATGGCCATGTTACTTCATCGACGCCTATGGTACTGCCGCAATCAGTCGTCTGATTCTAGAGGCTGCCTGTGCTGAATATGGTTGGTGTGTTTGGTAGGAATAGTTTTTTTCAGTAAAAGCAGTTATACTTGGTGAACCTCTCTATATGAAGATCAGTGTAACAGTTAAGTCTGAAACAAGCTTCTTCCTCCTTCAATTACACAAAACAAACAAGGCTGGTGTTCATTTGCAGTTCGCAATTCTCAAACATGGAAAATTAATGGACGGAGAAAAATTAATTTAAGGGTAACCCTCTGTGCTCCAGTCTCCATGTAAACACCCAGTCCCACAAAGGATGAAATCAAGCACTTACCTATGTTTGAAAGATACATGTGGAAACACCACACCAAAGAGAGCCACGGAGGCATCAATGACTGACACACCAAGGGGCAGAGGACCAGGCACAGCTTCACCTATAGGGATACGCAGATAAATCGAGGATGGGTCATGCTCTAAGGCCCCACTTCCAGAAGCACTGTTTGGCTGGAGCTGAGAAGGAAAATCCAAGGAGATTTCTGTTAGCTATTGTCTATCCAATTGAAAAACATCTATTAGGGAAGTTCACCCATTGAAACATTTAATCTGTTTCTTTCTCTTCAAATGCTGCCCAGCCAGCTTTACACCAAGCCACCAAATGGGTCTAGCTTAGACGATGTCTTGATTAGCACGAAACAGTTTGGCCAAGTGCCTGTTTCCATTCTGTATGATTCCATTAGAAGTGACTTAGATACTGAGGGAAAACACTTCAGTTCTTCCAAACAGAAGAGATTCTGCAGATGCTGGAAAACCAGAGCAACATACAAAATGCTGGAGGAACTGAACAGGTCAGGCAGCATCAATGGAAATAAATAAACAGCCACTATTTCAGGCTTAAACCATCCGATTAAACGGAAAAAGATTTTTAAAGTATTCCAAAGACTGAACGCGCATATTATTTTTGCACAAGAAACTCATGTGAGGAAAGAGGACAATCAACGTTTTTTTTAGATTTTGGAGGGTCAACAGTACCATTCGAATTCAAATGTCAAAGTAAAAGGAGTTTCAATTTTTATTGACTCCTCTATTACATTTGTTTAACACATTATTTTGGATCCGAATGGTAGATTTTTGTTAATTACTGGGTTACTTTTTAATAAGAAGGTTGCTATGGTTAATGTTTACGCTCCAAATGTGGACTATCCTGATTTCTTTAAGTCTTTATTTACTTCTCTACCTAATCTAAATGAATACATGTTAATAATGGGTGGTGACTTCAATTGTTGTTTGAATCCTTTGCTGGATAGATCTATATCTATTCAGACTTTACCAAATAAGTCGGCCACTTACATCAATTCTTTTTTGACTGATACTGGAATTTTTGATATTTGGAGATTTCTGCATCCTAAGGACAAAGAGTTTTCATTTTTCTCACGTCTATCATTCTTACTTGAGAATTGACTACTTTTTCATTGACGCTCATTTTATTCCATCTGTAATTGGTTGTAATTAAGACATTATAGCCATCTCTGATCATGCTCCAATGAAACTTTCTGTTAAATTAATGGACACAGCTCCTAGTACTAAGCAATGGAGATTTGATTCTACCTTACTGCAAGATCTGGATTTCATTAAATTTATTAAGGAACAGATTGATTTCTTCTTTTCAACTAATTCCATGGATGAATTTTCCTGCGGAACACTTTGGGACACTTTTAAAGCATATATACGTGGACAGATTATCTCCTATTCTGTTGGTTTGAGAAAATGTATTAAGAAGGAAACTCTTTTATTGGTCGATAAAATTAAAGAAATTGACAAGAAATATTCAATTGCTCCTAGTAAGGAGCTTTACAAAGGGTTGAGCTTCAAATGGAACACAGTTTATTACTTACATCTTCGATTGAAAATCAATTAATGAAAACCAGAAGTGATTTTTATATACATAGTGATAAATTGGGTAAACTGTTAGCTAACTAATTGAAGACTGCTTCGGTTAAACTTCAAATTATTAAGATCCGTCAACAGAATGGTGAACTGACAGTTAATCATGATGAGATAAACAAACCTTTTCAAGATTTTTATACCTTCCTGTATCATTCTGAATTTCCTCATGATCATAATACCATGCATGATTTTTTAGGGAAATTGAATTTTCCAAAATTATCATCTGAAGAACTTTTAATATTAGAAACTCCTATTATGGATGCAGAAATTAAAGGTGTTAATTCCTCTATGAATTCCGGGAAAGCACCAGGTCCAGATGGGTATACAGTGGAATTTTTAAAGTTTTTTTCCTCTACTCTTTCTCCTTGGTTATGCAGGGTTTTTGAAGAAGCAATTAGACTAGGTAAACTACCACAATCTTTTTATAGAGCTTCCATTTCTTTAATATTGAAAAAAGATAAAGACCCTACTGACTGTGTATCCTATAGACCAACATCCCTATTGAATGTAGATTCCAAGATCTTTTCCAAGTTACTGGTGATCAGGCTGGAGAAGGTATTACCTCAAATTATCTCGGAGGATCAAACTGGTTTTATTAAAAATCGCTATTCTTTTTTCAATATTAGGAGATTACTGAATATTGTTTATACTCCTTCATGCAGCACCTCAGAATGTGTCATTTCATTAGATGCGGAGAAAGCATTTGATAGAGTTGAATGGCCATATTTATTTAACTGCGCTTGAGAAGTTTAATTTTAGTCCGACATTTATATCCTGGATTAAATTGATATATCATACTCCAGTAGCCTCGGATTTTACTAACAATCAAAGATCTCCCTTTTTTCGTTTATTTCGGGGTACCAGGCAAGGTTGTCCTCTTAGTCTATTATTATTTGATATTACCCTGGAACCTTTGGCAATTGCTATTAGAGAATCACCTAACATTTTTGGCATTACTCGCAGGATGGATATACATAAGTTATCATTATACGCAGATGATTTGTTATTATACATTTCTGATCCTGAGAAATCCATTCTTGCAGTTATATCATTGTTGGCTCATCTTAGTAATTTTTCCGGGTATAAATTGAATCTTAATAAGAGTGAATTGTTCCCCTTAATTAGACAGGTTCCAATTTATGGAAATTTACCTTTTAAATTAGTTAATGACTTTTTTTTAATATACTTAGGGATTAAAATTACAAAAAATCATAAGGATTTATTTAAGGTTAATTTTTTACCCTTAATTGATCAGATTAAATGTTTGTTTACTAAATGGTCACCATTGTCTTTATCTCTGATAGGTCGGATTAATGCTATTAAGATGATTATTTTACCCAAGTTCTTATATATATTTCAAGCAGTACCAATTTTCATTCTGAAATCCTTTTTTGATAATGTTGATTCAAAAATTTCCTCATATATATGGCAGAATAAAAATCCTAGAAAGGAAGGTGGATTGGCATTGCCTAATTTTAGATTTTATTATTGGGCAATTAATATTAGATTTGGATTTATCTCCTAGCCCTCAAAGAGTAAATCTGGAAACTAAATCTGTACAAGGATTTTCATTGGGTTCTATTTTAGGGACTTCTCTTCCATTTGCTCTTTCTAAATTGCATAAACGAATTGACAACCCGATAGTTAAACACACTTTACGTATATGGTTTCAATTTCGGAAATTTTTTGGGTTGAATCAATTTGTTTTAACTACTCCTATTGTATCCAATTTCTTTTTTCATCCCTCTATTATGGACCAAGCTTATTTAGCTTGGAAGACTAAAGGTATACTATGATTTTCTGATTTATTTTTGGATAATTGTTTTATGTCTTTTGAACAATTATCTAATAATACAATTTGCCTAGATCTCATTTTTTTTTAGATATTTACAGATTAGGAATTTTTTAAACACTGTACTTCCTACCTTTCCAAATCTAGATTCTTCGGGTATTTTGGAGAAATTATTAGAACTAAATCCTTTTCAGAAAGGTGTAATAATGTTTACAATATAATTATGAAAATAAGCTCAGAGGCCTTTTATAAGATTAAGAATGATTGGGGAAGAGAACTTAACCTTACTATCCCTATTGAGAATTGGGATAAAATTCTTCAATTAGTTAATTTATCCTCTATATGTGCTAAACATTCATTGATACAGTTTAAAGGTGTGCAAGGGCTCATATGTCCAAGGATAAACTGGCTCAGTTTTATTCCCATATAAATCCTGTATGTGACAGATGTCATTGACATGTATCCTTTAAACACGTGGATTTAATCTGATGAAGGGTCTCAGCCCAAAATATTGACTATTTATTCCTCTCCATAGATGCTGCCTGATCTACTGAGTTCCTCCAGCATTTTGTGTGTGCTACTATGTAATCAACTAATATAGGTTATTTGACAACCAAGCACATGGCTACTTGTGGGATCTTTGACTGTATAGAACTTGGCTGATTTTTTTTTTGCCTGTAGCCAAAAGAATTCAGTTACAACTGTGACTATGCTTCCAAGAGGTGCTTTGATATTTGCTTTCAGATGTCCCAAAGTTAATAAGGATGCTTCAGAAATTTTGCCTTCCAAAAAGACGTTCTATCTAACCAAATTTCTACGATCATTACTTGCTAATTTTATCAAGAGTTCTGACAAGCTCTGTCAGCAAACAAGAGCATGTTTTGGGGAACCAGTTTCTAGCACACCCCCCAACTCACCTGATCCTCAATGGATTTATGGTCAGTTTCTTGAAGCCAGGAACCAAGGAGGACACTGTCATCATAGTGACAAAGCGAGCGCAGTAGTGAAGTGGTGGTATTGGCGGAATTGTCAGTCAGTGTAAATTCTGCAACCAGTTCTCTAAGCAGAGCGTTGAAGCTTCCTAAGAGGAATTACAATTGAGTAGTAAAAATTACGTCGGGTTCTCCACAGTGTATTATACCAAAGTCAAAGTAAGTATATTCATTATTAAAGTATGTACACCATATACAATCTTGCCATTCATCTTCTGACAGGCAGCCACAAAACTAAGAAACAAAACAGAATCCTGAAAAACCACAGTCAAAGACTGTCAAATATCAAATGTGCGAAAAAAGAACAAAATGTGCAAACCACAAAAAAGGTAAGCAAATAACACACAGATCATGAGCCGCAGATTCCCCGGTGCTGCAGACAGTCCAAGAACATGATGGCTACAGGCCACAGCTGTAGAGTCAGTTCAGCTCTGAGGTGAGTAAAACTTCACAGAGTAGTGAGATGAAGACTGGTTTGTCCTTCTCCCTTGGGCTCAACGAACTTCATCTTTTAAATCTGACTTTACGCTTAAATTGGCTAAATGTTGGTTCATTTCTCAGCCCCAAAGCCCCACTGCTTCAATCCAGCCTGAAGTCTGCTCCAGCAATGGGTGCTGCAGCCACATCTGCATTCTCGTGAGTCCAGGTCACTAAATCCTTCAGGATAGCTCAAAAATACTAGGTCTTAGACAGTTCAAAGGCATGATCTCCCAAAGGGAAATTATAAGCTGTGGATTGCAGTGAATGTAGTCCAAAAAATTTATATTTAATAGAATAGTTAATAGTTCTTTTCAGCTGTCCGCAAAGCATCACCATGTCTTGCCAACGCCATGTTGGAGCGTTCCATTGATAAATCTTACAATGATTATTTCTATGATGGCGTGATGATTGAAGGCAACATTTTGCAGGGCAGCTCAAAACCTCTGGATACATTTCTGAACTGTTTTCTCTTCAATCTGCAGCCTGTAATTTCCTTTTAAGAAGCACTTCTGAACCGTCTAAATGAACTAGCCATTTTACAATGTCCTGAAGGACCTTTTGCACATTGGTTTATTGTCTGTCTTTGCTTGTGTGCAGATTTTCATTAATTCTATTGTGTTTCTTTGTATTTACTGTGAATGCCTGCAATAAAATGAATTTCAGGGTAGTATATACATACTTTGATAATAAATTTACTCTCAACTTTGATCTATCCAGTTATTCATTCAGTGGTACAGCACGGAACAGACCCCTCCAGCCCAATGAGCTGCGCTGCCTAGCAACCCACCTATCTAACCCTTGCCTAATCACCACACAATTTATGATTACCAATTAACCTAGTATCTCTTTGGACTGCAGGAGGAACCGGAGCACCTGGAGGAAACCCACAAGTTCACAGAGAGGAACATACAAACTCTTTACAGAAGATGTCAGAATCGACACTCTGAGCTGTATAGTGTCATGCTATTCACTAGGCTACCATAGCACCTTACAGTACTTAGATATAATTACTTGTGCTGCCGTGCACATAGCCAGGTCAAAGTCTCTTGATTCAGTCATCATTAAGTACTTAGCATGATCAAACTAAGACTATAGTTAGCATTTAATGCCATTGCATTGAACAACTACTGCAGGAAGAACAGCTTTGCAAAAATTGGTTAGCTAACTTTCAGAGTGCACAGAAAATGAATCAATTATCAAACCTGACTAGAGAAAGATAAACTGATGGAATATTCAAGCATTGTTGTGGTTGAAAATTCAATTGTACCTTTCAAAATTAAATCAGATAAACATCTGAAGGTAATACAAATATGCAAGCGTTTGGGGAAACAATGGATCAACCGGACTGAACAGATGGTTCTACAATGTGGTAGTAGTGCGATCACTCCAGCCAAGTACAATGTTCTCCTACAGGGTTGTCTATTGTTGGGTCCTCAGAGGCTGTAGAGGCTGATCCGAGATCCACATATACTGGGGCAGTGTGGACAAGAGCAAGTTGTGGCTGTGGTTAGCGCTAGGGTCTAATAGCGAGTTCTACATGGTACTGACATAGGTTTAGTGGGCTGAATAGCCTTTTGTACTGCAGTGACTCTGTGGTTTAGTTAGTTCAATACAGTCCACAGTCCTGGTCTCCATGTTGTGAAAAGGATATAAAAGCAAGCAGACCAAAATGGACTCACTGGATGGTCTTTTAACTGAAAATTCAACCTGTCAAAAGGATTAAACAAATGCAGCCCCTTTTCTTTATTAAATATAAAGAGAAGGCTAATCTCACCAAAGTATTAATAAAAAGGGATCTGACAACTGCAGATGTAATCAAGATTTTCCTTTTCTGAGGGAATTCAAAACCAAACACCTTGAGAGATGACAGTGACTAATAAATCACATTAGAAACTAAAATGCTCAGTAAAGCTCAACAGTATAGATAGCATGTGAATACAGAAACACATCAAGTTCTAGACCCTTTGTCAGAACTGGGAAAGATAAAACTGGCAATTTTAAACTGCAGAGAAGATGGCGGGAGGGATGGATAGGACAAAAAGAATCTCTGTGAGAGAATGGAACTAGGCCAAATGTGTTACCGTGCCAGTTAGAGGCAGATTATATGTGCAGCTAATACCAAGGCTCTGGATCATGCACAGAAGGTCAGGCTGCATTAACAGAGAAATATTGAGCCAAAAATCATTGATGGTTGACTGGCAGAAATAAATGGTGGATTCTAACATAGGCACTAAGAGTTACGTAAAGTTGAAGAATTTAATATCAGGGACAGAAGGCATGTAGGTAGCACAGCCAGCTCGAGTGAGAGAATTAGCCAGGCAACCAGACTTGACGGTGATGCAACACTTGTCTCTTTTCAGTTTTTCATCATTCTAAAGTGAAGCAGAAATTCATTGTCACTTCTTCATTCTCATGAACTGCAGTTGGTGCTCATTATGTTGTCTTTGCTCGATTCAAGAAACCATATGCAAGTTGAGTGATAGATTTGTGGAGTATTGGCAGAAACAACCCTGAACTTCTGAGGTGCCTGCCACTTTAAATCTGACCTATTGCAGATATTTTCCTCATTCTTTCAATTCATCCCACTGCTTTCTCTATAGCTTAAAAGCATCTAAAATTATCTTTTAACTCTGTTCCTCTTTCCAGAGATGTTACCTGACTTGCTGAATATTTAGAACTTGGCACCAAAGTGGTTAAGGAGAACACCATAAAAATCTTTCAGGGGAACCCAGATGAATGCAAGTGATGATGCCATCTCCTCTGCAGTTAAAATGACTGATTTTTATCTTTCTCAGTTTCGGCATAGGGTCTGAAGCATTATTTCTGTTTCTGTAGTCACAGATGCTGTCTATACTGTTGATTGTTTTCAACATTTTCTTTCCTAATGAGATTTATTGGTCACCATTGTCTATCAGTGAGAAGGGTATGCTGAAAGGGTAGGAGACAAAGGAATGTGAGATGAGTATAAACCCCTGCATTTATCAGTTAGATCAAATAGTGCATTTCAATGGGCTCTACAATTTCAATTCATGTGAAGCTATATTCATATAGACATGTAAAGTAATAGCTTTAAAAAAGAGAGCACCACTCCATGATTACCTTCGTAGGTCTTTGGAGGCAATAGAGCCAGAATATCATAGAGTCGTAAACGCACCATTGCTGCACTTGCCTTTAGCTGAGCTCCATAAGCCTTTATGACTGATGGGATGCTGGGGAAGAAAGAGCTTGTGGTTAAACAAAGGGATTTGGTTCCACTGAGACCTACAAGATACCATGCACTTTTTTTAAAATCCCATGAATTATTATAAATCCAATCACATTCATATATTGACCTTCAACTTTACCTTGGGCTGGGCCAGAAACTAACTCAGAATTGAATGTGTTCTGCGAAAAATAATGGCCATCATCAATAACCATCTGGCCAGTAGATTGCAAGTTGACTCTAGAAACTTTACATCCTCATTGTCAAATCCATTTCCTTCTGTGGTAGTCTCAGACTGTCCACCATTCAACATCCCTACTCCTGACCTTGTGACAGAAGGAACATCAGCACAGTGGCTGAGCTGTGGCCACTGCTCAGGGCCCGCCATTTCTTTTCTGGTAAGATCTTGAAGTATTAATCTTGTTGTCTCTTACAAGTATCTTTCCATAACCTGTTTGCAAAATCTTATTGTTTTAACCTTTGTTTGCTGTCTCTATCAGCCCTTTGATCCTACAATATTCTTTGTATTTCCATATATTCATTTCTTTACCCTCCAACCATCAGGCTCATGAGCCAGCGTGGATAACTTCACTCACCACAAATCTAAACTCATTCTACAGCCTACAGACTCACTTTAAGGACTCTACAACTTATATTCTCAATATTATTTAATTACAAAGTCTATTATCTTTTGCAGATTTGTTGTTTTCAGTCTTCCTGTGTTGTTTTTTTCCCATAAGCTCTATTGTATTTATTTTCCTGTAAATACCTGCAAGAAAATATATGGTGACATATATGTAGTTTAATAAATTTACTTTGAACATTAATTTTAATATTTTACCTTTCCCCTCTTCTTTGTTGATCATAATTATTTTGTTTAACTAAAAGATTTCTTACCCCTTGGAAAAAATATACTGATTGTGCATTAACCCAAGTCACCTTTGAATATTATCCTTTGACTGTAGGATTATTAAGTCTGGATCCATTTGCAATCAAGTATCTGCCTTGTCCTATTCAAGATAGCATTCTCAAAATTAGGAATTTTGGATCAGTTTAAGCTTCTCCAATTATCACTGAATTCCATCATTTGATTACTATTGGATATCTTCATTGATGGATTAACAAAATCTGTCTCAATACAACATGTGGTATAATTTGCTGCAGGCAGTGGAATTCTCTCACTACACCTTCAAACCTACACAAAATGCTGCAGGAACTCAGCAGATCAGGCAGCATCTACAGAGAGGAATAAACAGTCAACATTTTGAATTGACATCCTTCATCACGACCCGACTTGAAAAACATTGATTCTTTATTCCTCCCTATAGACGAGTTCCTCCAGCATTTTGTGAGTGTAATTCAGCATCTGCAGAATCTCATGTTTACCTTCAAATCCATCTCATTTGCCAGATCTGCTTCTTTACATCTTGAATTAGCTTCTAAAATGTTTCTACATCAGGGAAATCACACAAATATAAATTTGTAGTTTAATTTAAATATGTTTAGCTGTACTAGGATTTATCCCAGACTTTGAGGGAAATCTAGGGAGTACTCACTGAGACAACATCAGCATGGCACATTCAATCGGAGTCATTATTCTGCGAATCACATCGTCGGTGAGAAGCTCAGGACAGTGGGCAACAAAACTCCTCATGGCTGCATAGAAAGAGCAAGGTTTATAACGACATATTCACTCCTTTTGTACTCTATATACATACACACACACCTCAACACCTCCCTGACCTTGTGATAAGACAGAATTAGGCCATTCAGCTCATCGAGTCCTCTCCACCATTTGATAATGGTTGATTAGTAAAGGTGTCGAAGGTTATGGGATGAAGGCAGGAGGATGGGGTTGAGAAAGGTAATAAATCAGCCATGATCGAATGGTGGAGCAAATTTGATGGGACAAATGACCTAATTCTGCTCCTTGTCTTATGACCTTATGGTTTAGAGGAGCTGGGCCAAATTGCCTGTGTTAATATTTTTAGGTTTACACAATGCCTTCCCAGTTTAAGACACATAACCTTGAAAGAAGTTTAACTTCCCTTCAACCATTACTACCTTAAAAAAAAAGATTCACTTCATTACTGCTGTTATGTTACCCAGAATGGCATATTTCCTAGGGTACATGACTAGAATAAAGTACTTTACTCATTGTAAAGTGCTTTATTTAAAAGACCTTTTAAGAGACATGGAAGTTACTAAATAATTCAATCACTAAAGGAATCTGGGGAAGGAAGTGAAATACCTTATCAATAATATTATTGCTAAAATACATTTTCTTAAAAACTAATTGGGAGCTACATGCTTCTTTACATTAATGTTGTCTTTTCAGGAAGAGCTCTATTCTGTTTGAAGGTAGAGCTTACCACACAAAGCACCAGCTCGGCCCTCCAGGGTCACTTGCCACGTAAAGGAATCCCCTCGAGCCTTCTCAGCCTCGAGCTCTTTCAGGGACCGTGGAAAAACATTGCGCCACAGCAGCAGCATCTTGGGGAGATGATATCGAACCACTGAAGGGCCTAGAAAAGGTTAAAAATGCCACTTCAGCTTGACAGTGCAGCATACAACCAGTCAGTAATGAACATTAATCTACTCAAGTTCCTAGAGGCCCAACATCCTCAGGCCTACACCCCAAACGATTCAGAGAGTAAAGTTGCCATCAAATCTTTTCTGCAAAATTCACAGGTAGTAATTCAGAAGTCTAAGAACTATGAATCAATAGCATCTATTCATCACTGAAGACCTTCAAATACGTTCTTAGACCATATTCTATTGATTTTCAAATAGGACTTGAGGCCCGGTTAAGTCCCTGACATTCCCTGACAGTGTAGTAATCAAGCCAAGTTCTTGAGCAGGTCAGTCTAGGCTACTGGAAGAACAAATCAATGTTCACAGTAAATTTATTATAAAAGTATTTATGTCACCATATACCACATTGAGATTTATTTTCTTGCAGGCATTCACAGTAGAACAAAGAAATACAGTAGAATCAATGAAAATCTGCACACAAAGGCTGACAATGTACAGAAGAAGCCAAACTGTGCAAATATAACAAATAAATAATACTGATAACATGAGTTGGAGAATCCTTAATAACAAGTCCATAGGCTGTGGAATCAGTTCAGCGTTAAGGTTATTCATACTGGTTCAGGAGCCTGATGGCTTAAGGGCAGTAACTGTTCCTAAATCTAGTGGTATGGGAGCAAAAGGCTTCTCTACTTCCTGCCCAGTGGTGGTAGTAAGAAGTGAGCATGGCCTGGATGGTGGGGGCCCTTGATGATGGATACCGGTTTTTTGTGGCAACGCTCCCTGGTGCTTCACAAGCCCTACTTTCCTCTGAGAAGATATTTATACTGCAAACCCAATATTGTGACTGCTTGGGATAACAAACCCTTTCCACAATTATGAGGAATTAAACATGTTTCTTGTGGGCGGGGGGAGGTGTGGTAGGGAGCAATGAGCGATGGAGCCGATGAAACATTTACCTAATAACAATGCTGGATGCCAGGGTAGTTTGCAAAATGAAACTGACCAGTCTTAACTCATTTCCAGTAGTTGACAGTCCATAATTGTACTTCAAACTTTATTTTTATATAGTTTATCCTTATAATTATTGAATGTTGTTGTTTTTTGTTGCATGTTGTGCCAACACACCATAGCAAATTCCTAATACATATAAATGCATATTGCAAATAAAGTTGATTCTAATCCTTGCACAGTGTTCATCTGAGGCTGGCACAGAGATGACTGGACAATATGGTAGTGTAGTGGTTAGTGTAATGCTATTACAATGCCAGCCAAACAGGGTTCAATTCCATCTGTTTCCAAGAAGTTCTTCCTTTGGCTATGTGGGTTTCCTCCAGATGTTCTAGTTTCTTCACATATCCCAAAGACATCTGGGGTTAGTAGGTTAATTGGTCACATGGGTGTAACTGGGCAGTGAAGGCTCATTGGGCCAGAAGGGCCTATTACTATGCTGTATCTCTAAGTAAAACTAAAATAAATAAGTTCTATGCTCTGGAGAGTGAAAGACACCTGTAGGATGGAGACATGACAGTGTGATATTAAACCCGACTACGCTGCACTTCCCCAAAGCTGTTAACTTTCAAGTCAACATTTTGCGGAAACGAACAAAGTCTGGGAAAGTCATTGTTCACCATTAAGATTTTTTTAATAAGATGACAGATCAATGACCTGAATAAAATAACTGGTAAGTACTGATACCAAAGATTAATACATGCTACATACAAACCTAGGCTCATCAATGCTCCCAGAAGAAGCCATCCAGCCTGTGTGCGTTGCAGTGACAAGCGACTGTTCTGCGATGCTGTGCGCAACAGGTCCTCTGCAATACTCACTACCATCTGCAGGGGAATAGAATGGAGCAAGTCAACTCTCACCATAGAACTGTAACACCAGATATTATACAAGCCTGCAGAGAATCTCAGGTGTGTGGAGACACTAAACTAGGATTGTTCTCCAAACGCCAGAGAAGATAAAAAGGAAAAGCTTTAATTTTCTCTGTCATATGAAGGACAACCCTTTGCAATGAGAGGCGAGAACGCGTTGGACCTTATTTACACAAACATCCCGATGAATACCGGACGGAGCTTTGAGCACACTGACTGGCACATGTTCAGGGAGGCTGCAACCGATGGCGACTCTACTAACTTAGAGGAGTACACGGCATCAGTGACCAGCTACATCAGCAAGTGCATCGACGACGTCACTGTGTCCAAGACCATCACTACACGTGCCAACCAGAAGCCATGGATGACCACGGAGGTGCGTGCACTGCTGAGGACCCGAGACTCCACCTTCAGAGCAGGTGACAAGGCAGCGCTAACAACAGCAAGGGCCAAACTGTCCCGAGCCATCAGAGGGGCAAAGTGTGCACATGCCCAGCTAATCCACAGTCACTTCCAGAACAGCGGCGACACGTGGCGCATGTGGAAGGGCATTCAGGACATCACCAACTACAGGGCAACATCACCTGACTGTGCGGGTGATGCCTCCTTCCCAGATGGGCTGAACAACTTCTGCGCTCGTTTTGAGGCAGAAAATGACATGGCAGCGAGGAAGTCCACCCCTCCTCCAAATGACTGGGGTCTGTGTCTCATCGTGGCTGATGAGAGAAGAACCCTGTGCAGGGTCAACCCACGGAAGGCTGCTGGACCAGACAATATTCCTGGTAGAGTGCTCAGAGGATGTGCAGACCAGCTAGCAGATGTTCTCACTGACATCTTCAACATCTCCCTGAGCAGCGCCACCATTCCAACGTGCTTCAAGGTCGCCACCATTGTCCCTGTGCCAAAGAAGTCTTCAGTGTCCTGCCTCAATGACTACCGTCCCATTGCACTCACATCCATCAGCATGAAGTGTTTCGAGAGGCTCATCATGAGGCACATCAAGACCCTGCTGCCCCCCTCACTGGACCCCCTGCAGTTTGTGTACCGCCCAACCGCTCAACAGACGACACCATTGCCATCACCCTCCACCTGGCCCTCAACTACCTGGACAAAAAAGACACGTACGTTCAAATGCTGTTCATAGACTTCAGGTCAGCATTCAACACACTCATTCCTCAGAAACTGATTGGAAAGCTGAGCCTACTGGGCCTGATACCTCTCTCTGCAACTGGATACTAGACTTCCTGACTGGGAGACCTCAGCCAGTCCAGATTGGGAGCAGCATCTCCAACACCATCACACTGAGCACGGGGGCCCCCCAGGGCTGTGTGCTCAGTCCACTGCTGTTCACTCTGCTGACCCACGACTGTGCTGCAACACACAGCTCGAACCACATCATCAAGTTCGCCAATGACACGACCGTAGTGGGTCTCATCAGCAAGAATGACGAGTCAGCATACAGAGAGGAGGTGCAGTGGCTAACGGACTGGTGCAGAGCCAACAACCTGTTTCTGAATGTGAACAAAACAAGAGAGATTGGTTGTTGACTTCAGGAGGGCACGGAGCGATCACTCCCCACTGAACTTTCTGCGAAGGCTGAAGCAAGTCCATCTCCCATCCCCTCATCACATTCTACAGAGGTTGTATTGAGAGCATCCTGAACAGCTGCATCACTGCCTGTTCGGAAATTGCACCATCTCGGATCGCAAGACCCTGCAGCAAATAGTGAGGTCAGTTGAGAAGATCATTGGGGTCTCTCTTCCCACCATTACAGACATTTACACTACACGTTGCATCCACAAAGCAAACAGTATTATGAAGGACCCCACGCACACCTCATACAAACTCTTCTCCCTCCTGCCATCTGGGAAAAGGCACTGAAGCATTTGGGCTCTCACAACCAGACTATGTAACAGTTTCTTCCCCTAAGCCATCAGACTCCTCAATACCCAGAGCCTGGACTGACACCAACTTACTGCCCTCTACTGTGTCTATTGTCTTGTTTATTATTTATTGTAATGCCTGCACTATTTTGTGCAGTCCTGGACAGGTCTGTAATCTAGTGTAGTTTTTTCTGTCTTGTTTTTACATAGTTCAGTGTAGTTTTTGTATTGTTTCATGTAGCACCGTGGTCCTGAAAAACATTGCCTCATTTTTACTGTGTACTATACCAGCAGTTATGGTCGAAATGACAATAAAAAGTGACGACTTGACTTGAGTGAAATGGAATTGACCAGTCTTAATTCACTTCTAAACTGGTCCTGAAGGGCCTCGGCCTGAAATGTTGACTCTTTATTTCTCTCCATAGATGCTGCATGACCTGCTGAGTTTCTCCAGAATGTTAGACAAGACCGAAAGACACGAGATAGGATATGTGTATGGTGTGCTGGGGCCTTGGTACCAAATGACACCACTGACCCCGTACCCTGCCACCTTTCCCTGTTGAGGGAGCTCCAGGAGCTTGTCAGCCAAGGTAATGGTGGAGTGGGGGGGGGGGGGGGGGGGTTGCAGCCCAGTCCATCACACAAACCAGCTACCCCTCACCCCTCCATGGACCCTCCCTACAATTCCCTGATGGAGGGTCGCAAAATGTCGACTCTTTATTCCTTTTCTTAGATGCTGCCTGACCAGCTCAGTTAGACCATAAGACATAGAAGCAGAATTAGGCCATTCCATCATGGCTGATTTATTAGCCCTCTCAGCTTAATTCTCCTGCCTTCTCCCTGTAACTATTGACAACCGAACTAATCAAGAACCTATCAACTACCGCTTTAAATATATCTAATGGCCTCCACAGTCGTCTGTGACAATACATTCCACAGAATCACCACCATCTGGCTAAAGAAATTCCATCTACTTTCTTTTCCAAATGGATGTCCCTCTATTCTGAGGCTCTGGCTTCAGCTCCTAGACTTATCCACCATAGGAAACATCCTCTCCACATCCACTCTACCTAGGCCTTTCAAAATTCAATAGGTTTAAATGAGATTCCCCCTTTCTTCTAAACTCCAGCAAGTACAGGCCCAGGGCCATCAAACAGTTCTCATACATTAACCCTTTCAATCCTTGAATAATTCTTGAGAACTTCTGGACCATCTCCAATGTTGGCACATCTTTTTTCTTAAATAAGGGGCCCAAAACTGCTCTCAATACTCCAGGTATGGGTTGATCAATGCCTTATTAACCTTTAGCGTTATATCCTTCCTTTTATATTCTAGTCCTCCTGAAACGAATGTTAACATTGCACTTGCCTTCCTTACCACTGACTCAACCTGAAAAATAACTTTTAAGGAATCCTGTGTGAAGACCTCAAATCTGTTTGCATCTATGACTTTTGAATTTTCTCCCCTTTTGCTAAATAATCTACACCCTTATTTCTTCGACCAAAGTATACGACCATACACTTCCTTACACTATATTCCATCTGCCACCTATTTGCCCATCCCTCAATCTGTCTGTCCTTCTGCAGACTCCCTGTTTCCTCAACATAACCAGCCATCCCTTCACCTCATATAGCTTTGCATTGTCCATAAACGTGGCCACAAAGCCATCAATCATGTCATCCAAATCATTGATATATAATGTGAAAAGAAGCAGTCCCAACACTGACCCCTACAGAATTCCACTGGTCACCGGCACCCAACCAGAATAGGCCCCCTTTATTCTGACTCTTTGCTTCCTGCCAGTCAGGTAACCTTCCATCCACACTAGTATCTTTCCTGTGATACCATGGTAAAGCAATCTCACGTGCACTACGTTGTCAAGGCCTTCTTAAAATCCAAGTAAACAACATTCACTGACTCTCCTTTGCGCATCTTGCTTGTTATTTTCTCAAAAAAATTCCAACAGATTTCCCAGGCAAGAGTTCCCTTTAAGGAAACCATGCTGACTTTGGCCTATTTTAATATATGCCTCCAAGTACCCCGAAACCTATTCCTTCATAATGGACTTCAACATATTCCGAACCACTGAAGTGAGGCTAACTGGCCAATAATTTCCTTTTTTCTGCTCCTCCTCCTTCTTAAAGGAATGGAGTGACATTTGCAATTTTCCAGTCCTCCAGAACCATTCCAGAATCTAGTAATTCTTGAAAGATCATTACTAATGCTTTAGCAATCTCTTCAGCTACCTCTTTCTGAACTCTGGTGTGTCTATCTGGTCTAGGTGACTTATCTACCTTCAGATCTTTCAGCTTCTCAAGCATCTTCTCCTTAGTAATAGCAACTGTACTCACTTGTGCCCCTGACACTTGAATTTCTGGCATACTGTTGGTATCTTCCACAGTGAAGATGGGCACAAAATACTTAAAGTTCGTCCACCATTTCTTCAATGTCATTTTCCAATGGTCTGACAGACAGACAGACAGACATACACAAATACACACACACACTTTTTATTTTATATATGTGTTTATATTCTGCAGATGTTGGGAGTCCACAGCAACCCATACAAAATGCTTGAGGAATTCAGCTGGTCAGGCTGCATCTATGCAGAGAAATAAACAGTTGATGTGTTGCGCTGATACCCATCATCAGGACTATAAAAGAAATCAATTCATTTTTAGCAATTGCCTGTTGCACAAGGTTTACAGAAGCTGGCACTGAAATGACCAACTCTAAGAGGGAAAACCATTACAAGGATTGGAGAAACCATTTCAAGCAACCGGATGGTTAGTCGCTAACCAGAGGGGCTGAATTAAGGTGTTTGACAATAGAGGCAGAGAGGAGATGGAACACTTTAAAGCAATGAGCTGTTTTCATCTGGAATACTTCATTATGGGAATCTGGAAGCAAATACAATAAGAATATTTGAAAAAATAGATTGCAGACTTTGCAAGGAGCAAAGGGAATGCGATTAATTGTAATTGTAAACACATGGGCTCTATTGTTCAAACAGCATTCATTTCCAGAGGACTAGAATATTAAAGCAGGGGTGTAATGCTGAGGCTTTATAAGATACTGGTGAGGCACTTGGAGTATTGAGAGCAGTTTTGGGCCCCTTATTTAAGAAAGGATGTGCTGACATTGAAGAGGGTTTAGAGGAGGTTCACGAGAATAATTCTGGGAATGAAAAGCTCATTGTATGAGAAGTGATTGATGGCTCTGGGCCTTTACATACTGAAATTTAGAAGAATGAGGCATCTCATTGAAACTTATCAAATATTGAAAGGCCTAGATAGAGTGGATGTGGAGAGGATGTTTTCTATGGTGGGGGAGTCTACCAATGATCCCTCTATGGTGTACGCGCAGACAGATCTTTTGCTACTAGCAGACAAAAGAATTTAAACTGCACACAAAAGGTTGTCACCCTTTACCTCGTTGGCATGTTAAGTATATTTCACGACTATATACAATCACATTTCCTTTTCCAGATGCGGACGGTGTTGACAACATGGAGTGTGTGATGATTTATCTGGAGATTTTAGAACAGGCTTATTTATATTGCTTTTATTGAAGAAATTACTGATTCCCTGTGTTGAATTCCAAAGATGAAAAGGGTGTGAAGCGAAGAAGAACTGGCAGTTCATTCAAAGTGGAATGGTTTAATAAAGCAGTAGAAACTGCTACACCAAAAGCTCATGAGCTCAGGAACGTGCAGCTACATGAATTGCTTATATACAATACGGAAAATGCTGTAACCTGCATGTATTGTTGTAATGCAAAAGTTGCTGAAGAATTTGCAAGTGGGAAGAAATGGACTGATACTTAGAAACCTGACTTTTTAAAGCATCGTTTAACAACCAAATCACATATGGACGGTGTGCAAAACCTCCGGTGAGAAAATCCTTCATTACCCGCTACATGTATGCTACAACACACACAAAATGCTGGTAGAACACAGCAGGCTAGGCAGCATCTATAGGGAGAAGCACTGTCGACGTTTCAGGTGGAGACGTCAGGACGAAGGGTCTCGGCCCGAAATGTCGACAGCGCTTCCCCCTATAGATGCTGCCTGGCCTGCTGTGTTCCACCAGCATTTTGTGTGTGTTGTTGTTTGAATTTACAGCATCTGCAGATTTCCTCCTGTTTGACATGTATGCTACATATGCTTTGAGAGAGTTCCGATGAATGAGAGGGATAATGATCAAACCCAGAGGAGATCAAAGTTCTTATTGGCAGTACTTTTCTAGCTGTTAAAATAAATACCTCCATTTATAAAGTCCAGTATGCACACGTTGTTGTCAAGGGGCAAAAAAAATTGCACAGCACAAGATTTTTGCGCACACTGGTCATTACAAATTAGAAGAAACATCAGAGTACATGACCAGAGGGCACAGCTTCAGAATATAGGGATGACCATTTAAAATAGAATTAAGTGGGAGCTTCTTTAGCCAGAAATTGGTGAATCTGTCAAATTTGTTACCACAAGCAGCTGTGGTCACTGGGTGTATTTAAGGTGGAGGTCGATAGGTTCTTGATTAGTCAGGACATGAAAGGTTAAAGGGAGAAGGCAGAAGAATGGGATTGGGAGGGAAATAGATCAGCCATGATGAAATGGAGGAAAAGACTTGATGGGTCGAATGGCCTAATGCTGCTCCCATGTCTAATGGCATTCTCAGGCTTAAGAACGTGATGAGATCAATGGGCAAACAGAAATAAACTAAAACTGTGATTATCTTGCATACTCCCTCATTACTAATTTGTGCTTTAAATAAGAATAGATACAAAAACATTAACTTTAATGAAGCTAAAATTAATGCTGTGTTCTGAGAACTGTGGCAGAAAGCAGGATGCTCTAAGATCTGCTGGGGGAAATCAGAGGATTGTATTTGCAGGAGGAAAAGGAATGGACAGTGTTTTGGGTCGAACCCAGCATCACGGCAAAGAGTGAAGAGTGGAGATGGGTGGTATAAAGTGAAGAGGGAGAGTGGCTAGAGAGGGACCAGAGGTGACTGGAGGATTGAGGAGGGCCAAAAGATGACGGGCTGATTTATCCAGGCCTATACGAGTCATTCTGATTCCTCAAAAATACAACCAAAATTAAGATTAATTCTCGCTTCTTTAACTAATCTTTTTCAAGCTGTAGACCTCAGTCTTCTCAGAAAGGGGTAGCTCTTAAAGCAGCCCCTTCAAATCTCATTGCACATAAAATTCAAAGAATGAAATGACACGTTGGCAGAGTAAAAGCAGATTAAGACTGAAAAGGAGTCACAGCAGCCTGGTGAGTGCTCTCAGGAGCTGATATGCATAACCAGAAACAGCCTGTACATCGAGTAGCTACCATCACCACTTCAAACTGCAGTGGGTGTTATAACATCTAATTCGATTTAATATAAACACTAGCCATACATGCAGTTGTAAACATTAGTTTGGAGTGCTTAGAAATGGTAATAATCTTACAAAATAAACTTTTAAATGGGACCCTCTCACAGGATGAGATTTGAAAAAGCAGTATCACTTACTGGAAAAAATGCAGGGGTTATGCTGCCAGGAGTGGTGGTAGAGGCAGATATATTAGGGATTCTTAGTTTGGCACATGGACGAAAGAAAAATGGAGGGCAGTGCAGGACCAAAGCATTAGATTGATTTTGAAGTAGATGAAAAGATCAGCACAACATTATGGGCCAAAGGACCTGTACTGGGTTGTTATTGTGTGCCCACTGCAACCTTCTATTATAGTCTTCACCAAGCTAGCTGTCTCCAAAATGGTTTCACATCCCAGTCAGGCCATCTCTGAGAGTGCAAGAACCATTGCTGATCACCCTTTTATACAGTCAAATGAGCACCCTCAGACATAGAACGGAATCAGAACATTTGGCCCATTAAGTTTGACTTGCAGTGAATAGACTCAGAAATGAGAGCAGTGTTCTGGACATGCCATCTGTCAGAAGAGGCACAAAATAGAAACCCCACCCAGCCCCTCGGGGGATGTGAAAGATCACACGGTATTAGAGCAGGAATTATTTTGGCTGGGAAACCAAGGAGCTTATTAAATTATTCCTCAACCAATATCATCATCAACAGATACTGGCAATTGTCATGCTCTTGTTACCGACCTTGTAGTGGATTCAGCAGCAAATCAAACACAAGAAATTCGGCAGATACTGAAAATCCGAGCAACACACAAAGGTCTGGAGCAAGTCAGGCAGCATTTATGGAGGGGAATGAACAATCAATGTTTCAGGCCGAGATCCCCTTCTAGAATGCGATTCCACATAGATACTGTGTGACCTGAGTTCCTCCAGTATTTTCTGTGTGTGCATTTAGTAGCGTCATGTTTCTGACATTATAACATTGACTATAATAAAAAATACTCTGGGATATTCCAAGGCTGAAGAAAGGACCTTTACCTTTCCTTTGGCATGCGGAATTCCAAGGGGACACTGGTGCACACTACCCAGCAATGCTGCCATCGCAAAGCTGTATCCGGTGACAGCTTCTGGTGACGTCTTCAGATTGTTGATGCATTCTGCACACCTATCCAACAGCGGGGTCAGCTGATAGGGCAGTGCAACAGCGACACAGCGCAGGCACCAGGCTGCACCCAGCCTGGCTGCCATACTGGGATGGAGCAGTACAGAGGTCACCGTCTCCAGAAGCCCTTTCAAAATAAGAATTTCCATTTAATAACTCAATAAAAATTCTCTGGACAGGTTCTAAATACTAGAGCCTTTATTGCAACATCACTTTGTTTGCTATCAATTTGAAACAAACCTTTACTGCCCACAGTCTAACTGACATTTATTTGGTGATACAAAACATTTTTACTGCATTACCAAAGATGGAGATGACAATTAAACCAATCGCATCAATAGATAAGTCATAAGCTTATTTTTAAACACACAAGTGGACCATTAGGTTTTTGGAAAAACCTGAAATTTCACCTGTTAAAGCTTTAAGCTCTTGAACTCCTGCCTTTCTTTTCCTTCGTGGCATTTTAAAACTTAAGTCCCATCAACATTCCATTACAAAGATTACTGCAATGCTTTACTGCAGCAGCAATCAGAGTTTAATTCCCACCGCTGTAATGAGTTTGTATGTTCACCCCATAATGGGCATGCTACGTGACGACAGAAGCATGGTAACACTTGCAGGCCGCACCCAGCACATCCCAAGACCATGGTTGTTGATGCAAAACGATGCATTTCACTGTATATATCGAGATGCATGGTACAAATAAAGCTAGAAGAAATGGAAGGGTTGACTATTTTCTAAATGGAGAGAAAATACAAAAAACTGAGGTGCAAAGGGACTTGGGGGTCCTTGTGTAAGATTCCCTAAACATTAATTGGCAGGTTGAGTCTGTGACAAGGAAGGTCACAGTGGATGTGCGCTGCACTGCTTGGTTGACCACCGGGGGTGGTCCCGGGTGCGAAGATGTGGAGGTCGGAGGCAAGCGACGAGGGGTCGAATGGTTCGATGGTTGAGCTCCAACGATGTGCACTAAACTGACTGAACTTTGATAAGTTGGCGCCTTTTGTTTTTTTTCTTTTCTTTCATATATATTGTATTGCCTAGTACTCTTTTAGTTTTAGTAAACTCTTTAAAGTGTATTTCCTAACGGTATCTGGTGTGAATTTGATACTGTGTGCGGGCGCAAGGCATAAACTTGATTCTCACAGCACCTGCGTGTACGGGAGGTGGGGTTGGTGTGTGGCTGGATCTCCTTTTCCCCTAGACATATACCAGCCTGTTGGTTAAGTGTTACACAAGGATGCAATGTTGAGACTTTATGAAGCACCGGTGAAGCCTCACTCAGAGTATCATGAGCAGTTCTGGGTCCCTTATCTGAGAAAGGATGTGCTTCTCCTATCTGAGAAAGGAGGGTTCAAAGGAGGCTCATGAAAATGATGCCAGAATTGTCATATGAAGAGTGTTTGAAGGCTCTGGGCCCGTATTCACTTGAATTCAGAAGCTCATTGGGTGACCTTACTGAAACCTATTGAATGGTAAAAGGCCTTGATAGAGTGGACGTGGAGAGGATGTTTCCTATGATGAAAGAGTCTAAGGGGCATCTTTTTAGAACAGAGATGAGGAAGAATCTCTTTAGCCAGAACAGTGAATCTGTGGAATTCTTTGCCACAGGCAGCTGTGGAGGCCACTGCTATGCATAATTCTTGAATGGTCAGGGCATGAAGGGATACGGGGAGAAGGCAGGAGATTGGGGCTGAGGAGAAAATTGGATCAGCCATGATGAAATGGCGGAGCATACAAATAACCTAATTCTGCTCCTATATCTTATGCCTTATGGTCTAATCTTACCTTAAGTCTGGTTCAATGGGCAGCCTTAAACATTTCCCCCTCCAGCAGTCTGCTTGAGTTGATTTCCCTTTGCACATTCCCCATTACTATACCACTCCCTCGCCACCTTACTGAAGATAAATTCATAAATCCTAGTGTCTGTCCAAAGATATGCCTCAGATATGCTGCTGACCTGCACGTTCCCTGTCCATCTTACTCAAGTGTCCTAACCTGGCAAAACTATATTTCAAAAGTAAATCATTAACTGTGAAGTAGTTTGGGACTTACTGAGATTGTGAAGTTTGGGTGTAGATTCTATCATGCTAGAGGAGCTATATACAGCAATACAAACCTCCTTCCAAGTTGAGGGACCTGTCTGGTATCCACTTACCAATGGAGGGTTCCTGGATAAGAGGAGCGGCAGTGGCACTCAAGCTCTGGACTAGGCTGCCAAGTTCCTGTAGGGCACACACCATCACATGCTGGCTCGCAGAAACGTCAGCGGCCCCTGACTTGTCATTATTGGCGTCATTCATCACAGATTCTGTCACGACAGAAACAAAGCACTGACTCAGGATAATTACCATCGGTGCACATTCCAAGTATCTGTGCTCCCCACAACAAAACAAAAATGCAGACTGACAAGCTACGCAACTAATCTAAACCACAGCTCTACAGTAAGTGGGTTTATTTGCAGTAGAAAATGAGAACCATGAACAGTAGAGACACTTGACATTTGAAACAACTGAGAAAAGTCAGCCACACTGATGTAATACAAAGAGGTCCAGATGATCCATATATTTCCTAGGCAACAGGTCGTTATTGGACCACATGCGGCTTTATAACAAACCAATTACTGGTCCTGTAACAGAACCACTGGACTATTGTACCATGGGAAGTTTAATGAATCACCCAATTCAGATAGGGGTTTCTGAAGTGAAGCAAACTGCCCCATTGGTCTATTCTGCCACAAGTAGTCATCTATTCAGCACTGTCAGCCTACACCAATGTTTTCCCTCTGTAGAAATAAACATGGAATTGTATTACAAAAAAGCAGGCCATAGCTTTTGGCTCAACTATTCTCTCTGGAAGTCCATTTTATTCTGTGTGAACATATTCCTGCCTTACTCTAAATCTCCAACATTTAATCTTGTACCCTATGGCCCCATGTTTTTCCATCAACAGCTGGAAACAACTGTCTGCTATCAACCTTACCCTTTCAGATCTTGAAAAAGACCTGCCCCATATCTGTAATAATATGGTACTGAAAATAAATTCATCTTTTACCAGACTACTCTTGTGCAAATCAGTGCTGTAAAGAGCCAATATACTTCCTGTACAGTGTTGCCAAATAATGCAGTATTTGGATCATTACATACAGATGCTTACTTGGAATATTAAAATTGGAATTTGGTTCCTTCCAGCCTGCCATGACCTGCAGTTTAATTCTATTTACCTGCCTTACTTCCACATCGCTAACCTCACACATTGCACATTGAGCCTAGGGAAGTAACTGCCAGGACTTGTTTCTTGGGTCATCTCACACAACTACACTTGGAGATGCATCTGCTCCCAGAATTTATCACCTGATCATCACTGCCAATCCGCACTCCTTCCCCCCAAACCCACCCTTAGTATTTTTTTTTAAAAAGCTAAATACAAATCAGGAGAAAACAGAGAGAAAGAGATAAGTAAATATCTGGAAGGTAAAACAGATAAATGCCTCTGGAAACAATGACAGCGTGAGTGAGAATATGAAGGCATCTGCTGGGGGGGACAGGTTACACCACTGGGGGCACTGAGGCAAACAGAGAAATGAAATGCACAGGAGACGAGGGACTTGCACTTGGGTATGGACAAACAGAGAGAAATGCAAACTCATGGAGCCAGTAAGAGTAGTGTATGCATGAGCGAAGATATAGCAGGAAACAGAAACCAATGGAAACATAAATGGGTAGACAAAAGGGAAGGACAGACAAATAGCAGAAATGCATCGAAAAGAAAGTTAGGGAAAAGCAAGCTGGGAACATTTCGATATTTTGGAAGGGTGATATGATCCGATCTTCTATTTTGAAGTGTCCTGATGAGGGGTCTTAGTCCAAAACATTGACTGTTCATTCCTCACCATAGATGCTGTCTGACCTGCTGAGTTCCTCCAGCATTTTGTATGCACTGCTCTGGATTTCCAGCATCTGCAGAATCTCTTGTATTTATTCAATCCTGGCTGCTTTTTATGATCTTCTACTTCTCTGCCAGTTTAATTCTCCATCCTACTCCTTCTTTCACCACTCTTTGACCTCTCAGATGGTTTCAACAAAGCTCAATTTAGGCTCCTAACTCGTCTTCTGACTTGGCACACAGCAGCCTTCTGGACTCCACACCTCATTAAACAACTTTAGATCGTCAACCATTCCAGCTTTGCATCATACATCTTGTTCTTCTCTTTTCTTCTGACATCTCAGATTTCATTCTATTCACTCTTCTTTCTAGGCAGCACCCCTAACATCATCCATTCTCTCATTTCTTTGTCCTATCATAGACCTGCCCTGTTGTTTATTCTGTCTCTTCCCACCGACTCCCCCCCCCCCCCCAACCTCACACAAATTAAAATTAGGCCCACTTCTAATATTTTTCCATTGCAAGGGTTTTGAAACATTAACAACTTTTTTTCTTCAGAGACACAAGAGACTCCAGGTGCTGGAATCTGAGGCAAAAAAGCAAACCATCTGTGCATCTGTAGCATCTGTGCAGGTAAGGAATAGTTGACATTTAGGTCAAGCCCCTGCATCAGGACTGAGTCAGTAGAATGATGGCCAGAATGAAGAGGTAAGAGGGAGGGTTCAACAGGGACTCCTGGGTGATAGATGAAGCCAGGTGAGGTGGGAGATGATGAGCAAATGGAGCCAAGTGGGGCGGTAGAGACAGAGGCTGTAAGGTGATAAGTATGATCAGATGAGGGGCAGATGGAGTGAGGAAATTGAAAGGCTAGGCCAAGGGAGATATCCAAGTGAACAGGTATATGAGTGATGGGCAGATGCAAACAGACAGGGTGGGTGGACTGTTAAGAGTGTAAGAGAAATAAAGGGGATGTAGGTTACCTGAAATAGATAAATCTTGTATTCATATGAATGGGTAGTAGACTCTCCAAGTGGAATTTTAGATGTTGCTCTTAAATGTTGTTCACTGCCTAATATATTTTTATCCATTTCTACATCGACATCTGTCTGCAAACTCCCCTCTTCCACACCTGATTCCACTTGCCCTTCATCCCTCACTTGGTTCCACCAAATATCTACCGTTGCAGCCCATCTCAGCCCCTCCTTGCTCTCCTTCCATTGGCCAACTACCCCCTCAGTCCTGACCATCCTATTGCCTGCACACCTGCCGAGTTCCTCTCACTGTTTTCTTTAAACTTTCTATTTATGCTGCCTGCTTTTGCTAATTTAAACATTTTGTGTTTTCTGCAAGACAGTGGATTGCAGTTAATTGGGGGGGGAGAAAAGAGAGAGGAGGGGGGAGGAGGGGGGAGGAGAGAGGAGGAGAGAGGAGGAGAGAGGAGAGAGAGAGATCTTACAGAGAAAGGAGGGCAGAGCAGGTTGATGGACAGCTGGTATCCAACATGTGGAGATAAAAACCAGGTCCGCGGTTACACAGACACACAGTTTCGGACACTGAACGAGCTTTGTTGCACCCATGGGAAGGTGGGGTTTTGGAGGATCGATTCGTGGAAATCAATTAGTGGCTCTAGCAGTGTGAAAAGGTGTGACCGGTGGGGAATTATTTGCGTGTCCACCCTTGCCTGGGTGATAATTCCATCACTGAAGAATGGTCGTACGTGTTATGGTCACAGTCAGTGACTTCAACAGGATTTCGGAGGACAACTGGAAGAACAATGGCATCAGCTCACCTCTCTCTCTCTTCAACGTCACTCAACTAACTACCTCAAACTGAACTGAACTCTCTTCATCATCGTAAGACTATATCCATCCACCCCTAGGTTTGAAAGAGCCTAGTTTTGTTCCTATTTCTACACTTATGTATATATCATTGCTAACCTGTTTGATATATCTGCATTTATAGTACTGTATTGCATAGTTACTAATAAACACTATTAGTTTATAGCAATACCAGACTCCAATGTGTTTTCCATTTCTGCTGGTTCTTTAACCTGTCACGGGGTACGTGACAGGACACACAGGGACCAGTACATGTACAACACGCTGGAGGAACTCAGCAGATCGGGCAGCATCCGTGGAAATGAGCAGTCAATGTTTCGAGCTGAGATCCTTTGTCAGGACTGAAGAGGGAGGGGGCAGGGACCCTATAAAGAAGGTTGGGGGAGGGTGGGAAGAAGGCTGGTAGGTGCCAGGTGAAAAACCAATCAGGAAAGATCAAGGGGTGGAGGAGGGGAAGCAGGGAGGGGATAGGCAGGAAAGGTGAAGAAGGAATGTAAGGGGAAAGCACTATGTAGTAGAAGGCGGCAGAATCATGAGAGAGGTGATAGGCAGCTGGAACAGGAGGCAGAGTGAAACTGGGATGGGGGAAGGGAGAGGGAAGGCCAGTACATTTTGGCCCAATTAAGCAGCTGCCCCAATTAGCTGAGGTTTCATGGAAATAGTTAGAAGGTTAAAAAAAACTACCATTTAATTGAGTAGCAATCTAAGTACTTAAATGAAATATAGAACAAATTAGAAAGGTAGCAATATCTCTACAATATTATAAAACTGAGTATTAATTTTTAATAATAATCGAAAGAATTCATCCACGTCACATTGTTTTGACTGTAAATGATCAAAATCAGTGCAGACACTTAGTGCAGATAATGGACTGCTTTCATACAATGTCTTTGATAATTGCATCTCCAAATCTTCAGTTTCATTGTAACACTGTCAATATCTTCAAACTCTACATAATTCGTAACTTGTTGGAGTAGAGAAATCCTTTCATCTTCACTCCTTATCATCTCTGGCATCTCCAAGCCCGAATGGTTGGAACAACAGTGAGCAAAACAGTTCCGAATTGTCTTACTGCTATTTCTCGCCAACTGTGACAAAAACTCTGCTTTTTGAACACAAACACACACAACTGACACTATTTAAAAACTGATCATTCTAAGCACAGTGTTGTGTCTTACAGCCATGCAAATGCACGTGACTGGCACTAGTTAGAAACTGTTCAGCAACAATCTCCTGCTCCAGGTAAGGGCCAGTGTCCCAAATTAATTTCTTAATTTAGTTTTTATTCTTTAAGAGTTGTCTCAAATAAACAGCTGTCCCAATTAACTGATGGCCCAAATAACTGGAATCCACTGTACTTCCCTTTCAATTTTTTAACTTCAGTTTTGATAGCCAGAGGTGAAGATCGATCATAATTATGAAGAAATTCACTCATTGTGCATGAAAACAACTGCCAAAGTAAAGACAAATATTTAGTAATATGCTATCACTGTCTATGAACTTGCAGACAGTGCCCAAGGTAGAAAATAACGCTGGCTCACTTCCAGCACAGATGCCAACTATAAGGATTCAAAGAGTCATGAACTCCATTAAAAATTTTCTGAAGTTTATTAAGATCTTCAGAATGTCAAAATAAATCGTCATTGCTGATTAACTGGTCTCTAAAAACTCACACTTGTTCCTCAATCACAGTTTGGCATGTGGAAAACAGCCTGGTGCCTGTCACTACACTGTTGAAGTCTGAACAAAGAAATGCCATTTTTAACCAGAAATTGATTAATTGGATACATATATTGACCAACTGGTAACCTTGTGGATATGCAAACTAATTTTAAAAGCCAATAGTACTTCAAAACTAGTAAAGTAACTAACCAATAGTAAGCATCACCCTAGAATCCTTTGTTGCATCTGTATCTTGGTATGCCAAATTGCTCTGGACCCATGATGTGCAAAAGGGAAGCTATGATCTTCAAAGACCCGACTTGCGTGGGCTAACCACACTTTATCCATATACTGTTATTGCTTGGACATTATCTTAACCCCTTT
Organism: Hemitrygon akajei; assembly: GCF_048418815.1. NCBI lineage: Eukaryota > Metazoa > Chordata > Chondrichthyes > Myliobatiformes > Dasyatidae > Hemitrygon > Hemitrygon akajei. The sequence goes on from NC_133132.1 coordinate 98,397,928, forward strand.
CTTGCCACAACTTCCACAAAATGTCAGCATTGACAAAACATGGAAGCAGCAGAGTGACTTCCAAAAGGAGATAGTCAAGCAATATAACAGAGGTGTGGAACAATTTGGACAACTCTTCCAAAGGGCAGGCATAGACATGATGTACACACATGATATGTGTTGATTGCATGAGTAGATGGCGATCATTACATAAAGGTGATTGTTAAAACTAACATCCGATAACAAGTCTTCTCCTTACCCACTGTCTTCATCTGCTTGGCAATAGCCTGGCAAATCTCCTTTGCAGCTGCAATCTGTGCTTTCTCACCCAGCAGGCTGCCCACAGTTGCCCGAAGGATGAACGATACACATCGCCGGGAATACACCGCTTCCACATGGCTTTGGGTGGCCCGGGGATGTGAGACAAGCTCCAGTACATGGGTAAGGAAGATGGCAAAATTACGCTCCAGCCACTGCCCTCTGAGAGTGGTGACAAATACAACGTACGCCTGTAACGGAGAGAGAGAATACCAAAACAGGGATCAGAAAAATATCCTGCTTTTCCTGTTCCAGATGCATTCCCTTCATCACTCATCTTCATGGAGGGATCAGAGTGAGCAATTTCAAGCTCCTGGGTGTCAAGACCTCTGAGGATCTAACCTGGTCCCAACATATCGATGCAGCTATAAAGGTGGCAAGACAGTGGCTATAATTGAATTACTTATTCAATTGTAATTGAATTACTTATTAGGAGTTTTAAGGGATTTGATTTGAAAACTTCTACAGATGTATCATGGAGAACATTCTGACAGGCTGCATCACTATCTGGTTTGGTGGTTGTGGGGGGAGGCTACTGCACAGGACAGAAAGAAGCTACAGAAAGTTGTAAAATTGGTCAGCTCCATCTTGGGTACTAGCTGGAACAATTGAGCAGATAAGGACATAATCAACAAATATACTCTCCTTTTTCAAGCCCCACAATGAAGAAACTTTGCTTTCTCTCATCTGGTCCCGAGGACAGTGAAACAGTATTAGCAGCTCAGGGTGATGACTGTGCAACCAAATGGATGGGGAAAGCCATTGAAGCGGTTCTCAATAAGGAGGTTCAGAATCAAGTCTATATCACAAGTAAGTTGTGAAATTTGTTTTTTGGCAGCAAGTCAGTGCAATACTTAAAAATACTATAATTTGCAATAAGAAAAATAAAAATAAATGAATGGTGCTGAGAGTGCAAAAATGGTGAGTTATTGTTCATGGACCATTCAGAAATCTGATGATAGAGGGGAAGAAGCTGCTCCTAAAACTATCTTCAGGTTCCTGTACCTACTCTCTGATGGTAGTAACGAGAAGAGGGTGGTAGGGGTCTTTAATAATGGATGATGCCTTTTTGAAGCATCGAAATTTGAGGATAGGTTGAAAGTAGTAGTACACTCAAGCAGAGAATTCCTGAAATAGAATGGGGCAATGAATTGAACGCTAACTCAAGAACAATACTGCAGAAGCAATGAAACTAGTTATAACAGTCAAAGTTGCAGCCTAGTCATGCCCTTTCAGTAACTACCAACTTAATGCCAAGGTGTAGGTGCTTCATTTTGCCCATTGCTCAAGGTACTTACTTGTGTGACCCCGACTCGAACTTCTCGGCTGATGGACCCCCCACCTTTCAGCATCTCTCCACCACTCCTCAGGAATCCAGATCCCCCACGCAGAAATCCTGTGGCCATCAGCTCCAACACCTCTTCCAAGGTGGCACGTTTCACGTTCTGTCGCATCACTGAAACAATTGAAAATAAAAGGTAAGCTATCAGGAAAACTGCAAGTGTCACCATGCTTCTGACGCCAACATAGCATGCCCACAACTCACTAACCCTAACTTGAATCTTTGGAATGTGGGAGGAAATCCACACAGTCCCTGGGAATCGAACCTCAATCAGTGATCTCTGGCATTGTAAAGTGATTACACTAACAGTTACACCACCATGCTGCCCACAACAAGGGCCATTACTGTAAGATGATCACTGATCTATCCAGCAGGTAACTTGGGAAGCAAATTATTCAGAGTGGAATGATGTTACCACTTGGAACGATAGAGGTGAACTGTATTGACTTATTCAAGACACCTGCATATGTACACCCCAGAAAAAAAAGGACAGGGTGAAAATAGTACAAAAAGGAAGATTGTGCTGATCAAATTAAGTGTGCTAATTTTGATAGAATTAGGTGAAGGTAAGTGGCTTGGGGAAAAAAAGGAAATAGCGGCAAAGAAAATGTTAACCTGATATAAATGTGTACTTATGACAAGTTGTTCCTTGGTTAAGAATGCCTGACTTACAGACTGTTATAACAGAATGAGATTATATCATATTATTATATTCAGAAGTCTGACACACACACAGTGCCTATATAAAAAGTATTCCCCCCCCCAGAAGTTTTCATGTTTTATTGTTTCACAACATTAAATCACAGTGGATTTAATTTGTTTTTTTTGACACTGATCAATAGAAAAAGGCTCTTTCATGTCAAAGTGAAAACCAATCTCTACAAAGTGATCTAAATTAATTACAAATATAAAATACAAATTGATTGCATAAGTATTTACCTCCTTTAAGATGACACACCAAATCATCACTGATGCAGCCAATTGGTTTTAGAAGTCATATAATTAGTTAAATAGAGATCACCATGTGCAGTCAAGGTGTTTCAACTGATTATAGTAAAAATACACCCGTATCTGAAGCCCATCTGTTGGTGAGTCAGTAGCCAAGCAAAAACTAGACCATGAAGACAGAACACTCAAAGCAACTCCGCAAAAAGATTATTAAAAAGCACAGGAGATGAATACAAGAAAATTTCCAAGTTACAGAATATCCCTTAGAATACAGTTGTCAAACATCAAGAAATGGAAAGAATATACTGTAGCATGGCTGTAAATCTGCCTAGAGCAGGTCATCCTCAAAAACCGAGTGACCATGAAAGGAGATGTGAGGGAAGCCACCAAGAGACCTATGACAACTCTGGAGGAGTTACAAGCTTCAGCAGCTGAGATAGGAGAGGCTGCGCATACCACAACTGTTGCCTGGGTGCTACACCAGTCATAGCTTTAAGGGAGAGTGGCAAAGAGAAAGCCACTATTGAAATCTTGGCTAGAATCTGCCAGAAGGCATGTGGGTGACTCTGGATTCAGCTGGAAGAAGGTTTTATGGTCTGCTGAAACCAAAATTGAGCTTTTAGGCCATCAGACTAAATCTTATATTTGGCATAAGCCAAATACCACACATCATCAAAAACACACCATCCCTACCATGAAGCATGGGTTGGCTGCAATATTGGGGGGATGCTTCACTGAACTGAACCCTGTGAGGCTTGTGAAGGTAGAGGGTAAAATGAATGCAACAAAATACAGGGAAATCCTGGAGGAAAACCTGTTGCAGACTGCAAGAGAACTGTGACTTGGGAGAAGATTTGTTTTCCAGCAAGACAATGACCCCAAATATAACGCAAAGCTACACAGGAATGACTTAAAAACAAAGTTAATGTCCTGGAGTGGCCAACTCAGAGTCCAGATTTCAATCCAATTGAAAATTTGTGGCTAGACTTGAAAAGGGCTGTTCACTCACGATCCCATTGCAACCTGACAGATCTTGAGCAGTTTTGTGAAGAAGGATGGGGTAAAATGCAGTGTCCAGATGTGCAAAGCTGATAGACCTGTCCACACAGACTCAGGCCAAAAGTGCATCTACTAAATACTGACTTGAAGGGGGGTGAGTGATTATGCAATCAACTATTTTGTGTTTAGTAGTTGTAATAAATTTAGACTAATTTGTAGAAATTTGTTTTCACTCTGACACAAAAGTCTTTTCAGTTGATCAGTGCCAAAAAAAGCCAAATTAAATCCACTGTGATTCAATGTTATAAAACAATAAAACGTGAACACGTCCGGGTGGGGGGGGGGGGGGGGGGTGAATACTTTTTACAGGCATTGTACATGCATTTATTCCTTTCTCTCTCTCTCCACTTTTAGTAACTGTTTAATCAGTAGTAATCATTTTATTTTAATCAGTCCAGTGCAATTTAATGCCATTTATTACAAAACTGTGGAGGTATATCAAGTGATTTTTGTGTATTTTCTGATACACAGACAAGATCAACTTGTGAATATTCGTAAAAACAGAACCCATTCAGTACCTGGAAACAGGCTATACAACAGCAACAAGCTTACAGCCAACCACCATACTTCTGACAAATGAGATAATAGTCATTCAAGTCTAATCTAAGGTGGCTAAAATAAAACAGATATATACAGTTACCACTTTATTAGATTGAACCTGTACACCTGCTTGTTAATGAAATATCTAATCAGCCAATCATGTACAGCAACTCAGTGCATAAAACCACGCAGACATGGTTAAGAGGTTTAGCCACTGTTCAGACCAAACATTAGAATGGGGAAGAAATGTGATCTAAATGACACTGACCATGGTGCCACACTGGGTGGTTTGAGTATCTCAGAACCTGCTGATCTGCTGGAATTTTCAGGCATATCAGTCTCTGCAGCTTACAGGGAATGGTGTGGAAAACAAAAAACATCCAGTGAGCAGCAGCTCTCTGGGTGAAAATGCCTTGTTAATGAGAGAGGTCAGAGGAGAATGGCCTGACTGGTTCAACACGATAGTAACTCAAATAACCATGCATTACAACAGTGGTGGGCAAAAGAGCATCTCTGAACGGATAACACGTCAAACCTTGAAGTGGATGGGCTACAACAGCAGAAAACAACAAACATACAGAAATACACTCAGTGGTCACTTTATTAGATACCTGATAAAGTGACCACTAAATGTATACTGCAGGATTAGGATTCTAGAAGTTCAACCAATTTATTATAATATTTCACCCCATCTACAGAGGCTAGCATAATGCTTTACAGTGTCAGTGATTGGGGTTCTATTCCTGCCACTGTCTATATGGAGTTTCTATGTTCTCCCCAAGACCACCCAAGCTACCTCCGGGTGCTCTGATTTCTTCCCACATTCCAAAGACGCACAGATTAGGGTCAGTAAGTTGTGGGTATACTACACTGGTACTGGAAGCATGGTGACGCTTGCAGGCTGCCCCCAGCACATCCTCAGATTGTGTTGGTCATTGATGCAAACGATGCATTTCACTGTATGTTTCAATATACATGTGACAACTATATCTAGTCTTTAATCTTTTTCCAACATTCTTATGTCTCCATTACTTCTGATCTTGCTTCTTCCATCCTTCTCAACACTGCATAATTTTGAGAACCTTTGAAACCTTTTATTTTGGGTATGTACCAGCACATTTTCCGAGACACACACCTGCTGCTTGTTTGGGTGTCAAAGCCGTTGCCATGACAGTTCCAAGTAATTTGGATACTGCAACACGGACTGCATAGTTAGATCCCTCTAGGCCCTTAAAGCAGAGAGTAGCCAGGTTTTCCAGTTCTGTGGTCCACATGAAAACAGATTCTTTCTGCAATTCTAAGAGGCACTAGGATAGAAGCAGATACATTTTTATGAATGAACAATGTTGTCACAACTACTACAGTGAAAATCCAATAGCCACATTTCCACAATGGAAACCCTAACCAACAAGACAGAGAATCAGGTGTCAGCTCTAACTCAATGAACAGTCTTGTCTTGAGATTTGGGTCGCAAATAAAAGTCCAAATCCAGAGACTCAAGTTCACAATCTAGGCTGACACTTCTCGTAGAAACTCCATTATTGCTATTTTCAGACCATAATACATTCCAATTACTGACAAAATATACTTAATTTAAACGTGTTCAGATCTACCATAATTGGATCCTTACTCAGAAAAAAATGACCATTTTTGTTTAAATACTGCAGCCCTGATTACTTCTTTTGCATCATAGCTGGTCTTGCCTAATGATAGCACATCAGCCTCCAAGTCAGAAGTTCTCCAAACAAGATTTTTGCCTATAATTCAGACTCATACTGCGAACACCATATTAGAGCACTGATATTTGATTATTCTTCTCACAGGTACCTAGATACAGTGAAAACATCGACTGTTTACGATTTTCCCTGGATGCTGTCTGCCCTGCTGAGTTCCTCCAGCATTTTCCAATATTCTCGCAGGCAGGTTTGTTAGAGCTTTTGGGGAAGGTTTAAGCTAATTTGGCAGGGGGATGGGAACCGAAGTAAAGGTACTCAGGATAGGAAGGATGATTAAAAAAAGCAAAGATAGTGTGCAGTCAGACTGTTAGGAAGGGCAAGCAGTTGATAGGTCAAAATTGCAGCTAGCAGGGTGAGTATCAGTGCATTAGGGATGCAGAATCTAAAAGGGTAGCAAATACTGTAAGTACTCAAAGTGTTATATCTCAATGTACAGAGTACAAGATACAAGGCGGATGATCTTGTTGTACTGATTGTCGGGTATGATGTTGTGGCTATCACTGAATCATGGTCCAAGGATGGTTGTAGTTGGGAGCTGAATGTCCAAGGTTACACATTGTACCGGAGGGATAGGAAAGTAGGCAGAGGGTACCTGCTGGTAAAGAATGGCATCAAATCGTTAGAAAGATGTGACATAGGATTGGATGATGTTGAATCCTTGTGGGTTGAGTTAAGAAAGTACAAAGGCAGAAGGACCCTGATAGCAGTTATACATAGGCTTCCAAACAGTAGCCAGAATATGGACTACAGATTACAATGTGAAATAGAAAAGGCATGTCAAAAGGGCAATGTTATCATAGTCATGGGACATTTTAACATGCAGGCAGACAGGGAAAATCAGGTTGGTAATGGACCTCAAGAGAGTGTATTTGTTGAATGCCTACGAGATGGCTTTGTTGTTGTCGTTGAGTCTACTAGGAGATCAGCTGTATTGGATTGGGTGTTATGTAATGAACCAGAGGCGATTAGAGAGCTTAAGGTAAAGGAACCCTTAGAAGAAAGTGATTGAATTGAAATTGAATTGAAATATCTTTATTGTCATTGCATAGTACAATTTGTCATGCACCAATACAGTGAAAATGAGATTGCAACTCTCGTACTCAATGCTATAAAACAAATAAAATAAACAATAAATAAAATCAAGTTACCAGCCAGTACAAGCAATGTCCAGCAGTACAAAAGCGCAACTCAGATGCATGACAGCCATAAAACCAGTATTAAAAGTAGCAATATAACAAATTTATGGATGATGCTTGATCAATTGGCTCAGAACAATTATAGCTCTGGGGAAAAAGCTATTTTTCAGTCTGTAAGTGTGGGGATTGAGTTCAACTTGAAATTTGATAAAGTCTGATGTAGCAGTATTCAAAAATCTGAGATGCAAAGGGACTTGGAGTCCCTGTGTAGAACACCCTAATGATTAACTTACAGGTTGAGTCAACAGCGAGGAAGGCTAATGCAATGCTATCATTCATTTCAAAAGGTTTAGAATATAAGCGCAGGGATCTGATGCTGAGGCTTTATAAGACATTGGCGAGGCCTCACCTTGAGTATTGTGAACAGTTTTGGGCTTCTTATCCAAGTGTGCTAACATTGGAGAGGGTTCAAAGGAGGTTCACAAGGATGATTTTGGGAATGAAAGGGTTATCATATGAGGAACGTTTGTTGGCTCTGAGACTATACTTGCTGGAATTTAGAAGGATGATGGGGGGGGGGGGGGGGAATCTCATTGAAAGCATTCGAATGTTGAAAGGCCAAGACATAGTAGATGTGGAGAAGATGTTTCCCATGGTGGGAGACTCTAGGACAAGAGGGTACAGCCTCAGGATAGAGGTATATCCATTTATAACGGATGTGGATAAGCTTCTTTAGTCGGAGGGTGGTGAATTTGTGGAATTTGTTACCACAGGCAGCTGTGGAGGTCAGGTCGTTTGTGTATTTAAGGTGGAGATAGATAGGTTTTTGATTGGCCATGACATCAAAAGTTCCAGGGAGAAGGCTGGGGAGTGGGGCTGTGGAGGGGAAAAAAAAGTATCAGCCATGATTGAATGGTGGAGCAGACTTGACAGGCCAAATGGCCTAATTCTGTTGATACGTCCTCAAATCAAGTCAAGTCACTTTTATTGTCATTTTGACCATAACTGCTGGTACAGTACATAGTAAAAATGAGACAACGTTTTTCAGGACCATGGTGTTACATGACACAGTACAAAAACTAGACTGAACTAGTCTTGGGTCTGCTCCTCTGTCTTATGGTCTTATTTTGTGTGTGTAGTTTGCCTTGTATACTGTTTATATAGATCATTGAGCTAAAATAAGGTAAAACAATAACAATGTACAATAAAGTGTAAAAGCTATCAAAAGAGTGCAGTGCAGGTAAGCAATGAAGTGCAAGATCATAAGGAGGTAGATTGTGAGGGCATCTTATTGTGCAATTCAAGAGCATGATAACAGTGGAATAGAAGCTGGAGGTACATGCTTTCAGTTTCTGTATCTTCTGCCTGATGGGACAGGAGAGAGGACATTGGATGTTGGTGGGTCTTTGATTACATTGGCTACTTTACTGAGATAGCAAGTATAGGCAAAATCCACGTACGGGTGGCTAGTCCTTTGATGTTCTGAGCCATTTCCACAACTCTCTGCAGTTTCTTGCAGTCACGTGCAGAGCAATTACCATACCAAGCTGCACCAAGACAGAATGCTTTCTGTGCTACTGCACAATTCAAAGTGTTGGCTTTTAAAACTGCTCCTACATATATTATTTGTGCAAGTAGTCATTATGGACCAATGTAGTCTATTCAAAACAGATCAGTGAGTTATTTTTGTGACCTTTCCAATATTCTTCCCAACTAATTGGTCATTTGTCTTTTTTTAAGACCTTGCAGTCTGCATGCTTGCTGACATACCAAGAACATTACATAGGCCAAATCTTGAAATGTACTAAAGGGAAAAAAAAATTTCTTACCTTAGCTACAGCACACCGAACAGCCATGGATCGGTCAGTCAAACCAGAACGTGTGTTTTTGTAGATGTCACGGTGGCAAGAAGCAGCTGCACCTCCCAAACCATTTAGCACCTTCTGTAGACTCAGCAGAACCTCACTGCGGCCCTGAGACTGTTCAAAACACAGAGACTTCAGAAAGCAGCAGACCCATTATGGCTTTGATACCTGGATGCAACTCCACACGCAGCCTTCAGTAAAGTACGGTTGGACTAGGACAGACTCAACCTTCAATTTAAAGTAAGGGATTCTATCTGAATATCTACAAGTGACAGTAGAAATCCCCATTTATTCATTTGCAATGGAGACTTCCATTGGAAATTTACTAAAAAGGCAAGGTACAAGTCAGAACCTTAGCTTCAGGACTTTATCAGGAGTCATTTCTATTAGAGTCACAGGGTTACACAACATGGGCTCAACAGCTTTGGTCCACTAAGTGAACACCAAGCCTCAAGCACTCACTCATTCATTCATTCATTCATTTAGAGATACACGTGGTAACAGGCCCTTCCTGCGCAAAGAACCCTCACTGCCCATGTAACTAATTAACCTACTAACCTGTGTCTTTAGAATGTGGAAAGAAATGGAGCACCTGCAGGACTCATCTTACACTAACTTGTCCTTCCTATGTACTACAATGTATCTGGACACTAGGGGCAATTTACAGTGGCTAATTAACCTCCAATTTACATGACTTTGAGATGTAGAAGACAGGGAAAAAAAAACAGACACGGAGAGAACGTGCAGGCACCAGTGAGCACCTGGAGTCCAGATGGAACTCTGGTCATTTTGGCATAGGACTTGTACCAGCTGTATGTCTCTGCTACCAACATCCCACGCCACCCCCCCCCCTCCACCCACCACCAGCACAAGTGGATGCACATTCTGAAATCTTGTTTTACTGAGGAATTGATGACTCGTGCACAGTGGGCGATATTCTTAATGCTGAGTCAGAAGGTTGCAATTTCCAAGCCCCACTTCAGAGATATGAACACATATTCCAGGCACTCATTCCCATCATAGAAGCAAGGGAGTACTGCATTGTTGGACTCACTAACATCCAAGTAAGATATTAAATCAAGACCCCATTTGAATCATGAGGTGAATGTAAAAGATCCCACATCATTACTTCAAAGCTAAGTTGAGACCCTTCGCCAGATGGCCTGGACAACCTTTATCTTTCAACCAAAAGTAATTTAGATTGTTGAAATTAACTGAGCATTGCACTCAATTCTGGTTGAATATAAGAATGTGGAAGCTTTAGAGAGGGTGCAGGGCATATTTATCATGATATGCCTGGGTTAGAGTACACATCTTATGAGAAGAGGTTAACGATCCAGGGAACTTCTCTTTGGAGTGAAGGAGGATGAGAAGTGACTTGATAGAGGTAATTTAAGGCATAGATAGAATGGACAGTCAGCACCTTTTTCCGGGCGGAAATGGCTAATACGAAAGGGCGTAATTTTAAGGTGATTGGAAGAAAACATGGGTGAATGCCAGAGGTAGTGTTTTTTAAAACACAGAAATTGATAGAATACACTAGCAGGGGTGGTAGTATGGATAGATATATTTGGAAGATTTAAAAGACCCTTAGATCAGCAAATGGATGAAAGAAAAAGAGTGGGAGGAAAGCATTAGATTGATCATAGAGTAGGTAAAAGGGTCCGCACAACATTGCTCTACAATGTTCTAATGAAAGCAACCAAAAATAATCTGATTTTTAGCACATTATCTTGCTTTTATTTTATTTGTACTTTTCATAAATTGTTTGCACATTTCCTATAATCACAATTTTAAAAAGTACTTAATCAATTGTAAAGTGCATTAGAATATCTGAGTATAAAAACAAGTCTCATTCTTTTAGTCTCTGGTAGCACAGACCAAGCACCCAGGAGTGCAATCCAGGAGTTCAACTAAGAACCCTGCTCCGGATTTGCTGCAATCTTCCCCACAGAGAAAGTTCAAGTACTTTGTAAGCTTTTTTTAAAGTTTCAGTAATAATTAGCCCTTTGCAGATTGCAGTTTAAGAAATGCTGATTTTTTTTTGACAGCAGCTTTGTAATGTACGTGGTGATTAATTAAAAATAAGAACATGCGATACTTAGAAGAATGACTGGTCCAGCCACTGCTGAAACAAAGAATTCCAGTTTGCAGCTATCACCATTACAAGTGCACATTTGCTTTAGATGCTCATATGACCATACAAGCATTTTGCAGAAACAATAAAATAGGTTTTTTCTTGGCTTTTGGTATAAAGGCAGAATCTCTTGTGTTCATATGTTTCTGATAAAAAGCAGCTACTGTCCTTTCTTAAATGTACTGTAGATGGCAAGCTTCTCAACAGCTCAGAATGAGAGAAGTTGCAATACACATGCCCAGCAAAAGTTTAGGCAGTGGCAAAATATTTTCTGAGTTTTCAGAAACTGAAGAATAGATCAATTGCACACTTCCATTTATGGGTCTTAGCAATACAAAAAAAAAGTATTTTTGTTTAACTACGTTGACAAAGTTGTTAGGTCACTTTGTTAATGAAATTCAATGGCTGTACCTTCCCCAATGTCAACATTTCCTTTCCTTTTTTAAAAAAAATGTATTATTTTTATTAATTAGGGATACAACACAGAGGCTGTGTATAAGAAGGGCCAGAGTCACCTCTACTTCCTGAGGAGACTGAGGTCCTCTGGAGTATGTAGGCCTCTCCTTCACGTTCTACCTGTCTGTTGTTGCCAGTGTAGTCCTCTATGCAGTGGTGTGCTGGGGCAATTGCATCAACGTGGGTAATGCCAACAGGCTCAATAAGCTGTTTAGAAAGTTAAAATGAACACACTGGAGGTTGTGGTAAAACAAAGGAACCTACGGAAAATCCTGGCAATGCTGGACAATGTTTCTCATTCTCTGCATGCCACCTTGGGTAAAAAGAGGAGCACATTTAGTAATAGACTAAGACAACTGCAATGCCCCAAAGAATGTTGTATGAAGCCATTCTTACCCTTGGCCAATGGGCTCTATAATTAGTCAACCTACAGTCGGGAAAGTGACTGTTAGACCCCCTCCTGTTAGACTGTGGTAACCCACCAGCGCCTTTACTTCCTGAGAAAGCTGAAGAAGTTTGGCCTGTCCCCTAAAACCCTCACTAATTTTTATAGATGCACCGTAGAAAGCATTCTTCTAGGGTGCATCACAACCTGGTATGGAAGTTGTCCTGTCCAAGACTGGAAGAAGCTACAGAAGATCGTGATCACAGCCCAGCACATCACACAAACCAATCTTCTGTCCTTGGACTCACTTTACACCACACACTGTCGGAGCAGTGCTGCCAGGATAATCAAAGACAGGACCCACCCAGCCAACACACTTTTTGTCCCTCTTCCCTCCGGGAGAAGGTTCAGGAGCTTGAAGACTCATACGGCCAGATTTGGGAACAGCTTCTTTCCAACTGTGATAAGACTGCTGAACAGATCCTGACCCGGATCTGGGCCATACCTTCCAAATATCTGGACCTGTCTCTCGGTTTTTTTGCACTACCTTACCCTTTTCTATTTTTTATTTATGATTTATAATTTAAATTTTTATTATATTTACTATTGATTTGTACTCCAGGGAGCACTAAGCGCAGAATCAAATATCACTGTGATGATTGTACGTACTAGTATCAATTGTTTGGCGACAATAAAGTAATAATGATGATGTTATTTTTTATTCTTTCTATTTCTCTTCTAATATTTATATCTGTGCACTTGTAATGCTACTGTGATTCTGTAATTTCCTTTGGGATTAATAAAGTATTTATCTATCCAACAGACACTTCCAGCATTGCCCAATTATATTCTTGTGACCAATTAGCCTACTAAGCCATGTGTCTTTGGAATATGGGAGGAAACCAGAGCACTCAGAGGAAACCCACAGGGTCATGAGGAGAACAGGCAGCGTTTCAGAGAGCAGTGGAACTGAATCCAGGTCACTGGCACTGTTAATAGTATTACACTAACCACTATGCTACCATGCCGCCCAAAAAAAAAATCAAATCATGGCTTTTCTTGTCTGGAATATACAGTCTGATGTCACTTAGTTATTGGCAATGACACCTTCTTCTGGATTTTAAGCCCCACTTCACACTTGAACACTTAGGACTCAAGAAAGTGTAAATGCTGGAATCTGGAGCTGAACACAAAATGCTGGAGAAACTCAGTGGGTCAGGAAGCACCCATGGAGGGAAATGGACAGACATTTCGGGTCGAGATCTTTCATCTGGTCTGAAACCTGCTGAGTTTATCCAACATAACACCTTGTCTGTTGCACTTCAACATGTAACCTTAGTTTGCAGCCAAGGTCTCCCCGGTGTCCTGGGAAAGAGATATCATCATTCAACCAGGACATTAGGAATAGTTGCAATTACAAAGTGACGATAGAGTCATCCATTTAATTGTGATATTGGTTGAATTTCAACCAATATCATAACTAAGTGGATGACGACATCATCAGTTTGCAATTGTAGCTCTACTCTGTTGGATTAGACTGTATAATTGTTACTTTCTGTGCAGTTTAAAACTTCATGCCTGCTTGCATTTTGTATAACTGCTTATATACATGTAACTGTTTATAATGCTTCCTAGTGGCCACAATATGTATATGCAATTTTTCAATGTCTCCTCAAATGCTTACAGTTCTTTGTATGATTAAGGAAGCTTCTCTGTTATTGCATTATTTGAATAGGGGCTATCTGATTGCTTAACTCTTATCTACAAATCTGAATGGAATATGTTTATCTGTGGTATAAGAAAGGTGGAACAAGTTGGCCCACCATCTTTGCTCTTTTCCATTCCTTCCCTCTTTGTTCTTAGACTCACTGCTACTCCATTTCCAATCCTCTTTGTTCTATTATTACTTAATAAAACAATCATGAAGCAACCAGTTTATGCCTCGTTCTAGTCTTCTGAAAGAACCTTGCATCAGCTCCTCCCAAATTCTACCAGTCACCAACATACAACTTAACAATTAACCCAACCCAAAAGCAAAAGAAGTAGCTGCTTTTTATTATGTGTCTTATCACATTCATTTCCCTTCATTTATGTCTTCTGGGATATGGGAGGAAACCAGAGCACCCAGAGGAGATCCTTATGGTGCAGGGAGAATGTGAAAACTCCTAAAATGATTGCAAAAACAACTTCAAACTTAAAATCTTCTCTTCATTGTTCAAGTGATCAGCTGAGGGAATGCTGCATTAACAAAGTTATTGTTGGCCATTTGAGAATGTAAACTGTCCATTGGAGGGATATAAAACAATCCCACTGTGTCCTTAAAAGAAGAAAAAGCATGAATAGGACAATTGGCCCCTCACACTTGCCACACCATTCATTGATGGCCAGGCTGTTCTCTCCCTCAACACCAATTTCCCACACCAAATCCCAAACTCTTTAATATCCAAAAGTCTAAAATCTGTCTTGAATTTTACTGATGCATTGAGCCTCCATGGTACTTTTGAAGAAAAATTTCCACCTAAGTGTTTCTTCATTTTGGGTACTGAATCCAAGCTTTATTCCCGTCCTGAATAGCTAATCTCTTATTATCTGTCTGTATCTCCAAAATTTTCAGTATTAACACTCTCATAGACCCTCTAATACAGGTGAGCAAAGATTCTGCTTCCTGACTGCACTGAAGTAACAGCTGGTCTACTTTACTAGAAGTGGTAGGAAAGAAGGAAAGAGTGGAAAGTAGAGAAAGCCCAACTCCACATAAACATACTCTTGCACAAGAGAGTTGTTGTCTTGTACAACCAGCTTCAGAGAAAAGGATGCTGTGTCACCTAACTCTCTGTAAGATACTAATCAAGGAAACAAGTACATCTTGTCCCTGTGGACAGTCTGTTCTGCACAATCATGGCATTATCCATTTACAAGACTGCCAGAAGACCGTGCACAAGTCCAAGTTCAGAATAGTCATAGTCTATGTTACATTGTAATTATTTCCTATAACCTAGTAAGTCATCAGCTTTTTCTTTACCGATAACAGTTCTGCGACACTCAGGCTAGCACAGATAAACAGATGTTGTAATAGCATGGCACTTCCGGACAATACAGGCAATTTAGTATCTTCATCAATATCACAGTTAACATTGCCTCAATCTGTAAATGTTTATAAACTATTTGCTTACCTCTGCACTTTTCAGAGCCTTTAATAGATTGCTGACAGTTTCAGGAAAGGAGCTGCCCAACACTCTGCCCATCTTTTCATAGAAGGCCCCAATGCAAGCCACAGCTGCCCTGCCAATGACAAAGCCATCCATTGGTAGTTATATTCTCTTCTAATACAGGTCTAAGCAAGAGATAGCCATTCAACATGTCTCACATTCAACTACACAAGAGATGTTCAGCATCTGAGTTCAGTGTAACCTTCCATTCCTTTCCTCAAGAAACATTTACAGTGATAGTCAGGAAATTTGGAATCAACCTCAAGTTGTAGCAGAAGATTGAGGGAAGTGTGTGAAGAAATGCTACCTGATGTATCCTCTGAGGGGCCTGGCTTTCATAGTAAGGAGATGTCTTAATATCAAAATAAACTTTATTCATCATAAAAAAAATTACAAGAATAAACTATGCAATGCCTTTTCATTCTTACATTCATAGTCAATACACTAAGTAATGTTTTATTACAATCCTTAAAACCCATAGGACTGTTGCTACTCACGCGACCCCTTGGGGTGGTACACTATTACAATAAATGAGGTGCAAATGGTGAACAGTTTTGTTACTCATACTAGAGAAAGCATACTACTCTATTTTCTCAAGTTCAATATCAGGACATGAATTTGAGTGTATGGGACACAAGTTCAAAGTTTGCAGGATTTGTTTTTAATGCAATACTTCCTATATTACATAAATAAACTGCAAATTTTGTTTTAAAAAGCATCTCCCAACCTGCACACTACTGATAGGATAACAATTTAACAATGACAGAGCAGATCCTTCTTTTATGCACTCTTAAAATGGGGCTGGCCTTTATTGAGGAAATGGTAATAAACTTAGATAAAAATATTTGTAAGATTGCAGGGAAATAGGATGGGATTGTGACCTTATGGAAAATGCTTTCAATGAGTTGGCCAAATACCTTCCTTCTATGCAATAAAATTTCATGATTCATGCATCCTGCAACAGTCACACTATTTAAATTAATCAACCAAGTTTCAAAAGCTTGTAATTCCTCAAATGTTTTTGGAACTTTTACATACAGTTTGGTTGGCAGGTAGGCTGACGTGTCATCCTTGCTCTTGGCAATGTCATTACATTTATCCAAAGTCTGGAAGACAGTGAAGGTATCTCCGATGCTGTAGAGAGTAGCAAGATTCTTAGCTAGTAGCTTGCGTGTGGGAGGGCCTGGTGAACTGCTTATCAGGTCAATCAGCTGTTCTACCAACTTCTTCTGCTTTTCTTTCACATCCACCTTGAATTTTCAAACAATAATGTTTTTTAAAAATGAACAAATTAATTGAGAATGATCTTCAAACAGTCTAAGTTTCATATTTGCTGGCATATGAAATTAGTGCTTCATTTCACAATTCTTAGAATTTCTCCTTACAAGATCATGATAACATCAGCCAAGACCATGGAAGCAGTTGTTGCACATTATACATACATCCCTCACCCAACTCTACCTGCGCACATTTGGTTTTCCCGTGAACCAGCAGACACAAGTACCCTCCCTAGCTGATGGATTAATTGGCCCCTGGTGTATAGATGAACAGTAGAATCAGAGGGAGAATTGATGGGAGCATGGTGAGGCAAAAAGGAATCAGTGTTAAGGGTGCTCAATGGTAGCACAGATTGAGTAAAGAAAAAGCTATGCTCTATGGCTCTATTATCAGGAATGCAGTTACCACCTCTTAAGGCCTTTATGCTTTGCTACAAATCTCTCTTTGAGCTTGCTCCTTCAACTTTCTCCAATCCTACTTAAGCCTACAACTATGCAGAGAAGCTGCCTACATTTCAGCAAAATTCTTATGCTTTTATTGATCTGAAATATTAACCCCAATATCTCCCTGCAGATATGTCTGGGTTTTTGTATAGTTCCAGTAGGTACTGATATATTTCGATTGCTGGCAAATTTAGTATTTTGAGCAATACACAAAATGCTGGAGGAACTCAGCAGATCAGTCAGCAGCTATGGAGAAGAATAAACAGTCGGTGTTTCGGGCCAAGACCTTTCATCAGGACTGGAAAGGGAGGGGGGAGAAGCCAGAATAAGGTGGTGTAGGGCAAGGACTGCAAACTGGCAAATAATATGCGAGACCAGATGAGGGGGGAGGTGATAGATGGTAAAGGCTTGAAGAAGGAGGTATCTGAGAGGAGTGTAACGCCCTGGTTAAGATTTTTACTGCTATTCTGTGCAAGCATTTAATTTTAGCAGTTCTGTAAGATAAAGGGCTATGTTGTTCAACTTAAGGAATATTGTGTCAGCCAATCAGGATGGTGGAATTCGGAGAAGGTTCTAGAGAACGCTGGGCGAGAGGTTTTGGTGACAGACACTGGTGTGGGTCAAGGTCCTCTTGGGGGGAACTGGGGGAAGATGGTTGAGGATGCCATCCCTGTTGCACAAGGTGCTTTGCATGGATGAATGGCTTCAAGGAGGAAGGACCAATGCTCCCGCGGGGGAGCCGTTTGTTCACGTGGATATTACGCAACATTCGGAAGGTGGAGTATGCTTACACACAGACTGTGGGTCCAGCACGCGAGTTAAAGACAACTTCGAGATGGAGCTTGAAATGGGTTAACTGCAATGGGCCCTTTTTATTTTTTTTAGTTTTCTTGTTCCTACTAACTGCTCAGTAAATCTGAGATTTGTAATTATATTTTTCATAATTGTATGTGGTGCATGATCTGTTATTTCTTGCAGATGGATAATTGCAAATAGGCAGCACTTACACAGTATTCACTCAGATTGGGGTGTGGATGGCCAAAACATCCCAGCTCTCCTGGTCTGGTGGGACCCAAGTCACAGCAACCTTAGATGTATGGAGTTCGAGAAAGGTGGTTTTCTCACCACTGAGTCCATTGGCTTGTTAGCGGGGGGTTAACCAGCCATGTTTCTAGAGACGCCCAGTAAAAAGTGGTTTCAGGAGAGTGCACCATGGAAGAAAAGGAAGGCAGAGGGATACCAGAGGAAGGTGACCCAGAATGGAGAATGGAAAAAGAGTGGGGGGGGGGGGGGGGGGAGGGAGGGAAGAAACTACTAGAAATTAGGGAAATTTATATTCATGTTGTCAGGTTGGAGGTTACTCAGATGGAATACGAGGTGCTGCTCCTCCAACCTGAGAGGCCTCATTGTGGCAGTAGAGGAGGCCATGCTTGTTTGCTTTTGTATGCAGTACTTGTTCACCCAAAATAAAATCGATGCAATACAGTATAGGCATGGGAACAGAGCTGCTTATGAAAGAGCATCCCAATACTTTGTCACAATTACATTGCATTGTATTCTTGTGCACAACAACAAATGTCATGTTATATGGCCAAAACAACACATTCACAACATCCACATCCTCACTGTTATTGATGGGCAAGTAACTTTGGAGCAGAACAAGGCTGCTTAAAGTTTAGAACTACTGCCAGGATGATTTCATGGATAGATTTTCTTTTGATAAATAACGATGCGTAAACCAGCATTTTATAAATCTGATTAGAAATTACTGAAAAATACACCAATTAGAATATTACAAACACCCATTATTCACAAAATATTTAACTCATAATTGTATAACTATAACTCAAAGATTAAAGATTAGCTTTATTTGTCACATGTACACTGAAACATACAGTGAAATGCGTCATTTACATCAATGACCAACACAGTCCGAGTATTTGCTGGGGGCAGCCCACAACTGTTGTTCTATTTCTGGTGCCAATATAGCATGATCACAGCTTACTAATCTTAAATGTGCCTCTTTGGCACGTGGGAGGAAACCGGAGCATTTGGAGGAAACACACACCATCATGTGGAGAATCCTTACAGCGATGGGAACCGAAACCTGATCTCACAGCTGGAGCTGTACAGAGTTCAGAATAGCAAGATGTACAGTGTACAGCGGTACAGTGAATAGAGCTGCAGCCTCACAGCCAGAGAGGCCCAGGTGTGATCCTGACCTCAGTCACTGTAGTGCTGACTCTGCATCTTCGCCCCGTGTCTGTGCACTTTTCCTCCGACTTCCGAGAAACGTGGGTCCGTAAAATGCCCGTCGTGTGCAAGTGAGTGGTGGCCAGGTGAAGTTGATAGGAGTAAGGGGAGCATAAAGTGGGTTAGGGTAGGATTAGAATAAAATAATTATCTTTAGCCTCAGCAAAGACCTAATGGGCCGAAGGGCCTGTTTTCTATGCTACATTTCCATGACCAGAGTTTAATCTAAATCTCCGGTGCAGTCTGTGTCTCTGGAGCTCTCCCCAAGTTCTCTAGCTTTCTCACATCCCAAAGATCTGCTGGTTGCTAGGTTAACTGGTTACTATAAAGTAGTACTATTACAGGAAAGTGGTAGAAGAACATAGTAGTTAGTGTAATGCTATTACAGTGCTAGCTACAACATACAGGTTCAGTTCCCACTGCTGTCTGTAAGGAATTTGAACACTCTCCCAGAGACCAGCTGAGTTTCCTCCCACATTGCAAAGATGTACAGTAGGGTTAGTGAGTTGTGAGAGACCGTACGTTGGCACCAGAAGTCTAGGGATACTTAAGGGCTGCCCAGCATAATCCTCACTGATTTGATTGATGCAAACAGCATATTTCACTTTGTGTTACCTGTCATAAACAAAACTAATTTTTAATCACAGGGAAGTTAATGGACTCGAGGGAGAGAGAAAGGGGATTGATCTTATTGCCCCAAGACTGGCATAGATTTGATTGGCTGAATGTCTGTCATTTATCTTGTAAGGAAATATGTATTAAAAATGCAAACTATTGTTGAGATTAAGAACAACCTACTGTACAAAAGTTAGGACTGAAAATTTACAGATGCTGTTGTATTTAGTCAACAATTGCCTTTGCTACAAGTGTTTTTTTGCTAATTATTTCTTAAACTAATTACACATTTACAGAATGGTCCAAGTTTTCACATACCTTATTCGCAGCCACAAGTACTTTGTTCAAGAAACGTAGCCATTCAAAGATAAATACAGGCCTCTTCGCCTCAGTTATCTGTGCCAGAGCTTCCTCATTTAATAATAAACTGTGCGCCAACTCCATCCCTCTGAATAATTTCACCAGCAGTCTACAATTCTGACTGACTGTGCAGCCTGCAGGAATGTTTCCAGCTTAACAATTCAGTCCTGTTTCAAAAATATATATAAGTTAGATTATCACTGTATAGCTGATGCCTGTCCAAAAAGAATTAGCTGTAAGTTAAGCACTCGGTTTCAAGGGATATCTGGCTTAAAATCATTTCATTTAAGCTTTACTCAGCTGGTTGTAGTTACAGATCAGTAAGAGCCAAAGTAACATCAATGTAGTGCTGGGTTTGTTTCTAACATAGAAAAGCAGAAAAATTATGCTGAAATTGTTGCACCTCTGTTGCATCTTTTATACATTTTTCTAGTTTCATTAAAAGAACAGAGGCATTGGAGAAGGTGCAAACCCCTTTTGGAATTCTCTTCACAAGAAGGCAGCCCATATTTGACACTCCCCCCATTGCACTATCCCACCCCCATCCAACTGCTGGGGGGGGTTAAATAACTATTTTAAAACTGAAATCAATACACTCAGGCCCACATAACGCTGATCTGTTACAATGTGGTTATTCAATTATTTACTGAATTTATTTAAATAACAAAAATACATTCTAAACAACAAAACTTCTCAAGAGTGACCAAACAGTAAACATTCAATCAGCCAATGAGAGCATTTTACATCCACTCTGAGCCACTCACAGCCTATTACGTTGTAGTTCACACTGCCTCCCCCACACGTGTAAGCGTTCTGGCTCCCTCGCCAATTTATTCCATTTTCAACCATAAATCCTGCAACTTCCAGCGTGGGCGTACATCTAGGAAAAGCATTAGCATGGATGTGAAACTGCAAATGATATAGTGTTTGGAAGCTGGTGAGCGTCAGGTTGATGTTGGCACTTTTTGAAATTGACTCCATCAACGATCAAAGTGACCCTGACTGGGAGTGAAGCAATAAGGCAGAGGACTGTTCTTGACGTGATTTCCTGCTACCAAGAGCTGTTACAAGAAAAGGAAACTTAAGAAAAAGGCAGTAAAATCTCGACACCTACTTGAAGAAGGCAAAGTTAGAGGAGGACCCACAGCCTGGTCTCTCATCTAAGATGTAACAACCACCTGCCTGCCTCCGCTGCGGCTGTGATATGTTGCGACTCCACTGATGTACAGGTTAGGCCTATTTGTGCGTTTGTTACTCCACGAATTACTGCATATACATAAAATATCATATATCCCAGGTTTCTTTTCATCAGGCACACACATCCATTTACATAATGTTATTAATGACCCCGCAGAGCACTGACTTACATAGCACTCCACCTTCGAGGAGTTACCTTCAGTGTTAAACAGGGTCTGCAGTGTATCTCTGATTAGCAGAAACACTTGTGGTTACGGAACCAAAGTAAGAAGATTGATGGGACATGATCAAACTGAGGGATTCAACATGTTCATAGGGCCAGTTGGCTTCCTGCCTTGGTCTTATAGCTGAAAGCACGGTTGTCTACAATCTCAGTCATTTCTCGACAATGTTGCACCACTCAGAAGACACTGATTAATGAAGCACTGGTACTCAAAGTTAGCAAAATAAATCATACCTTGGAAGCTTCTTGCTTTCCACTATCCAGTGACTTTTGCAAGAAGTAAACAAGAATGGACAGATCTCTGTGGAATGAAACTTAGCCGAAATTCTCACCTTATTCTTAAGTAATGATGTTATCTTAACGACCATTCATCACTGGCTCTCCTACCAACAATGGGATACCTTGGAAAAAGTAAAGTGTGGAAAATGTGCCACTAGAAGAGCAAAATTAATCGCAAATAGAACACAGTATTGTTTAATATTCATCAGAAGGAAAATCTTGGATAAACTGAATAAAAGTTCATTCTTTCTCTCCCCACAACTGATGCTGAATACTTCTGTTACGAATGTGCCACAACTCTGAGGGGCCGAAGGGTACAAAGTAGCCCCCTCCTTTTTGAGAATCGCAAGATCGCTATTAATTCGGGTCTGGGACCCAGGAAATGAGAGAGAGACGTCCAGAATACACAGGTTTGGAATGTGTCCTGGCCCCAGAAAGACGGAACCATTGATAACGGCCATTGTCTCTTGGAGATGGAATTGTGTATTGAGTACTGTACTATTCATTGAAGCCCTCAGGGAATGACCAGAGTGGGCTGGTTGAGGGATTGCATCATCCCAACCTGATTGACATCTGAGACCCCGTGAGTAAGGATAAAAGAGGGTCTGGGGAACAACCCCTTTAGACACACCAGGAGAAACGCTAGAAATCCCGTGACAGCGTTTAATAGCGACAGCCTGTGGAGGGCTCGCGTGCGTCCTTTCCCGTTGCCTGGGATTGGGGCCTTACCACGGAAGAACGGCTTAGCTAAAGAAGAGGCCACCAACGAAATTTCGAAGGATCGACATTATAAAAAGGAAAAGCTGGCAAGTTTCTAAAATCTCTCTCTCTCTCCAACAACTGAAAACCCAGCGGTCCCCAAAGGCTGAAGTCTGTATGAACTGCATGAACTGAGTGACTTTTATATTTCCATCGGACAATACATTATCCCCTAGACAATGATAGAGCTATTTCTTATTGATTATTATTATACCCGCACTTTTAGATTTAGTATTGACGACGTATATTATCTGTATGTTTGCATTGATATTATTGTTGTGTATTTTTACTAATAAATACTGTTAAAAATAGTACCATCAGACTTCAACGGACCTCTCTATCTTTGCTGGTAAGTGACCCAGTTATGGGGTTCGTAACAACTTGGGGATCTCGTCCCGAGATTTGATACCAAATTGGAGAGCCAGTGAATCGGGCTTGTAAGTCCAAACTTGGATCTGGTTGTGCGGGTAGCCAGACGGGAAACCAGCAAAGATGGACGTGGATGAATTTATAGAAAACCCGACTCTGGAGGCGCTAGAGGCGGCCACAAAGTCGGAATTGATAAATATTGCGAAAGGACTAAGCCTCGCAGAGGTGAGGTTGTCGATGAAAAAGTGGGAGGTGCGGAGGGCCATAACTCAGTATTATATTGTGAAGAATGTGTTTTCTGCTGAGGTATTGTAAAATATCCCTGAAAAGGTACCAGTTAGTGGGACGGCTCAGTTAGAGTTGGAGAAATTGAGGTTGGACGTGGAACAGAGGAAGAGGGAGCTTGAGCTCCAGCTAAAGGAGTTAGAGGTGAAAAGGGAGCAGGAAAGAGCTGGAAAAGAGCAGGACAGAGCTGAGAAACAAAGGGAGCATGAAATTCAGTTAAAACAGCTGGAAGCAGCTGAGAAAGAGAAGGAGAGAGCCGAGAAAGAGAAACAGAGGCAACATGACTTGGATATGGAGAAGTTAAGGCAAGAGCAAAGAGTTCAAGGGTCAGACCGAGAGGAGCGGTTTAATGTTAGTTGGGAGTTGAGGGTAGTACCTCCATTCGAGGAGACGGATGTTGATAGTTATTTCTTGCATTTTGAAAAGGTGGCAGTGAATCAGAAGTGGCCCAGAGATCAGTGGGTGGCGTTGTTACAAAGTGTGTTAAAAGGGAAGGCACAACGGGCATATGCGGCGTTGTCCACGGAGGAGGAAGAGTCTGAGAATTATGAAAAAGTAAAGGAGGCCATTCTTCGGACATACGAATTGGTATCTGAAGCGTATAGACAAAAGTTCAGAAATTTAAAGAAAGGGTGGAATCAGACGTATACCGAGTTTGCCTATGAGAAGGGTGTGCTCTTGGATCGCTGGTGTGCAGCAGAAATAGTGGAAGAAGATTTCTAGCGTCTCAGGGAGTTAATTCTGATTGAGGAATTTAAAGGTTGTGTTTCGGATGATATCCAGATGTATTTGAATGAGAAGCCGAATAAGTCCATCTCCGAATTTGCTAGGTTCGCAGATGAATATGCCCTAACCCACAGGACAAAGTTTTCCTCGAATAAAAGTTACCAGAGAGACCGTGGGAACGGTAGAGAAAGCCCGCCAGCTGAGGCAGAGGTCCCGCCGGGAGCTAGTGGTAAGATTGAGGAGGAGAGGCAAGACGGCAGGAGAGGTCCTGGCTTGACCTGTTTTAATTGTGGAAAGGTGGGACATATTGCATCTAGGTGCCTTACTCTGAGGAAGGAGACAGGAAAATGGAAAGCAGCCGTCCCTATAGGATGGGTTGCAGTGATCAGTAAATCGATGAGAGAGCCCCAGGTAGACAGAGTACAAGAAGGGTCTGAGACATGTATTTCAAAAGGAACCGTGTCTGTGAGAGAGGGAGACACACCAGTTCCAGTGCGGATCTGGAGAGACACGGGAGCTGAACTGTCATTGATTAGCAGTAAGGTACTGGATTTTGGTCGCAAGACTGCAGAGGTAGCTTTGAGAGGAATAGGAAAAGGGACCGAAATGGTGCCCTTGCATAGGATCATTCTGAATTGTGATCTGGTATCTGGACCAGTTGAAATAGGGGTGTGATCAGAATTCCCGAGAACTGACATGGACGTCCTTCTGGGTAATGATTTAGCCGGTGGTAAGGTTTGGTCAGCAATGAAGCTGATGAGCAGGCCTATGAGTGTTGAGGTCCCGCCCCTAGATTCCAAGATCTATCCCGCATGCGCGATCACTCGCAGCATGTCAAGAAAGGCAGCTGAGAATGAGACCAGTTTAAATCCGGCCAGTATCGATTTGGCCGAGACGTTTTTACCGACCCTGTACCATGTGGGTTTAGAGGGTGGAAAAACGGAGAATAGGAAAGTGAAAGAGAGTTAGGGAGAGAAGGTAGTCCTGCCCTTAGCTAGGAGAAAATTTATAGAGGCACGAAGTAAAGATGAGAAACAGATAAGGCTGTTAAAAGGTCCAGAGTTGGACATGGATGATCTGTCTGGTTTGGCAGAACTGTTTGAAGAAGTTGAAAATTCTAAAGGTGTTCCCGATAATGAAATGAGGGCAGTCCTAGATGAAAAGGATGCCATTACCTTGAAGAAGTCTGCTGGGTTGGCAGATGAGGTTGTTTCAGTCCGCGGGGTTGAGTTTACTCTGGAAGGGAGTTGCCCAGAGAGTAGCTGGGAGGATCAGGGGAATTTAGAATTTGAAAAGGGTACGGGTATTGAAAGCCTGGAAGAGGCAGATGTCCTGTTTGAGTGTGTCCAAGATGTGGATGCACGTGGTACTGAACCTAGTAATGGAGCTCAGAAAAAGTCTGAGGTATTTGATTCAGTTGAAAAGGAATGCAGTCCTCGTGGGTCAGATGGACTTGGTTCAGTGAAGAAAGGGTTAACCTTGGTAATAGTGGGAAGTGAGAATTCCCAGTTGTTTGTGCTCGAAGGTGTGTTAAAAGTTAGTGAGGAGATAAAAGGTGGTGAGGTGAATATTATTATTGAAGGAAAAGGGAAAAGTGTAGTTCCTAAATTGAATGAAGAAATTTTAAAGTCTGGATTGATGTCAGAAGCAGCTACCAGGCTACAGAGACAACGGCGGCTTGGTAACACGGTGCCTGCGAATCAATTACAGGTTGAATTGGAATGTAAAGGTGCCCCACACGCTATTGTTATTCAAGAGTGTGGTGTGAAAAAGCAGAATTCGAAATGCTGTTTGAACAAAGAGTTTAAACTGAAAACTAATAGCCTGAAGGGTCCTGAAGAGAAAACTAGCAACTTGCTTAAAATTAAAGAATTGTGTGGAAATTCGGAAAATGGTCTAAGTTTGGAACACGTTGTTGATAAAATAACTCCTATGAAAGGAGCGGGCGAAAGCCTATTTCGCCATGGTGCACAAGCTCACCACGTGGGAGTTAACTGGAAAAGGGGCGAGGGTTGATGGGATGCCATTTTTAATAGCAGGATCCGGTTTTAAGGAATTTCGACAAAGCATGTGAATAATAAAGACAACCCTCATGGAAGCTTGACTGTTAAGTTTGAAAGTAACAATAAAGATTAGTATTTGCATGAACTTTTGTAGTATACACGTAAGCCAAGATCACAACTCTTTAGTTTTGTTTGCTGAAGAAAAGAAATAAAAATAGGTGTTTATTAAATTGGAGTCTGATGCTACAAGACTTTAGTAAGGTACAAGATGTTAAGATATTAAAGGAAGTGACAATGTAATCGTTAACTGTTTAGATGCTGAATTGAATGTATAACTGTATTACTGTGTAGGGAAAAAAAACTTTTGTATTGTGTTAGATTCTAGAATCCTGTAAGACTCTGTATTACTTCGTTTTTACCGATGGTAAAAACGCTTTGAAGGAAGGGGGTGTTACGAATGTGCCACAACTCTGAGGGGCCGAAGGGTACAAAGTAGCCCCCTCCTTTTTGAGAATCGCAAGATCGCTATTAATTCGGGTCTGGGACCCAGGAAATGAGAGAGAGACATCCAGAATACACAGGTTTGGAATATGGCCATTGTCTCTTGGAGACGGAATTGTGTATTGAGTACTGTACTATTCATTGAAGCCCTCAGGGAATGACCAGAGTGGGCTGGTTGAGGGATTGCATCATCCCAACCTGATTGACATCTGAGACCCCGTGAGTAAGGATAAAAGAGGGTCTGGGGAACAACCCCTTTAGACACACCAGGAGAAACGCTAGAAATCCCGTGACAGCGTTTAATAGCGACAGCCGGTGGGTGAGTGCGTCCTTTTCCATTTGCCTAGGAATTGGCGGGCCTTACCACGGAAGATGGCTTAGCTAAAGAAGAGACCACCACCAACGAAATTTCGAAGGATCGACATCATAAAAAAAGGAAAAGCTGGCAAGTTCTAAAAATCTGTCTCTCTCCAACCAAAGGCTGAAGCCTGTATGAACTGAATGACTTTTATCTTTCCATCGGACAATCCATTATCCCCAGACAACGATAGAGCTATTTCTTATTGATTATTATTAAACCCGCACTTTTAGAGTTAGTATTGACAACGTATATTATCTGTATGTTTGCATTAATATTATTTTTGTGTATTTTTACCAATAAATACTGTTAAAAATAGTACCATCAGACTTCAACGGACCTCTCTATCTTTGCTGGTAAGTGACCCAGTTACGGGGTTCATACACTTCCAAATCATTGCTGACCATTTCAGATATCCAACATCCACAGTTTTTTTGGTAAATTAATTGCCTTTGAATTAGGAGGCTTGGGTCTGAACTTTTATACAATAAGCACATAATAGCTAGCATATCTATGGTTCCTACAGGAAGCACTAAATATAGACTGCTGTTCTGACATGTGAAAGAGAAAATGACACCGAAATGAAAAACATTAGTAAATTATTTATCTGTCAAAATAAGGTACAAATTATGGCTTAGATGGTGCCTGACATAATAAGGTATAGACTGTGACTGACCTACAGAGAATAGGGTTAAATCCCACTCCAAAATCTAGACTGACTTTCCATTGCAATTCTACTCAAGTGTTATATTAGAGGGAATCCTCCAGGTTTTCCACAGAGAGCACCAATCTGCATTCCTACATAGAAGTACTCCTAAACCATCATTCTGAAGAGCAGGTGAAGTTCTATGGTTTCTTGGCCAACGTTTACCTTCTACCATTATCTAACATAGAGAATTATCACATTACAGTGTAGGAGTTTGCTCTTGTAAAGTGGCTGCTGAGCTGTCTACAGTGATAATCCTTCAAAATAAATCATCATTACTCACAGAGGTCAAAGTGGGTTTATGATTTTAAATCTTTTAACATGAGATGCAGATCTAATATTTTATAAAGCAGTATTTCATGAAAACTACAGCAAGAACAAAGTCATTGGGAACTACAGCACAGAACAGGCCTTTCAACCCATCTAGACCATGCCCATTGACCTGCATCACAGCCCTCCATCTTCCATCCACGTACTTATCCAAACTTCTCTTAAATTATTGGAGTTGAATCCACATCCACCACACTGGCTGACAGCTTATTCCACACTTACACCATCCTGAGTGAAGAAGCTCCCCCTTCAAATTTTCACCCTTCACTCCATGAGATCTACAAACCCCATTTCCAGAAAAGTTGGGATATTTTCCAAAATGCAAAAAAAACAAAAATCTTTGATATGTTAATTCACGTGAACTTTTACTTAACTGACAAAAGTACAAAGAAAAGATTTTCAATAGTTTTACTGACCAACTTAATTGTATTTTGTAAATATACACACATTTAGAATTTGATGGCTGCAACACACTCAACAAAAGTTGGGACAGAGGCATGTTTACCATTGTGTTACATCACCTTTCCTTTTAATAACACTTTTTAAGCGTTTTGGAACTGAGGATACTAATTGTAGTAGATTTGCAATTGGAAATTTTGTCCATTCTTGCTTGATATAAGACTTCAGCTGCTCAACAGTCCGTGGTCTCCTTTGTCTGATTCTCCTCTTCATGATGCGCCATACATTTTCAATAGGAGATAGATCTGGACTGGCAGCAGGCCAGTCAAACACACGCACTGTGTCTACAAAGCCACGCTGTTGTAGCCCGTGCAGAATGTAGTCTGGCATTGTCCTGCTGAAATAAGCATGGACGTCCCGGGAAGAGACGTCGCCTTGATGGCAACATATGTCTCTCTAAAATCCTAATATACGCCTCAGAGTCAATGGTACCTTCACATACATGCAACTCACCCATGCCGTGGGCACTAATGCACCCCCATACCATCACAGATGCTGGTTTTTCCACCTTTCACTGATAACAATCAGGATGGTCATTTTCATCTTTGGCATGGAGAACTTGACGCCCGTTTTTTCCGAAAACTAGCTGAAAAGTGGACTCATCTGACCACAGCACATGGTTCCACAGTCTTTCGGTCCATCTGAGATGAGCTCGGGCCCAGAGAACTCGCCGGCGTTTCTGCATAGAGTTGATGTATGGCTTCCTCCTTGTGTAATACAGTTTCAAGTTGCATTTCTGGATGCAGCGACGAACTGTGTTAAGTGACAATGGTTTTCCGAAGTACTCCCGAGCCCAGGTGGCTATAATTGTCACAGTAGCATGACGGTTTCTTAGGCAGTGCCGCCTGAGGGCTCGAAGATCACGCGCATTCAACAGTGGTTTCCGACCTTGCCCTTTACGCACTGAGATGTCTCTGAATTCTCTGAATCTTTTCACAGTATTATGTACCGTAGATGTTGAAAGACCTAAATACTCTGCAATCTTGCGTTGAGAAATGTTCTTTTTGAACTGACTAACAATTCTCTCACGAATTTTAGCACAAAGGGGTGAGCCACGACTCATCCTTGCTTGCAAAGACTGAGCCTTTGATGGATGCTACTTTTATACCCAGTCATGATACTTCAGCCTGCTTAATGTGGAGTCTTCCAAACCGGTGTTACTTGAATATTCTGTGCACTTTTCAATCTTATTTTAACTCTATCCCAACTTTTGTTGAGTGTGTTGCGGCCATCAAATTCTAAATTTGTGTATATTTACAAAATACAATTAAGTTGGTCAGTAAAACTATTGAAAATCTTTTCTTTGTACTTTTGTCAGTTAAATAAAGGTTCACATGAATTAACATATCACAGATTTTTGTTTTTATTGCATTTTGGAAAATATCCCAACTTTTCTGGAAATGGGGTCTGTAGTTCTGGTCTCACCCAAGCTCACTGGAAAAAGCCTGCTTGCATTTACCCGATCTATACTCCTCAAAATTTTTAAACTCCTATCAAATCTCCCCTCATTCTCCTACGCTCTGGAGAATAAAGTCCTAAAGTCTTAATCTATTCAACCTTTCCCTATAACTCAGGTCCTCAGGTCCGGGCAACATCCCTGTAAATCTTCTCTGGACTTTTTCAATCTTATTGATAGTTAGGATTAAACCCAGATTGGCAGTCCTGAACAGTCCCAATGGATGGTCCAGGAGTTACGTTCATTAAGGTTGCAAATCAGAAATACATATTTAACCCAAGGAAAGGAAAGAAACTCCATGTTTAATTGCAAGTTCTGAAGTTCAACACCTTCCTCTTTGCTACAATGTCATGGCTATACTCTTTTAGCACCACTAGGACAACTTGAGGCAAGAACAACCAAAGAATTACATAGTCACAAGCCAGTATTTTCAATTTTAAACCTTGACATATCAAAAGGCAGTTTCAACACTCCCTAAGTTCACAAAAGAAATTATTCAGTGTAAACACATCCTTTTAAGTTGCTTGAAGTACAAGTACTGTATACTGTAAATTCTGTAATGCACCTGACAAAGATCCACGCAAAAATCAAAAGGTTCTGACTATTCCTTTAACTAACAATGTTCAAATGTTTGCATATTTCCAAACTGTTCAGAAAATAAAACTGCATAGAAAACAGAAATGTATAATCACTTCTAAAGGTGGAAGCAGGAAAAAATTGAGGGAAATTACGATTCTGTGTTTCTAATTGCATGCATCTGGATTCCAGAGGTTGAGGAATTTGACAAATTCACACTGATATCACATTCAGCTCACAATGTATTAAATGCATATAACCTTTTAATGATTTTGAAGTATACCAAGATTAGTTCAGTGAAGAACGAGAGACCTTAAATATAAAGTGACTGAGAAAAACAAATGATAGGTGTAAAGCACACAAGATGCTGGAGGAACTCAACAGATCAGACAGCATCTATGGAGGGGAATGAACAGTAAAAGTTTTGAGCTGAGAGAGAGCGAAACATCAGCTTATTTATTCCCCTCCACAGATGCTGCCTGACTTGCTGAGATCTTCCAACGACTTGTGGGTGTTACCCAATTTTTCCAGCATTTGCAAGATCTCGCGTAAATGACAGCTGCAGAACAGATTGCTCAAGTTCTTGACTACATTCTTTATACGTTGAATAAGAATGCTACCCAAATCAATGGAATTTTTTCAATAAACATTCATTTGAAATATGAAAATAATCTTACAACTCAGGATGGGTGTCTGAGGCATAAAATTATGCAAAGCTGACTGAAAACCCTTGTTTGTTCTCCTACAATAGAATGCATGGTCCATTGTGACAGATACTTAGGCAACCACCATTGAAACTTTGTAGACTGCACTGCCTTTGAAAAACAGCACATATTCAACTGTAGGACAGAATCCCAAACATGATTGTTTCTGAGGCATCAGCTGTTACAGGTAACAATGCAATCGCTATCACAGCTCAGCTTCACTGAATTTGTTGTCAAATATGCCTAATAAATTTAATCAAACCTCCACCACAGATGGTCCGATAGCTGCAAGAGGAGGAGGGTTGGACACAGGACTAGCAACTGCATCGCACAAAAACCCAGAGCTACAAAAACCCCAACAGACCCTCCAAAGACCTCATTCCTTGAGGGGAAAGGATTTTCGCCAAGAAGACATATGAAGTTGGGTGGCAAAAGTGGAAGCTTCAGAGCCAATTACCAGACCAGAAAAGAGGCCTCTGGTGAGCTACTTTCCTTGGCCTATGCCCTAGTAGGGGTGATGAGCTTAAGACACAAAGGTTGCAGGTGTTGTGGATAGTGTGGAGGGCCGTCAGGGGTTACATTGGGACATTGATAGGATGCAAAACCAGGCTGAGAAGTGGCAGATGGAGTTCAACCCCGATAAGTGTGAAGTGGTTCATTTTGGTAGGTCAAATATGATGACAAATTAATGGTAAGACTCTTGGCAGTGTGAAGGATCAGAGGGATCTTGGGGTTCGAGTCCATAAGATGCTCGAAGCAGCTGCACAGGTTGACTCTGTGGTTAAGAAGGCATACGGTGTATAGGCCTTCATCAATTGTGGAATTGAATTTAGGAGCCGAGAGGTAATGTTGCAGCTATGTCATACCCTGGTCAGACCCCACTTGGAGTACTGTGCTTAGTTCTAGTCACTTCTCTACAGGAAGCCATAGAAAGGGTGCAGAGGAGATTTACAAGGATGTTGCCTGGATTGGGGAGCATGCCTTATGAAAATAGGTTGAGTGAACTCGGCCTTTTCTCCTTGGAGCAGCGGAGGATGAGGTGACCTGATAGAGGTGTATAAGATGATGAGAGGCATTAATTGTGTGGATAGTCAGGGGCTTTTTCCCAGGGCTGAAATGGCTGCCACAAGAGGACACAGGTTTAAGGTGCTTGGGAGTAGGTACAGAGGAGATGTCAGGGGTAAGTTTTTTACTCAGAGAGTGGTGAGTGCGTGGAATGGGCTGCTGGCAGTGGTGGTGGAGGCGGATACAATAGGATCTTTTAAGAGACTCCTGGATAGGTACATGGAGCTTAGAAACATAGAGGTCTATGGGTAAAGCCTAGTAATTTCTAAGGTAGGGACATGTTCCACACAACTTTGTGGGCCGTAGGGCCTGTATTGTGCTGTAGGTTTTCTATTTTCTAAGATGGTGGTATTTAACCAAAAGATTCTAATAAAACTGCCAAGGGCAGTACTCAAAGTGAAATTTAAAAAAGTACAATAAAGTATCAGCCAATGATCAAAGACCACTGTACATTCCTGACAGATTCCAGTCAATAATTTTAAACATCACCAAGCAGAAGTCAGTTAAATCCTATACTGTCAAACACACACTCAAGCTACCAGTGCAATGTATGTGGCTGTACCTGGTGGTCATGTATCACACAAATAACTTCAGAGATGAATGACATTCATTTTAATATAGCTCAGAACATGATAGATGTTGCAGTAAACTCCATAATCCCTCAAGTCTACCAAAGGCCATGCCCAAAAATGGCACCTAAAGGAATATTTCTGCTTGATTCTCATGTGGGGGGGATGGGTAAATCAAGAGCACAAGTGAAATGATGAGTAAGTAAATAGAGGTGAGTAAGACTGAGTAAAGTGATTGGATACGGAGCTTGAAATGGAACAATAAGAATGACAAGCAAATAACAAGTAGGATAGACAAAGGAGAGTCAGTGGATATCGTTTACGTGGATTTTCAGAAGGCCTTTGACAAAATGACGCACGTGAGATTGCTTAACAAGATAAGCCCATGGCATTACAGGAAAGATACTAACATGGATACGAGATTGACTGACTGGCAGGGAGCAATGAGAGGGAATAAAGTCAAGTCAACTTTTATTGTCATTTCGACCATAACTGCTGGTACAGTGCATAGTAAAAATGAGACGTTTTTCAGGATCATGGCGTTACATGACACAGTACAAAAAACTAGACTGAACTACGTAATAAAAAAAACACAGAAAGCTACACTAGACTGCAGACCTACACTGGACGGCATAAAGTGCACAAAAACAGTGCAGGCATTACAATAAATAATAAACAAGACAATAGGGCAAGGTGTCAGTCCAGGCTTCGGGTATTGAGGAGTCTGATAGCTTGGGGGAAGAAACTGTTACATAGTCTGGTCGTGAGAGCCTGAATGCTTTGGAGCTTTTTCCCAGACGGCAGGAGGGAGAAGAAATTGTATGAAGGGTGCATTGGGTCCTTCATAATGCTGTTTCCTTTGCGGATGCAGTGCGTCGTGTACATGTTCGTAATGGCAGGAAGAGAGACCCCGATGATCTTCTCAGCTGACCTCACTATCCACTGCAGGGTCTTGCGATCCGAGATGGTGCAACTTCCGAACCAGGCAGTGATGCGGCTGCTCAGGATGCTCTCAATACAAACCCTGTAGAATGTGATGAGGATGGGGGGTGGGAGATGGACTTTCCTCAGCCTTCACAAAAAGTAGAGATGCTGCTGGGCTTTCTTTGCTATGGAGCTGGTGTTGAGGGACCAGATGAGATTCTCCATCAAGTGAACACCAAGAAATTTGGTGCTCTTTATGATCTCTACCGAGGAGCCGTCGATGTTAAGTAGGGAGTGGTCGCTCTGTGCCCTCCTGAAGTCAACAACCATCTCTTTTGTTTTGTTCACATTAAGAGACAGGTTGTTGGCTCTGCAGCAGTCCGTTAGCCACTGCACCTCCTCTCTGTGAACCTTTTCTGGTTGGCTGCCGGTAACTTGAGGTGCTCCACAGGAGTCTGTGTTGGGGCCACTTTGCCTCATGTTATATGTCAATATTTGGATGATGGAATTGATGGCTTTGTGGCTAATTGCCCCTAGCAGAAGGAGAGGCAAGTTGGACTTAGTTTGGGAGAATGGGGAAAAAAAGTGGCAGATGGAATATAGTGCAGGGAATTGTCTGGTCATGCGCTTTGGCAGAAGGAATAAAAGCGTAGACTATTTTCTAAACGGAGAGAGAATTCAAAAATCTGTGGTACAAAGGGACTTGGGAGTCCTCGTGCAGGATTCCCTAAATGTAACCTGCAGGAAGGCAAATGCAATGTTAGCATATATTTGAGAGGACTAGAATACAAGAGCAATGATGCAATGCTGAAGCTTTATAACACATTGGTCAGACCACACTTGGAGTTAGCAGTTTTCGGTTCCTTATCTAAGAAAAATGTGTTGATATTGGAGAAGGTCCAGAGAAGGATTCCAGGAATGAAAGGGTTTCTGTATGAAGAATATTTGACGGTTCTGGGCCCGTACTTGCTGGAGTTTAGGAGAGGAGGGGGTAGGGGTAACCTCATTGAAGCCTACTGAATATTGAAAGGTCTAGATAGAATGGATGTGGCGAGGATGTTTCCTATTGTGGGGAAGTTCAGGACTAGCGGGGATACCTCAGAATATAGGGACATTCATTTAGAACTGATGAGGAGGAATTTCTTTAATCAGAAGGCAGTGAATCTGTGGTATTCATTGCTACAGACAGCTGTGGATACCAAGTTCATGATTAGTCAGAGCATCAGAGGTCTTGGGGAGAAGGCAGGAGAATGGGGATGAGAAAGATAACAAATCAACCATGATCAAATGATGGAGCAGACGACGAGCCGAACGCCCTAGATCTGCTCCTATGTCTCATAGTCATAACGTCTAAATGATTGAGGAAGCTATGCATACTTATGGGCAAAATGTCAGTGGGTCACAGCGAAGTAGACCTAAATAGGGAGTACAGCCCATGAGATAAAGAGGAGCAGCTGCAAGCGTGGCCTAGATAAGGTGAAGTCTTGATGGGTGCTGTTGGGGTGTGGGGCAGGGGAGAGTGGGGGCAAATACCGTATGTACCTCCAACTCACGGGCAGTAGCGGTTGACGGGGGGGGGGGGGGGCTGGTGGAGGGTGTTGGTGGTGGTAATACGTGTCCGGGCAACGAAGGGATATGTGTCAGAGCAAGGCAGTGGGAGTGTCAGGGCGGGCTGGGGGCGTGGATGTCCCGCCAGGTACGGGGCACAGTCCCTGGGCCATAGCAGACCAGACTAGACCAGACCGGGCCCCGCTACCGCCTGACCTCCTTCGGCCCAGCTACTCACCATTTTCCGGGTCGAACACCAGCCTCCGAAGCAGAGGCGTAAGGAAAGGTTCCGGGCAGGAACAGGCGAGCCAGTCAAGGCGCAGAGTCACTCCGATCAGCGACACTAAAGCTTCGGCCACAGTTCTCAGCCGGCGTTAGTCCCCAGGTCTCAGCCGTGCGCATGCGCACCCACAGCCCAGCGTCAGAGCGAACACGCGCTCGTCCTCGGACATAGCCGCGCGCGCGCACAACACTCGTCCTCGGACACAGCCACGCGCCGCAGCGCTGCCCTGCGTGCGCAGCCGCATTGCGAGCTGCGTAACCGTTCCAGAGGCACAAGATGGCGACCCTGGAACAGGAGGAGGAAGAGGGTGACGATTATATGTCGGATGCTTTTATAAATTTTAAGTAAGCTATCCTTCAGGGTTCTGGGATTGGGCCTCAACCAGAATTGTTATTGTGATGACACATGGCCGGCACGTCTTCTGCCGGTGTCAGACCCGCCTCGTATGGTGACGAGTTCTGCCTCTTCCACTAACTTCGCAGCCTGGCGTGAAGCAGTTTGTCTTGGTGCTAAATCTTGTACTCTCGGCCGCACAGTGCTTGTTTTCTGCTGCTCAGTGTTAAGGAAAATGACAGCTGAAGTTAAACTCAAAGTTTGTCATTACATATTTCCCCTGTCAGTGCTGGCTATCTGAGTAACCCCGTTCTCACATTTATTTCCCCATAAAATACTCTCACTCCCATGTCCATTAATTCTTCGATTTTCTTATCACCCACTTAAACTAGGAGTGATTTGTAGCTGCCAATTAAGCGGCCAACCTGCGAGTCTTAGGGATGTGGAGGAAATCAGTGCAGTCCGAATCAGGTCCACAAGACATTATGCAAATGCTAGGAAACTAGAGCAGCATACACAAATTGCCGGATGAACTCAGCAATTCAGACAGCATCTATGGATGTACATAGACAATCGATGTTTCTGACAGACCCTTCATCAGGATTGGAAAGGAAGGGGGTTTTCTCCAGCCCTGATGAAGGGACTCGGCCCAAAACATCAACTGTTAATTCCCCTCAATAGACGTTGCCTTATTTGCCGAGTTCCAACAGCATTTTGTGTGTGTTGCAGTCAGGATCAGATTTATTATCACCGACTACTAAAATTACTTGAAATTTGTTGTCTTGCAACAGCTAGGACAAAATATGCACACTCCGAACTGACAGAACCTGAAGTCAGGATGAAACCTTGCTCATCGAGTAGTGAATCAGCAGCACAGACTGTGCTACCTAAATCTATTAAAGCCATTTGCTTACAGTTATACCAGAGTCTTCCCTAACAATGAAAGACTTAATAGTTATCATAGGCAACTGTGGAAAATCGCTACTGGTTCCCACAAGGTGAATAAATGTTATTTAATCAGTGTGGATTCAGAGTGAAGTGTTAACAAATTTGCCAGGAGAACTCCTTCCTTTTCTTTTGAATATTGTAATCACATTTTTACTGTTACTTAACATTAGGTAGAGTTCTGTCCCAAAGCTGTTAATAATGCTGAGAAGTGAACGTTTATTGCCTTTTATTAGTTGAAATTTAGACCATTGTTGGCAAAGTGAATATTCAGCCATGAAGTCAAGGAATTTTGCAAACCCTTCATTATAAATGTCTGAAGGTTTGTGTCCAGTAATAACCTAAAGCAGAATAACACAGCTTTGGAGAAATACAGTGGAGATTAAATAGTACGGTGTCACAGATGAAGGATTTGGGATTATTCTCTTTAGAGCAATATTTGTTATGGGCCTCCTTATAGAGCTGATTAGATATACTAACTGAATTAAGAAGAGGCATAAAGCATAGAAACAGTCCCTTCAGGTCAATTGCTGACCAAGATGTCAAAATGAGCTGGTCCTATTTATCTCTTGGCCTTCTCATGTATGTGTTCAAATATCTTTTAAGAATTGTATGTGTATATGCTTCTATAGCTTTCTGTGGCACCTCTTTCCATATACCCACCACCCGCTGTCTGAAAAAATACCCTTCGGGTCCCTTTTAAATCTTTCCCCTCCTACCTCAAACATATGTTCTCTAGTCCTAGACTTCCATATCCTGGGAAAATGACCTTTTCTGTGCCCCTCATGATTTTGTACACCTCTTTCGACCTCATGCTCCAGGAAAAAGGCCCAGACTATCCAGTCTCCTATAACTCAACCCTTCTCCTCCTGGTAACATCCTTGTGAATTTTTTCTGAATCCTTTCCAGCTCAGTGACATCCTATTCAACCAGAATTACACACATCATACCATTTGCTTTTGTTAAGTGGAGAAAAGGTGGTGTTGATAATTGGAAGAATTGATTTAAGGTACTGGCTAAGGATCAAAGAGAAGATAATGAAAGCAAGGTGATTTTAATGTGCCCATAGGCAGGATGTCAAGCCAGGACTGGTAAAGGTGGAAAAAGTGAAAAAGCACCAGGAGAAAAAACCTGAGCAGGAAAAGACCCAGAAAAGAGTGAGTCGTGAAGAGGAAAGGCGCGAGTCCATGCTACAGTGCTCGTTGGGAAGTGAAAATAGAGGCTTTGCATTGCTTCAGAAGATGGGGTACAAAGAAGGCCGAGGACTTGGCAGGAATGGTGTGTATCCAGTAATTTTCTGCTACACTTGAACCATTTTTCAGAAGTTGTATGTCTAAGCTGTAGCTGAATTAATCAAAGGAATTTATCACTGCTTTAATGGTCCATTATTTTAAGTATCAGCTAGAATGTGTGTTTTTATAAATGGTAAAATATCCCAAGGTAAATCATTCAGTATAAAGTAACTTGATAAAATAGACATAAAATATATCTCTATCAATCTATAATGTGCAGTGTTCTCAAAGGAGAGAATTGAAATGCCACTTGGATATCAACTTATCTCTGCTTTACTCCGTGTGTTGTTGCTCAAGCAGGTGTAGGACATTCATTTCCTTTGGCTTCAATTAGATCATCACATATCCACATCTTAATGTGCCTACTCACCTTGATGTCATAGTGTTTTAACAAAAATCTTCTACACCTGCCTCTGAAATTTCTGTTATCCTTCTGCGCCTTTTCTCATTCCTCTGTGGCATTTTCGCCAAGGTTAACATGTGGTACAAAGCCCACCATCGTGATAGCCCATTATGGCTGTACTCACTGTTCTAAAAAGTTGTCCAATTAATGTCACTCCTTTGTTCTTTGCATACAGGCCTGCAGTGATTAAGCATTTTGACATTTATCTCACACCCTTTTGAACATCACTGTCAATTTTTCCTCCATCATTATTTTAGATACTATATTCCTGATCAGCAAAATTTGTAGGGTTCACAAAAAACTGTGATCACCTTGTGGTTTTTAAACCTGTCTTCTGATTACCATCATTCTTCTTGTAGAAAGAGGTACTTCCTAACTGGATTCTCTAAGTCTTAGTTATTTCTAAAAATAATTAAAGCATGGATTCCTTAACATTTTATGTCTGAATGATGTCTCACTATCTTTTTATATTTTGAAGTTCATTACGGCTGGGTTTCCAATACTGACTTTCAAAGTTTAAATTATTTGCTGATAATCAAATGCACAGATCATATATCATTTCTTGTCCCCTGCAACACTTCCAACAGTTGAAGATAGTTACCCCAAATCATCTCCAATTTAGAATGCAAAAACTCTATCTGATGAACAGCTATGTAACTAAATTAGCTGGAACAGAGCTGCTAAGTCTAGGAATAAGGAAAAGAAGAACGTGGACGAAACAAGTTTTAGACTAAGCAACCCCCAAAAGTGAGCCAATAGTCTAGAGCTTGCAGTCACTCTAAACACAACGGGGAAATAGACTACAGCCTCTTCCTTAAGTTTCCCCTCCTCAACACACCATATCCCTCACAATACAGTCCCTATTCCTGTACCACATACAGCTAACCATCCCCATCTCCTAACCCCAACATTCCACAGACCCTTCCCCATCCCCACATCATCCTACAGACCCTTCCCCATCCCCAACCCCACAGACCCCTATCCTATATATGTACCTGTCCAGGAGTCTCTTAAAAGACCCTATCGTATCCGCCTCCAGCACCGTTGCGGGCAGCTCATTCCCTGCCTTCACCACTCTCTGTGTAAAAAAAACTTACCCCTGACATTTCCTCTGTACCTACTTCCAAGCACCTTAAAACTGTGCCCCCTCGTGCTAGCCATTTCAGCCCTGGGGAAAAGCCTCATTAATTCAATGAGTTAATTAAAACAAAAATTCAGACCACAACACCACACCTTCTGTGGTGCTATCTGATCAGCTAGGCACTTCAGTATTTTCTGCTTCTGTGCTTAATGGACCCTTATTCTTTCAAATCCTGTTACGTGGCACTATATAGAGAACTTGGTGGGGCAGAAACAGGCCTTTCATCTCAGCTGATCCATGCCAGTATTTACAGCAGTCTGGCCTTGTATTGCAGCTACTCTGCATGGTATCAAACACCACATTCTGGCCATTCTGAGTGTAGTGGTTTATTTATATGGCCACAATATTAAACCATGGAAATTATGCAATGCAAATTAATATCTTGAAAAATTGGCCTAATTACAAAGAGAGTTTCAATAATATTTTATGGTGGAGATCAGGAGTTACTGACATAATATTAAAATCTAAGTGTCATCTTTACTTTTGCAGGATCTGGAATTGTTGAACCCATCCCTCTGCAGATCAAAAAAGGTTTGTTAAAAGCAGTTTGATGTGAATTTTTGGATTGGATTGTTATTTATATTTACCGTACTTACAGGATGTAAATGATGTTGGCAAAGCCAAGATTTATTACCACCCTTTATAGTCCTTGACAATAAGGTCTATATCATCTTGAACTGCTGCCCAGTGGTACTGTTAAGTAGGAGGCTCCAGGATTAAAGATTAAAAATTAGCTTTATTTGTCACATGTACATTGAAACATACAGTGAAATGCATTGTTTGTGTCAGCAACCAGCAAAGTCTGAGGATGTGCTGGGGGCAGCGTCCAAGTGTCGACATGCTTCTGGCACCAAGATAGTCTGTCCATAACTTATTATCCCCTACTTACCCTTCATCAGGACATGAGCTGAAGCGTCAACCATTTATTCCTCTCCATTGACCTGCTGACTTTCTCCAGCATTTTATGCCCATCATTTGCAGAATCTCTTGTGGTTAGAGTAAATATTAAGGAGCTTTACAAAGAGAGAACAAACCAAACTGAATTAGAGGGGTGGGGTGGGGAGTAAGATGACACCCAAGTAGCATCTTTGACATAAGAAAATTATCATGTGTAGGAAAGTAGAGGAAGCTTAAATGAAAACATAATCATCAAGTCTGGTTTTGAGAAGGTATTTAAAAGTGGAGAGAATTTGGGGTCATCCAGAAAATAGATCCAAAATAGGTAAAGATCTATTACCTACAATTAAGGTTAAACTAATAGTTGGTATTTGTTTAAAAAAAGGGTTTCACAAATTCCCCGGTAAGATCACTGCATTTTTTTAAATCTGGCAGAAGTTAATGGTGCTGAAGATCTTGAAGCATATTCAATATGGACTCAGTATGAGCAGAACATAATTGCTTTTAATTTCCTCCTACTTCTGAGGAATATTAGTTTAATGAAGCAACACACAGAAAATGCTGGAGAAACTCAGCAGGTCTGCAACCTCTATGGAAATCAACAGTCAACATTTCGGTCCAAGATCCTTCTTTAGGACAGAAAAGGAAAGAGGAAGATGCCAGAATTAAAAGGTGGGCGAGGGGAAAGAGGATAGCTGGAAGGTGATAAGTGAAGCCAGATGAGTAGGAAAATTAAAGGGTTGGAGAGGAAGGAATCTGATAGGAGAGGATAGTGGACCATAGGAGGAAGGAAAGGAGGAGGGGTACCAGGGGGAGCTGAGAAGAGGTAAGAGGCCATGGTGGAGAACAGAAAAGGGGGAGGCAGAGGGAATTTTTTTAACCAGAAGAAGAAATCCATATTCATGCCATCAGGTTGGAGGCTACCCAGACAGAATATAAGGTGTTGCTCCTCTTCCCTGAGGTGGTCTCATCGTGGCACAAGAGAGGAGGCTGAGGACCAACAAGTCAGAGTGGGAATTAAAACGTTGGGCCACCAGGAAGTTCGCTTTTGGTGGATGGGGCGGGGTGGTCGACGAAGCGGTCTCCCAATTTACAACGTGTCTTGGCAATACAGAGGAGGCCGCATCAGGAGCACTGGACAACCCCAGCAGATTCACAGGTGAAATGTTGCCTCACCTGCAAGGACTGTTTGGGGCCCTAAATGGAGGCAAGGGAGAAGATGAATGGGCAACTTGGGCACTTGCAGGGGTAAATGCCAGGAAGGAGATTAGTGGGCAGAAATGAATGGACTCAAGGGCAACAATATTGCTTGCAACCTTGTTGCAGTGCTTGTGTTTGATTGATTGGAATACAATTTTTTTTAAAACCATTAAAGGACGTGGTGGAATTGGCCATGAACTAGCTAAGAAACGGAAAGCTGAGGAAAGGATGGAATATCGAAAACGATTGATGCAAGTCAAAAAGCAAGCAGAGAAGGCTGCCTTTAATGATTATAGGTATAGTATATGACTACCTGATATATTTATTTAATACAAAGCATGAATTTATAGAAACAATTTAACCTGTAATATTTTAAGGTGGAAACATAAAATTGTTAGCTTGTTCCAATAGGAATCAAACCCTGATCACTGGACATGAACCAGATGGGACCCAACAATTTGTGTCAGCTTCTGGTCACCTGTACATTCAGTGTCAAGTATTCGGGCTCCATTTCTTTCCTCAGCCTAGCTGGAAAGACCATCCCATCCCTAATAATTTCAAGGGTGTTAACATTGTCATTATCAATATCTTATTTCAAATCATTATAGCTACAGAGATGATTGGGGATAGAAAGACTTTTAAGTCCTTGTACACAGGCAGAGTTCAGACTGAAAATGGTCTGACTGACTTAAGGATGGGTTTTAAATTTATACCCAAGCAGACTATCAATGAGAATTGCTTGCAAATTTATCCCTTTCTAGTTGTGTCTTTCCAGCCTTGTGGTCACAGGAGCACCACCCTTGTAGGACGGTATCAAGCTAACTTTACATAGGTAACTTCCACTACTGGGGAGGACATGTCTACGAATTTTTAAAAATGACTTTTATACGTTATCGCCATTATTCATTAGCCTGAAATTCTGACTTTGTGACATCTGGAAATGTACTCAGTAGCCTCTTGATTAAGTACGTCCTGTACCTAATAAAAATGGCCACTGAGTGTACGTTCGTGGTCTTCTGCTGCTGTAGCCTATCAACTTCAAGGTCCAGCTTGTTGTGCATTCAGAGATGCTCTTCAGCACATTGCCATTGTAACGTGTGGTTATTTGAGTTACTGTCTACCTTCCCATTAGCTTGAACCAGTCCGGCTAGACTCCTCTGACCTCTCTCATTAACTAGGTGTTTTCATCTACAGGACTGCTGCTCACTTGATATTTTTTGTTTCTTACACCATTTTCTGTAAATTCTAGAGACTGTGTGTGAAAATCCCAAGAGATCAGCAGATTCTGAGATATTCGAACCACTCTGTCATTCAACAATCAAAGTTACTTAGATCACATTTCTCCCCCATTCTGATGTTTGATGTGAACAATAACTGAACCTCTATCCCATGTCTACGTGCTTTTCTGCCGTGAGTTGCTGTGACATAATTGGCTGATTAGATATTTGCATTAGCAAGGAGGTGTACAGGTGTACCTAATATAGTGGCGATTGAGTGCATTAACACATTGTAAGACAAATTCCCATTGCCTTGTAAGTATGGGATACACTGTTAACCACCTCTGAAGTATCAAGTAATTTCTGGATTTCCATGGTAACTACAAATGAACCCACTTCAGATATTTCACATTTTGAGGACCCTGATTTGGATCTAATTAATGATCTTACTGTGAAATTCAAACTTAGAAAGCCAGAAAGGGAAGAATTGATATTGTGGTGTCTCACTCTCTCAATTTACTTACTATTA
Source organism: Hemitrygon akajei (assembly GCF_048418815.1). Classification (NCBI taxonomy): domain Eukaryota; kingdom Metazoa; phylum Chordata; class Chondrichthyes; order Myliobatiformes; family Dasyatidae; genus Hemitrygon; species Hemitrygon akajei. The sequence goes on from NC_133132.1 coordinate 98,441,264, forward strand.
GAGGGTTTTTCTTATATTTTTCTATACCTTTTTCCATATAAATTAATTCTTGTTTCCACTCAGTGGCCACTTTATTAGCTGCAACTATACACCAGCTTGTTAAATCAAATATCTAATCAGCTAATCGTGGCAGCAATGCAGTGCATAAAAGCATGCAAAAATGGTCAAGAGGTTCAGTTGTTGTTCAGACCAAACATCAGAAAGGGGGAAGGAATGTGATCTAAGTGACTTTGACCATGGAGTGGTTGTTGGTGAGCAGATAAGGGTTGGGTGAGTATCTCAGAATCTGCTGATCTCCTGAGATTTTCATACATAATTGTCTCCAGAGTTTTCAGAGAATGGTCCTAGAAACAAAATATGTCCGATGAGCAGCAAATCGTAATCAAGAGATTCGGCAGATGCTGCATCCAGAGCAACACACACAAATTGCTGGAGCAACTCAGCAAGTCGGGGAGCATCGTCGACTGTTTGTTCATTTCCATAGATGGTGCTTGACCTGCTGAGTTCCTCCAGTGTTTTGTGCGTGCTGCTCCAGTGAGCGGCAGTTCTGTGGATGAAAATGCCTTGTTAATGAGAAAGGTCAGAGGAGAATGCCCAGCCTGGTTCAAGCTACCAGGAAGACAGCAGTAACTCAAATAATTACATGTTACAACAATAATGTGCAGAAGAGCATCTCTGAACACACAACACATCGAACCTTGAAGTGGATGGGCAACAGAGGCAGGAGACTATGAGCACATACTCTGTGGCCATTTTCTTAGGTACAGGAGATACTTAATAAAGTGGCCACTGAGTGTATATCTTTCTGTGTCTAATCTAATGCTTTATTCACCCTATTGCTAGTTATTAAATCCTTATATTTAAATGTTTAAAGAGAGTAAGACTTAACCCTATTGTTTATCAATGTTCACTGCCTCACATTGCACTATTATCTGCTTACGTTTCATATCCAAAAATAATGTAGCCTGAAAGCTGAAGGCAGCTCCCATACACTATGACCTGATTCAGTCAAATTTTGGGGCATTGTATTTCCTCCTCAAAACTATTCACAGCACATCCAATTGCACCAAATGTATAAATGCCACTTGGTCGAAAGCACTATATCAGTTGTACAGATTCCAGTTAATCTATCCCATACAGAATCCAGTAACTAGTCTATTGCACCCTATCCACTCTGCCAATTGTGCTGACTCGAGCCAATATGGCCTATTGTACAGAGTCCATTCACTATAACCCACCCATCATTCTATCAATTTCAGCCATTATAATTCATTCAATATATTATACTAGCACGTAAGTGTCATCACAAAGAAGGCACGAAGCACTTCTACATTCTTATAACTTTGCATAGATTCGTCATATCATCTAAGACTATGACAAATTTCTATAGATGCTGTGCTAGCTATCCATGACCAGTCCCTGCCTCTCTAATTTCAATTGGATTGTTTTATTCTTTTCCCCTTTTTTACTTTCTAGGGTACGTTTCAGATTCAAAAAGGACCAAAGTCAAATGGAAAGTGATTTACGGAAGAGCCAGTTTGCCTGTCAACAACTGGATGAAAAGAAGGTAAACCGATTTTCTGCATATTTTTTGCTGAACTGTACCCCCATGTCACTCGTAAGCCTTAGGTGGTGAAAATATATCAGTCTTGTTGAATAATTCAGTTCATTTTGGAGAGAGTATTCTAGGTTTCCACAACTTCCCGTGGATTCCTGATTTCTTCTTCCATACCAGCTTTGATGTTTAGTTTACATCCTTTTGTCCCACACTGCCCAATTACACTCGTGACCAGAAGCAGAGTAGTTCCGAAGCCCATCCAATTGGCCTGGGTGCAAGTTTAGATCACACTGGGCTGCAAGCTGATTTAGAGAAATCAAGAGCAGACTCGGGCTGGGGGGCAAAGTCTGGGCCAGAGCAAGTTGCTGGGCAGCATGTTCTAGGCTTTTGCTGTAGGGTGCCCAGGTCCTAGTGTGAGGCATCATGTGCTGTTTGGAAAATTTACATGATCAAAGACAAGAGTCTTTCTATCTCTCCCCCTCTCTCTACTGCCCTAACCCTACACCCCCTTAACCCTACAACCCCTATCCCTCCCATGAGTTGGTTTAGAGCAGCCTTGGTCTAAAGCATACTTCGTAATCTTGAAATCTTTGAATCATACTTGAAAGATGAAGAAGTAAATGAAGTTGTCTTGTGAACTGTCTGCAGTTCACTGACACCATCACTTCCAGTCCTGATGAAGGGTCTAAGCCCAAAACATTAACTGCTTATTCCCCTTCATAGACGCTCCTGATTTGCTGAGTCCCTACAGCATTTTGTGTGTGTTACTGTAGATTTCCAGCATCTGCAGAATCTCTTGTGTTTGCAAGTTCATTGTATACATAGCAATACAATGTGGCATGCATTAGCATTCTGTAAAACAATGTGCAAAGAATAAAGTTAGTTTTTGTGAATGTGCATTTGTGTAAGAGCATACATCTGTTTAACTTTTATATCTTTCTAAATGTTCTTCCTCACTTTTTTGCACAGGGTATAGATATCCCAGAGAAAACATGGTATTGGCTGCCCACTGATGATGAGGAAGAAGATGACGAGGATGAATCGGATGTTCAGAAGTTTGAAAAAGTATGGCAATTTTCACTGTATTTTTCTTAATCTTCAAGCTATATTGTAATTTTAGAATAAGTTGTAATATCGAATGGACAATGCTAAGAATTGACTTTGAAGTATTTTCCAGTCCGTTAACTGCCAGTTTAATTTTGATCATCATCAATGTAGAGCAGGGTTTCTCAATCAGGGTTCTGCGAGAGTTGGCTAGCATTTGCGCAAGAGATAGTGATTTTTTTAAAATAAACATTGTTTTTTGAATGGTGCAACACACAGTGCTAGCGTTCACAGTGGTGGGCTGTGACTGTGCACCGTTTGCAATCTCATTTGAGATCTCTTAGCCCAGTATGGCAGTGTGCAGTAGGACCGTGTTTATTTGGTTGAGTTGGTCTAGAACAGCCTTTCTCAACCCTTTTTTTCTCTGGAGGAACCCTGGAAATAATTTTCAGGTTGCAGGGAACCCCTGCGTAAAAATTATACCTACAGCTCACGGTACATTAATGTGATCGTGAAGTTGTAGATATAGTCATCTAAAAATAATTGTCAATGCTCTTTTGAGAAGAGAATGAATTTTTAGCAACCTTCCTTGGAAAAAAACAGGCAGTTAAGCTTAGCTTACCTTTCTTGAACTTAATCTCTTTCTTTTTAAAAAAACTCATAAGGCAAACATAATAAATTTCTGTTAAATAACTGGCTTAAGACAAAATGGGATTTAATTTTTCTAAAGGTAAGGCTCGGTAGATTTAATTTAAATAAAGGTTGTAAATTGATTTTAATTAATGCTATTTTACAACATGAACATTGACAATATTGAATAGTAAAGTTACTAAAAACCATAAGCCAAAGCAATATGAATAAAAATATAGCCCAAGACACAACTTTATACGAGACTTTGAAAAAACATTTTCTTAGTACCGGTAATTGACATGATCAGGCTCAAATATAGGCCTAGCTTGTGAAACCTGTGCTTGTTTTTTGCTGCACAAATACTCAATCTTGAGATAAGCACACATGGATTTCACCTTTAACTTGGTGAGCGCTATTCTTGCTCTTGATGCTTATTAAACAAGAAAATGCTTGCTCACGTGTAAGAATTTGAAAACTGCAGCAAAACATTCATTGCTTTCCTATGAATGGCAGGATACTCTTTCACAGAAATCCAGAACTTGTTTAGGGGCAGGTCAGTAAATCTCATCTCATCACGGTCATACTGCAGCTCACGAAGTTCTTTGTCTTCTCTCAAAGTCAAATTCTCAGGCTGAGCAGAAGTTTCAGAGAAAGGGTCCCTCACCCAGTCATACACTTGTTTTGAATGGGAGGGAAAATGCTGTTCAATTTTGTTCTGCATTTCTTTTAAGTGGTTTTCAATAAGACTCAAAACTTTCCGATATCCTTCCCCACTCTCAACCCCAAGAAGCAGTGGAAACATCTCAAGATTTCCTTTTACAGCATGATTTTTCCAAAAATTCAGTTTCCTTTTAAATCCAAGAATCTTGTCACTTGAAGTCAGAATATTTTCTCCAGGGCCTTTCAGAGACTTGTTCAACTGGTTCATATGATGAAAGGGGAAGATGGGGGAGGCTGACGTCACAGCTTAAGTTGGGCGAGTCCATTCATTGCTCGGAAAATGACTTCATGCTCCTCATTAGCTACTGTCCTCCCCTCCGTGCGATACAGCACTCACTAATTATCAGCGGCCTCCCCATCTTGTGTCAAAAACCGAGAATGGGCTCAACCAAATAAACAGGGTCCTACTGCGTACTGCCACGCTGGGCTGAGAGACATCTAACAAGATTGCTAATAGGGCTGCTTGGTCACTGCCCACCACTGCGAGTGCTACAAGCATCGTGTGTTGCATCAAGTTCAAAACAATGTTTTTTTTTAATCACGATCTCTCGTGGAATCCCTGGTGACCTCTAGTGGAAACCCGGTTGAGAAACAATGGTCTAGATGGTTTTCTGCCATCACACCATGAATACCAACTCAGTATTTGTTCTCCCTTTGTACTACTGAATTTTTAGAAATACTCTATTTCTTTTTTTTTAAATTAGTTTTTCAAAACATTTTACAAATTAAAAACCCCAAATCCCAATGAGGAACATTAATACAGTGCAAAATTAAGCATACAATGATAATATGCTACAAAGGAAGAGAATTTGACAAAAAAAAACACCTAAATTGAAGACAAGTAAGTTTAGTATCCTCCCCAAGCCCCACAACACAAGAAAAAACAACAACTCCAGACCAACCACAACACAATATAGAGAGTATAAATCAGGACAGTCAAACTCCCAGACTGTGAATACACTTAGCAACAGAGGATAATAATGCCTACTACCAGAAAAAAAAAGGGAGCTGAAAGCAAGGGACCGAAAAGAAAAGAAAAAACCCTAGTCAAGAGGAAGGTTATGAAAGTACTCGATAAAAGGTCCCCAGACCTTAGGGAACTTTAGATCCGAATTAAGAACTGAATAATGAATTTTTTCGAGGTCCAAGCAGGCCATAATGTCGTTAAGCCATTGCGCATGAGTGGGTGGGGCAACATCTCTCCATCTAAGGAGGATCAAGCGTCTAGCCAGGAGAGAGGCAAAGGATAATATTCGGCATTTGGTCGGACCCAGACGTAAATCTGTCTCGCCCCAAAAACCGAACAAAGCAATTAAGGGGTTTGGTTCTAGGTGCTGATTCAGAATACACGATAACGTAGTGAAGACATCTTTCCAAAATTTCTCCAAGCTAGGACAGAACCAGTACATATGGATGAGAGAGGCCACGCCCCTCTTGCATTTATCACAGAGCGGACTAATGTTAGGGTAGAATCGAGATAGTTTAGATTTAGACATATGGGCTCTATGAACAATCTTAAACTGTAAAAGGCAATGGCGAGCACAAAGAGAGGTTGAGTTAACCGATTTGAGAACTGAGTCCCAGCTCTCATCGGATAAGGAGGTATTTAAATCCTGCTCCCAGGCCATTTTAATTTTATCCACAGGGGCCCGTCGTAAGGCTGCTAATTTATCTCGAATAATTGATATTAAACCTTTACCTAGTGGATTAATGGAAAGAAATAGGTCCATAGCATTTTTTGCAGGCATTTCAGGAAAGTTAGAAATTAAAGGAGCAGTAAAGTGTCTGATTTGGAGATATCTGAAAAAATGAGCGTTGGGCAGATTGAACTTAACAGAGAGCTGCTGAAAAGAAGCGAAGTGATTATCAATGAAAAGATCTTCAAAATGTCTAATGCCCTTCCTATACCAAACATGGAATGCTGAATCGTACGTAGTAGGTAAAAAAAGGTGATTATGTGCGACAGGGCTGGAAACGGAAAACCCATGGAAACCATAGTATTTCCTAAACTGAGCCCATATACGCAAAGTGTGTCTAACAAGAGGATTAGCTATTGATCTGGACAGACTGCTAGGGAGTGCAGAGCCAAGAAGTGCAGAGATAGATAATTCTTTAGTGGAGCTCAACTCCATTGCCACCCAGTTAGGTCACTCGGGTTGACCGTGGAAGAAAGACCAAAAGGTAGCACAATGTATATTAGCTGCCCAATAATATAAACGAAAGTTAGGTAAAGCCATGCCACCCTCTTTTTTAGATTTTTGGAGATGGATTTTATTAATTCTAGAGCGCTTATTCTTCCACAGATATGACAAAATAATAGAGTCTAAGGAATCAAAAAAAGATTTAGGAATAAAAATTGGGATAGATTGAAATAAGTATAAAAATTTGGGGAGAACATACATTTTAACAACATTAATGCGACCTACCAAAGACATAGATAGAGGTGACCATTGTACCAGACTCTGTTTTATAGAATATGAAAGATTGGCAAAGTTTTCACGAAAGAGATCTTTAAACTTCCTTGTGACTGTAATTCCAAGATAAGTAAATTGATTATGGACTACTTTAAAAGGGAGATCACGAAATGTTAGTTCTTGTGCTTCTTTATTAATTGGGAAAAGTTCACTCTTATGTAAATTAAGTTTATAGCCAGAGATCTAGCTAAACTGGTCAAGAAGTGAAAACATTAGAGGTAAGGATGTAGACGGATTTGAGAGAAAGAGTAATAAGTCATCAGCATAAAGAGAAACTTTTGCTGATTTGCCACGTTTGAGATTAAATACTTGGGATTTCTGAAAATTAGTTAAAACAGAAGCAATAGGACACAGGTACAGCAATTGGATCCAAGAGATGAAACTTTGACCGAGGTCAAATTTTTCTAAGACTGCAAAAAGATAGTTCCACTCTATACGATCAAATGCTTTCTCCGCATCGAGGGAAATAACACATTCAGGAATCCCAGTTGGAGGTGAGTATAAGATATTAAATAAACGCCGAATGTTAAAAAAAGGGAGATGGTTTTTAATAAAGCCTGTTTGGTCATCAGAGATAATGGAGGGAATAACGGTTTCTAATCTATGAGCCAAAACTTTAGCTAAGATCTTTACATCAACATTGAGCAAAGAAATCGGCCTATACGAGGAACACTCTGTTGGGTCTTTGCCCTTTTTTAATAGAAGAATAATAGATGCCTCATTGAAAGAGGGTGGCAATTTGCCGTAATTAAACGAGTCAGATAATACTGAAAGTAACTGAGGAGAAAGAAGTGAAGAGAATGATTTATAAAATTCTGCAGGGAACCCATCAGGTCCAGGAGATTTCCCTGAGGACAGTGCAGAAATTGCAAAAGATATTTCTTCTGATGATATAGGCGCATTAAGTTTGGCTTTAAAATCAGATGAAAGTGAAGGGATATTCAGATTCTGTAAAAATTGATCAGCAGAGATATTGTCATTCAAAGCCTCAGAGGAATAAAGCCGAGAATAAAAATTTTTAAATGCGTCATTAATTTCTAAATGATCCAATGTAAAGTCTCCGTTCTCCTTCCGGATCTATGTAATATGTAGTTTGGCTTTGGAACGCCTCAGCTGATTGGCTAGGAATTTACCAGACTTATCCCCATCAATGTAAAAGTGACTCTTGCTTTTGAGAAGTTGGCGTTCGACAGGTTGAGTGGACAGAAGATTAAATTTAGTTTGGAGTTCAACGCTCTTCTTGTATAATTCAGGGTTCTTAGTTTGAGCATATATTTGATCCAATTCTTTAATCTGGTTAATGAGGTCTAATCGATCTGCACAGGATCTTCTGTTGAGATTTGCTGTGTAAGAGATTATTTGACCCCTCAGATATGCTTTCATGGCACCCCAGACAACCTGGGATGGCACTTCAGGTGATGTATTAGTGTTAAAATAAAAGGTTATCTGATCCTTAATAAATTTTTAAAAATCATCATCTGATAATAAAGTTGAATCAAACCGCCAGTGTTTATTCCTCTGAGGGAGACCAGGAAAGTTCAGAGAGAGAGAGTAATTGGGGCATGGTCAGAAATCAGTATACTCTGATAGTCACAAGAGTGGGCAAATGGAATAAGTTGGTTATCGAGTAAGAAATAGTCAATTCTAGTGAAGGTATGGTGAACATGTGAGAAAAAAGAATAATCTCTCTCAGTAGGATGGAGGAAACGCCATATATCAGAGATACCAAAATTAGAGAGAAACAATTGGATAGCTAAGGCAGATTTAGTAGGTGATCTGGTAACAGAGGATGATTGATCCAGATTAGGATCCAACCAACAGTTGAAGTCACCACCCAGTATAAGAGAGTATGAGTTTAAGTCTGGTAGTGAGGAAAAAAACCGTTCAAAAAAGTTAACATCATCAAAGTTGGGGGCATACAGGTTTGCTAGTGCAACTTTAGTGTTATATAGTTTACCAGAAACAATAATAAAATGGCCATTTGTATCAGATATTTTATTATGGAGTTCAAAAGGAATATTTGAGTTAATAAGAATGGAGACTCCCCTAGCTTTAGCGGCAAAGGATGAATGAAAATGCTGACCCGCCCACTTTGACAGAAGCCGGGAGTTATCAAAACAACGAATATGAGTTTCTTGAAGGAAAGCAATGTCAGCTTTGAGTTGTTTGATATGTGAGAATACCTTCCTCCTTTTAACAGGGTGGTTCAATCCCTTTACATTCCAGCTCACGAATTTAAGTGCACTAGCCATTATCAATTACTAATGCATAAAAGGCAGCAGGCATATAAAAAGTCAAGCAGTACAATAGCAGTCTGGGAGCAGAGATGTAAACATAGATTCGTAAAGTCAAAACATATACATGTCCTGAGCAATAAAGAAAAACAATAAATACAGTGAGTGATGTTGGAACTAGAAAACCTACCCCACCCACACAACCCAAAACTAGACAGCTACCAAAAAAAGCAGCTAGCTCTACCAAAAAAATTAACCCAAATACAACTTCCAGATCTGTGTCATTAACAGCAGTTCCGTATAAATACTATAGCAAATAGTAACTAGTTTATGCACTAGAAAGCATAACTACAAATTAGAACATCTTCTGCAGAAATATAAAACTTAATACAGAGAAAATCGGAAGAAAACCAAAACTAACCTACCCGCGAAAAATTATAGAAGAATAAAGTAAGAGAAAGGGGAAAAAAAAGGGGAGGAAGGGGAAAATTATAAATTCAAGTAGAGTACTTATCAACCATTTACAGAGAGGAAAAAAAAATCAGAGATTAGAAAAAAGGGTGAAGAAAAGGAAAAAAAAATAAATATAAAAAAAAGGAAAAATAAATCAGCAATTAAACTGTGAACCAACAAACAGGGAGGCCTTCACTAAAGATTTCAAACCTCCAAAACAAGTTAGAGTCAGTTGTAGAACTCTGTAGATAAAGTTATACAAGAATAAAATAGATTGCACATGTACTATTTAAACGTCCATAGGGAAACATTAAGCACAGAATGTCTATTTAAAAAAGACACACAAACTCCAGGGAGAGATTGTCAACAGCCCTTAGAGTTTCAATGAATAATGTCTGAGTGATTCAAGTAAAGTCTGAGTCCAGAAAAAGTAATTTTACTACGAGAAGTACTTATCCACCATTTTAGGAGGTCCGATCAGGTTCCGAAGATGACTGGATAGCCGGAAGACTTTCCACAAATGCTTCAGCTTCCTTCACTGACTTAAACCACTTATATTTTCCAGTATTAAGCTTGATTTGTAGATCGGCAGGAGTACGAAGAGAGGGTTTAAAACCACGATCAAAAAGCACTTTCATTGCGCCTTTAAACTCAGCGTGCATCTTTAAGGTCTGGGGCGCAAAATCTTCCACAAAGCGAATGATTGTATCCTGGAAAGTAAAAGTACCTCTGCGACGTGCCTCCATAATCAGACGGTGTTTTACCTGGTATTGATGGAAGCACAAGATTACCGGTCGCAGGCGGGAGCCCAGAATTCCGGGGGGAACGTGGACCCTGTGTGCCCGTTCGAGCTCAGGCGGGTTCGGAAGCAAATCTTTCCCGAATAGCTCACAGAGAAACTCGGCGAAAAACTTCACGGTTGATCCCTGTTCGGTGGCCTCTGGCAACCCAAGAATTCGGAGATTGCAGCGTCTGCTGCGATTTTCGAGATCCACCATTTTGGAAAGGAGTTTGTTACATTTTTCCTCTAAGCTGGAACAGAGAGTCTCCAAGTATCGAACACGACTTTCTAAATCTTCAGAAGTTGAATCGATGCGAGATAAGTGTTCAGCATGTTTGTCGACTCTATCGTTGATCCCCTTTGGCTTCCAACTGTTTGAAAGCGGTTTTAAATTCCTTTAAAATTTCATCACGGAGCTGTTCGAGCGCAGCTAGAGTCTCAGCCGAGAGAGCTGGAGCTTCCTTTCTCCCGGATTTAGAACTCTTGCTAGACATTGTAAGGTAGATGTGTTCACAGGCAAGTAAAAGAAACCGAAAAAGTTCCTAAGGTTTAAAAAATGGAGACATTTAGTGCAAAGATAGCGACAATAACGGAACAAAAGTTCGGAGCAGCTAAGCAATCGCCATCTTACCAGAAGTCCGAAATACTCTATTTCTTTTGTAGCCTATAGTAATTTTATACACTGCTGCTGCAAAACAACAGATTTCACAACATATTTTATTGATAATAAACCTGCTAATAAAATCAGCTGCGGCGTGTCAATGAAGACCATTTCATATAGTATTCATCCTTCCCATATAGATAATTGATGAGTCATAGAGTACTACAGTGCAGAAACATGGTCCTTAGTCCTATCTAGTCCTTGCCAAACTTATTCTGCCTAATCCCATCGACTTACACCTGAACCATAGCCCTCCATACTCCTTCCATTCATTTACTGATCTGAATTTCAATAAATAAAAAATACTTGTGTAATAAATTTATGAATCAATTAGCAACTCATAGCATCCAAGGGAAAGTGGCAAAGTGGATTAAGAATATGTGCAGTTAGGAAAAGCAACAATTATTGGTTGTTGGGAGTTTTGGTATGTTCCATATGGTTTGGTGCCAGGCTCCTTCTGGTCTACTGAATTATTTAGACTTAATGATTCCAAAAACTTAGTTTTGACAGAAAGAAAGTTAAGTGCAGTGGATTCCGGTTAATTGGGACACTTCTGGACCAGTGTGTTTTGGCCCAATTAATTAAGAAGACAAACACACGCTACTGATGCTATGTAAAAACTATTTGCTCTAAGCACAGTGTAGTATGTAACAGCCACACAAGTACATGCAACTGACATTAGTTAAAAACTGTTCAGCAGCAGTCTCCTGTCCCAATTATTTGGTCCCATTTTGTACCATTGGTCCCATTGCAGCCTTCATTATGGTTGACCTCAACTTCTTCCTCCAGTGCCTTTTCGTTGCTGCTAGTTGGGTAGGACAGCTGTCACCCAGTTCTACACACATCTATCCACTTGAAGCCAGGGAATCCCCTGCAATGGGTTCTCTTTCTGTTTCTGTCCTGTCACCTCTGTTGCTCCCCAAAGGCTGTGTCCTTGGTGCTGTCTGTTTCTCATCTACATGTTGCCCCTTGTTCACATCGTCAGAAAACAAAGTGTCCATTACTATGTGTGCTCTGACAGCAACCAGCTCAACTGTTTAGAAATCTAGCCTAGCATTCAAGACTAAATGGGCAAAAGCTTCCTCCAGCAAATTTTCGGGAAGACTGAAACCTTGTCTTCAGTCCCATCACAAATGCCATTCTGATTGTCTTGTATGGTGGTCCTATGAGGAAGCTGAATCAGAATGGGCCCTATACTCACCATTTTATTTGGAGATACTGCACAGTAACAGGCCCAGCGAGCCCATGCCACCCAATTACACCCATGTGACTAATTAACCTAATGAACTGCACATCTTTGGGATGTGGGAGGAAACTAAAGCATTTGGAGCAAAACCACAAGGTCATGGGGAGAACAAACAAGCTCTTTACAAACAGCAGCAGAGTTTAAATCTGACTGAAATAAGTCTCTGAGGGGTCTTCACAGGATAGATGGTGAGTGTATGTTTCTCCTTGTGGGGATATAGTTTTAGAATAAGGATTCGCAGATCTTGCTCTGCTATAATTTAATTGGCGACATCCTGCCCTCTATATTTCATATTCCCAAAGATCATTGAGCCTGGAATTATTCTCTACTCACCTCACTATAATGTGTAAGAACCACATCAGGTACATACAAATTATCCAGTTTATCCAGTTGTAAAATAGAGTCATAGAGCAATACAGCCCTTTGACCCAAGGTGCCCACCTAGCTTTGGGCATATATAACTCTAAATTCCTTCCCCCTCACCCCCCACAGGCCTCCATATACCTAAATATACTACTATTGTACCTACGTCAACCACTTCCTCATTTCATATACTCATTATATTTAAATAATTGCCCTTTTTAAATCTTTCGCTTCTCAACTCCCCTACCCTGCTGAACAGGCTGCTACTATCCACCTTATCTATGCCCCTTATGATTCTAAAAATCTCTATAATGTCACCTTCTCATTCTCATAACATACTAATTGAAACAATGTTTTCTTGTTTCCAGACCAAAGAAAAGCTACAGGCAGTGACAGACTATCTCAGAAAGACCTATTTCTACTGTATTTGGTGTGCAATTTCCTACGAAGGTAAAATAAATAAATAAATACTTTTTTTTCAATTAAGAAAAAAATATATATATAGGCTGCCATCAGAAAGTTTACGCATGAATGCATGATTCTTTTCATACTGAATTAGCAGTCTGTGTCACCTTTAATTGATGATTTAAGAATGATAATAAAATAGTCACAGTCAGCCCAGTACCACCTCAGACCTTGTCCAGTGGTACTTTGAATGTATCCTAGATAATTTAACAAATATTCATCCTGTTTTGAGAGGATTCTTTGTGACCAATGTTTTAAATTTTCTTAAAGAAAGATACTGGTGACTTTCACAGCCTTGTGCTGTCCTTAAGTAGTTTATTTGGTCTTTGAAGATGGTTTATAGAACCCAGAGTGTAGATAACCAAAGGCTAGACCTCCAGTTGGAGGTAAGTGGTACAAGAGGCCACATTCTGCGGAATGCAGCGAGATCAGTGGACTGTAAGGCAAATTTTGTCAGTAAGCTTTTTGATTAGGATCTGTTAATAGAAGCCTATAAGTTTACAACACAAAAGGCATATAATATCTCAACTGTAATTTAAATCTCACTGATAAACTTAATAACTTAATTGAGTTTGGAGAAACTCAATTACTCAAAAAATTAGAATGTGGAACTTGCTAGTATTAAGAGTTGTTGTGAAAAGCAGCAAGGATCTATTTAAAGAGGTTCAAGATAAATATACAAGAAAGATTGTTGATAGTGTTAGATGAGAAGGGATATGAGGAGACTTTTGTACAGAATAAGCAGTGTTACAGTTGCACTTTACATTGTATGTGGCTTTCAGCTTCCATTTATCCAAGACTTACTCATACTGAGCATTGCCAAATATATCTGCCTAGAAGATCAAACATTTTCTGAATGTTAGAGTGATTTTACATGTACACTGGTGACTCACTTGGTCCTGCCACTCAGCAATGAGCAGACAGCCCAGCTTAGCCTTTACAGGTAGTCTTACCACGCCAAGCTGTGAGCAGTCTGCACTGTAAGAGTGGGAGGTAGGGATTTATGCCGCAACGCACACAAAATGCTGGAGGAACTCAGTAAGCCAGGCAGCATCTATGGAGGGGTTATTTATTTCCCTCCATAGATGTTGCCTGACTTGCTGGGTTCCTCCAGCATTTTGTGTGTGTTGGTCAAGATTTCTGGCATCTGCAGAATCAGTTTCACCCCAGTGTGCACAACATTGGTTTCAGTAATGCACAGTTTTAAAACATAGAACATAGACCATTATAGCACAGTACAGGCCCTTTGGCTTACAATGTTGTGCCTACCCTTTAACCTACTCTAAGGTCAATCTAACACTTTGTTCCCACATACTGTATGCCTCCATTTTTCTATTGCCCATGTGCCTATTTTAGAGTTTCTTAAATGTCCCCAATGTATCTGCCTCTACCAGCACCCCGGCAGGATGTTCTTTGTACCCACCAATGTCACTGTGTAAGGAAAAAAAAAGTTTTCATTGATATCCTCCCTATACTTCCCTTCAATCACCATAAAATTAATAAATGTTTTCAAGAACTCTGGTTAGGCCACATCTGGAGTATTGCGTACAGTTCTGGTTGCCCCATTATAGGAAGGATGTTGAGGTTTTATAGAGGGTGCAGAAGAGGTTTATCAGGTTTAGAGGGCATGTGGTATCATAAGAGGCTGGATGAACTTTGTTTGTTTTCTGTAGAGGCTGAGGGAAGATCTGATAGAGGTTTACAAGATTATGAGAGGCATAAATAGAGTGAACAGAGAGCATCTGTTTCCCAGTGTTGAAATATGGAATACCAGAGGGCATGTATTGAAGGTGAGAGGGGGTAGGTTCAAGGGGGATGTGAGAGGTAAGTTTCTATTCAGAGAGTCATGGATGTCTAGACTGTGCTGCCTGGTATGGTGGTAGAGGCAAATACATTAGAGGCTTATAAGAGACACTTGGATAGGCACATGGATGTAAAAATGGAGGGATACAGACATGGTGTAGATAGGAGGGATTAGTGTTTGTGTGTTTTTGATTTGCTTTTTAGTTGGTTTGGTGCATCATTGTGGGCCGGATGGCCTGTTCCTGTGCTGTACTGTTTTATGTTCTATGTTCTATCTCCTTTTACACTGGTTCCATTGCAGAACAGTTTCCCAGAAACATATCCTGAATGCCAAGCACAGTACCAGAATATTTCATCCTGTGTGTTCTGACAGGATATTAGAGGCTAATTAGAAGATTACTCTGCTTAAACACCTTCATTTCTGATGGTTATTTAAAAAACAGTAGGATTTCACAGGGGAGAGCCTTTCTCCACCTTCTGTCAAATACATAATGTAACAAACAACTTCATTGACTGCAAAGTGCTCTTTAGGTTGTGAAGATCCTGTAGAAATAGATACCCTTTTTTTTTGTTCTGATAAATGGTGTTCTTGATTTTGAATTCCAGATGAGGAGGATCTGTCCAGTAACTGCCCTGGAAATTGTGCTGCTGACCACTGCTGACTGCAGCTCAGAATGCTAATGGCAGGACTTACATGCTGTACCAAAGCTGGAATGAAGCAGTTTCTGAATGCAACCTCACAAAGCACACAGGTCATTACAGCTCTGAGGATTCGTGCATTTGGAGCCAATTCTACCTTCCACTTTAAAAGGAAGTTGCTGAAAGATAAACTGCTAGTTCCGCTGAAACTCAGCTCTCTCCAGCTTTCCCACGTTTCTTGACCAGCGGGCAACTATACCTATATTTCTGTTTTCCTTTTTAAATATTTTAACATGTTTATTGATCCACAGCAGGTAGTGTGATTTGCTTGTGGATGATTCACAGTGAGAGGTGTGGATGTAGTAATTATAACATTCATCAAACTTAGCTTCAAGGTTATTCAGAGACTGATCGTGAGTAATTAATTTCAAATTCCTGATCAGCAATCTGTGTTTTATCTTCATTATTGAAAAGTAACACTCAATGAGTGTTAAATATGATCTGGATATGAGATTAATGTTGTAATATGTGTTAATTTGTATTTTTGCTCCAGTGCAGGTTTCGAGGCTGTGTATTCCCTACTGTAATTTTGCCATATAATTTGTTTATTTAAGTTTTATGAATAAATGCTTTTTTCCTTCTCATCTTTTCAATGCTTTTCCTGAAACTGAATAGTAATGATGTAATGATTTTTGGTTTTCCTTTTTACAACAAATAATCCAAAAAAAACATAACTGACTTTAAAGCACTAAAATTGTGAAAGGTACAATGGAAATATAAGATTGTTCAACCAACACACACAAAATGCTGGTGGAACACAGCAGGCCAGGCAGCATCTATAGGAAGAAGTACAGTTGACGTTTCAGGCCAAGACCCTTCGTCAGGATTGGTAAGATTGCTATTTTTATTCTACTATCAAAATTCAAAGTCAAATTATTATCAAAGTATGTATATGTCACAATATACTATCTTGGGGTTCATTCCTTGCCGGAATTTATAGGAAAATAAAGAAATTCAATAGAATTTATTAAAAACTGACAAAAGACTGACAAAAACAACATGCAAAAGAAGACAAATTATGCAATTAAAAAAACACTGAGAACATGAGCTGTAGAGCCTTTGAAAGTGAGTAAGTGAGTCTGTAGGTTGTAGAATCAGTTCAGAGTTGAGTTGGGTGAAGTTATCCATGCTGGTTCAAAAGTCTGATGGTTGCAGGGCAACAACTGCTCCCAAATCTTGTGGTATGGGATCCAAGAGTGCTGTATCTCCTGCCTGATGGTAGCAGCGAGAAGAGAGCCCAGACGGTGGTGATTCTCATTAACCTGCCAGTTATTGTCATGTTTTAAAACTGGTTTCTGAATTAGATAGATAGATAGATACTTTATTCATCCCCATGGGGAAATTCAACTTTTTTCCAATGTCCCATACACTTGTTGTAGCAAAACTAATTACATACAATACTTAACTCAGTAAAAAATATGATATACATCTAAATCACTATCTCAAAAAGCATTAACAAAAGCTTCCTTGATAAGCAAGGGGCTGAAAGATGAAAATGTGCATTTGTGGTTACAGTCAGATCACCCACGATCTTGCTGAATGGCACAACAGACTGAAGAGTTTAAGGGGTTTGCTCATGGTTCTGATTTGTGTCTTCCTCAGTTCAGAGTGTAAGGTTGAGAATGGGCCGTGCTGTAGGAGGTGCCACCTTTTCAATGAAACAATAAACCAAAGTGGACATAAAAGAGCCCTTGGTCATTATTTCAAGGAGCAATGGAATTTTCCATTGTGTCGTAACCAAAATATGTCCCTTAATCAACATTGTTATAATAGATTATCTGGTTACTTTTACATTGCTGTTGTTGGATCTTGCTGCCTGACAGTTAGCTGCCATTTTTCCTACATTTCAGAAGTGTTTGATTGGTTGCGAAATACTTTTGGACATCTTCTTGTCTCAATTCTTGTCTCAATTTCTTGTTTCTCAGTGTTGAAGAATTGACGCATTGCAGAGTACAAATGATTCAGATTGGAAAAGTAAGTGGTTTATTTATTTAGAGAGACAGCTTATTAACAGGTCCTTCTGGCTCAATGAGCCCACATTGCACAATTACACTCATATAACCAATTAACTCAGTAGCCTGAATGTCTTTGGAATGTGGGAGGAAACCGGAGCACCCAGAGGAAACCCACAGAGTTAACGAAAAACATAGAAACTGCTTACGGATAGCGGTGGAATTCAGCCCAAGTCACTGGTACTGTAATAGCGTTAAACAGTTGTTCTCCTCATACTTGCTCAATAGATCTGAGACATTGATCTTACTGATTTTTGTGGCAATTTGGAATGCAAACACTGAATACAAAACCTTGCTATTATTTTAGGGGAATTTAATCATAGGATGAATATGCAGTCTTTTGCTCAGAGCTGTGGAATCAAGAATTAGAGGGCATGGGTTTAAGGTGAAAGAAGAGATATGTAATAGGAATCTAAGGGGCAACTTTTGGAATCTTGTCCAGCATGGACCAGTTGGGTTGAACAGTCTGTTTCCACACAGTATGACTGTGACTTAATGGCTGGGCCTAGTTTGAACATACTTATTTATGCCTTGTTTAACACACCTGGATGACTCAGTAGGTTCTTTCACTGAGCAGCTCGGGCCTACATACTGGCCATTTTCATGACCTAATGGTTCAGGAATGTTGTGCACTGCTGCCTTCAGAGTTTGCAAAGTAAATGGCAGAATTCCTCCAATAGAATGCGTCCCAAACCTCTATTTTATATGGGATAATTTTCCTTTATTATCCAATTATTACACTGACTGCAACTGCCAACATACAAAAACATAGCCTCAATCAAAGGCCCTTCATGCCTGCACTGATATTCCAGGTCTCACCTCCATCTACTACCAATGAGTTAATTGTTCACTATTGGAGGAGGAAACCGGAGGCCCACAAGCCAGTCCTCAACTAAATTTTATTATCAGAGTACAGTGGCATGCAAATGTTTGGGCACCCCGGTCAAAATTTCTGTTACTGTGAATAGTTAAGTAAGTAGAAGATGAAACATTCTTTTCAACATTTTAAGCAAGATTAGTGTACTATTTTTGTTTTGTACAATTTTAGAGTGGGGGGGGAAGGAAAGGAGCACCATGCAAAAGTTTGGGCACCCCAAGAGATTTGAGCTCTCAGATAACTTTTACAAAGGTCTCAGACCTTAAGTAGCTTGTTAAGGCTATGGCTTGTTCACAGTCATTGTTAGGAAAGGCCAGGTGATGCAAATTTCAAAGCTTTATAAATACCCTGACTCCTCAAACCTTGTACCAACAATCAGCAGCCATGGGCTCCTCTAAGCAGCTGCCTAGCACTCTGAAAATTAAAATAAATTATGCCCACAAAGCAGGAGAAGGCTATAAGAAGATAGCAAAGCATTTTCAGATAGCCATTTCCTCAGTTCATAATGTAATTAAGAAATGGCAGTTAACAGGAACGGTGGGGGTCACGTTGAGGTCTGGAAGACCAAGGAAACTTTCCAAGAGAGCTGCTCGTAGGATTGCTAGAAAGGCAAATTAAAACCTCCATTTGACTGCAAAAGACCTTCAGTAAGATTTAGCAGACTATGGAGTGGTGGTGCACTGATCTACTGTGCAGTGACACCTGCACAAATATGACCTTCATGGAAGAGTCATCAGAAGAAAACCTTCCTGCACCCTCACCACAAAATTCAGCGTCAGAAGTTAGCAAAGAAACATCTAAACAAGCCTGATGCACTTTGGAAACAAGTCCTGTGGACTGATGAAGTTAAAATATTACTTTTTTTGGCCGCAATGAGCAAAGGTATGTTTGGAGAAACAAGGATGCAGAATTTCATGAAAAGAACACCTCTCCAACTGTTAAGCACAGGGGTGGATCAATCATGCTTTGTTTGGGCTTGTGTTGCAGCCAGTGGCACGGGGAACATTTCACTGGTACAGGGAAGAATTAATCCAATTAAATACCAGCAAATTCTGAAAGCAAATATCATACTGTCTATAAAAAAAGCTGAAGATGAAAAGAGGATGGCTTCTATAACATGATAATGATCCTAAACGCACCTCAAAATCCACAATGGACTACCTCAAGAGGTGCAAGCTGAAGGTTTTGCCATGGCCCTCACAGTCCCCCGACCTAAACATCATCGAAAATCTGTGGATAGACCTCAAAAGAGAGGTGCATGCAAGACGGCCCAAGAATCTCATAGAACTAGAAGCCTTTTGCAAGGAAGAATGGGTGAAAATCCACAAACAAGAATTGAAAGACACTTAGCTGGCTACAGAAAGCGTTTACAAGCTGTGATACTTGCCAAAGGGGGTGTTACTAAGAACTGGCCATGCAGGGTGCCCAAACTTTTGCTTCAGGCCCTTTTCCTTTTTTGTTATTTTGAAACTGTAAAAGATGGAAATAAAAAAGTAATTTTGCTTAAAACATTACAGAAATGTGTCATCTTTAACGTTATGCCTTTTGGAAATCAGGTCATCTATTACTCGCTTAGCTAATCACAGTAACAGAAATTTTGACCGGGGTGCCCAAACTTTTGCATGTCACTGTACGTATATGTCACCACATACAACCCTGAGGTTTATTTTCCTGTAGGCATACTCAGCAAATCTATAGAATAGTAACTATAACAGGATCAATGAAAGATCAAGCAGAGAGCAGAAGAGAACAAATTGCAAATGCAAGTATAAATAAATAGCAATAAATAACAAAAGCATGAAATAACAAGATAAAGAATAGAAAAGCCTGATGGTTGGAGAGTAGCATTTGTCCTTGAATCTGGTAATGCAAGTCCTGAGGCTCTTGTACCTTCTACCTGAAGGCAGCTGCGAGAAAAGAGTATGGCCTGGGTGGTGAGGATCTCTGATGATGGATGCTCATACAAGTGCATTTCTTGTAGATGTGCTCAATGGTTGAGAGGGCTTTACCTGTTATGCACTGAGCCGAATCACTACTTTTTGTAGGATTTTCTGTTCAAAGGCATTGGTGTTTCCATACCAGGCCATGGCGCAGCCAGTCAATCTGCTCTCCACTACACATCTATAGAAGTTTGTCAAAGTTTCTGATGTTGTGTCGAATCTCCACAGACCTAATTAGAGCAATGGAGGTGAAGAGGGTAAGTAACTTCAAATTCCTTGGTGTTATCATTTCAGAGAATCTGTCCTGGGACCAGCTTGTAAGTACAATTACAAAGAAGGCACGGCAGCACCTCTAGTTTCTTAGAAGATTGCACAGATTCAATATGTCACCTAAAACTTTGGCAAGCTTTTAGAGGTGCATAGTGGAGAGTGGTTGCATTATTGTCTGGTATGGAAGCACCAATACTGAAAAATGGGAAAGCCTACAAAAAGTAGTGGCTACAGCCCATCACATGATTAACCCTCCCCACCACTGAGCTCATCTGCAAGGAGCACTGCCACAAGAAAGCAGCATCCATCATCAAGTACCCCCACCATGCTCTCTTCTCACTGCTGCCATCCAGAAGGAGGTACAGGAGCCAGTGTAGATAACTTCACTCATCACAACCTACGGACTCTCCAACTCATTCTCAGTATTATTTAGTTTTTTTTGTATTTGCATTGTTTGTCTTTTGCACGTTGTTTGTCAGTCTTTGTAGTTTTTCATTGATTGTATAGTATTTCTTTGCTCTACTGTGAATATCTGCAAGAAAATGAATCTCAGGTTAGTATATGGTGACATATAGGTACTTTGATAACAAATTTACTTTGAACTTTGATATTCAAATGTGACTAGTCAAGATCTCAGTTCTATCCGCATGTGTTGGTTCCCCATCAACTTTATTTGCCATATGTATTGACATGTATTAGGAATTTCCTGTGGTGCGTTGGCACAACATGCAACAAAATCAACATTCAATAATTATAAAGAGTAAAGAATAATATCAAATATAAAGTTAGAGGCTAATGTATGGATATGGATATACATAAATCTCAGCATGCATCCCAATATAAACACCATTACAGTGCAGTGATGTGAGATAATAAATAGAGGGGTGTGGGGCTAACTAAGTTGATCAGAATAACTGCCTGAGGGCAGAAACTTTTAAGGTGAGGTGAAGGTTTTGTTTCAATAGCCCTATAGCCAACAAAAACCCACTGGTCTCCATTCTGAAGGCCCAAATTGACTCCCCGCAAAGGGAGTCTTTTGGAGTTCAGAGTTCACAATTTTAAATTACAGTACCTTATGGCATAGAAGGCCATTTGGCCCATTGAGTTAATGCTGGTTCTCAAGGCAATGTCACCAATCCCATTTCTATATTTGTTTCCTTATAACTTATATTTATTTCCAAATGTTGATTAACATCCCAATTTTTCCCGGCCACCTACAACAATTTACGGTTGCCAATTAAACTTTGCTTGACTGGGATGTGGGAGGAAACCAGGGTATCTGGAAGAAAGTCGCAAGGTCACGGAGAACATGCAAACTCCACATAGGCAACTCAAGAGGTGGGGATAGTACCATAGTTGCTGGAGCTGCGCTACTGTGGTACCCTTTGAGAGAAGCAATGCTTTATGATGTTGCACATTAACAACCTCCTGGTTCAACATTCACACTCCATTACTTAGGACTTCCTCTACCACCAATGAAATAGTTTTCCTCTTCCTTATTGAGTCCCTTTACTCTTTCAAAAGCAGCAGCTAGATTATTCACAGTCTAATAAATATTCAGGAATATGAATCTATCTTTTTTGCCCCACCATCTTTTCGGGTCTGTTTTCCTTTAAGTCCAGTCTATGCTTACCAAAGTGATGCCCATCCCTGTATGTGCTGCTACAGGAGGGCTCTGATCAACTCCCTGGTACTGCCCCTGAACCCTCTTGTATTCCTGGTCCAAGCTCATGGCGTCTTTAATATTGTCCTTATTTTATCTACCTGTGCACTTGCTTTTTAGCGGAGAGGAAACCTGCAATCCCTTTATCCTCTCCGCACCTTACCATCAAATCTGCAGACAAAGGGGGTGCTGTTACTGTGTGGCACACTGACCTCTACCTTGCTGAGGCCAGGTGACAACTCTCAGACACCTCTTCTTCCCTACTTCTTGAAGAGGATCCCACTCCGGACCAACAGAAAATCTGTCTCCAACACTATCACTGACCTCATTCACTCTGGAGAACTCCCAACCACTGCCGCCAAACTCATGGTTCCCTTGCCCCGCTCTGCTCGCTTCTACCTCCTACCCAAGATCCACAAACCTGACTCTCCACTCTCTCTGTCTGCTCCTGCCCCACTGAACATGTGTCTTCATACTTTGACTCCATTGTATCCTCTTCCCACCTAGGTCCACAACACTTCTCATGCTCTTGATCTCCCCACTAACTCTGAATTCCCTGGCCCTGACTGTCTCATTTGCACCATGGATGCCCAGTCCATACACACTTTTATACCCTATCAAGAAGGCCTTGAAGCTCTTCTCTTCTTTGTCAATAAAAGAACCAACCAGTTCCCCTCCATCACCACCCTTCTCTGTCAGACAGAACTGGTCCTCGCCCTCAGACATTTCTCCTTGGCTCCTCCCACTTCCTCCAGACTCTAGGGGTAGCCTTGGGCCCCAGCTATGCCTGACTTTTCTTTGGCTACGCAGAACAGTCCCTCATAATGTTCCCCAACTCTTCCTCGCTACTTGATGACTGCATTGGCGCTGCTTCATGCACCCATTCGAAGCTCTTTAATTACATTAACTTCCACCCTGCCCTTAAATTCACTTGGTTCATTTCTGACACCTCCCTCCACTTTCTCAATCTGTCTGTCTCCATCTCTGGAGACAAACTGTCGACTATCATCTTTTATAAACCTACAGATTCCCACGGCTATCTTGGATATACCTCTTCCCACCCTATCTCCCGTAGAAATACTATTCCCTTTTCTCAGTTCCTTCATCTCCACTGCATCTTTACCAGCATGAGCTTTCTAAGACATCAGAGATGTCTGTCTCCTTTGAAGAAGGGAGTTTCCCTTCCTCCATCTTTGACCTTGGTTTCACCTGCATCTCCTCCATTTCCCAGACATCTGCACTCACCCCATCTTCCCGCCACTTTTACAGTGAAAGAGTTCTTTTTGTCCTTACCTACCAACCCATGAGCCTCTGTATGCAACGCATCAATCTCAGAAACGTCTGCCATCTCCAATGGGATCCTACCACTAAACATAACTTTATCTTCACCCATCCCCCTCCATGTTATCCCCTGTCCATTCATCCCTCCACACTAACTTCCCTCCCGGCATTTAACCCTACAAGCAGCTGAAGTGCTATACCTGCCCATTCACTTCCTCCCTCACCTCCATTTAGGGCTCCAAACAGTCCTTCTAGGTGAGGCACACTTCATCTGTCAAGCTGTTGCGTCAGCTATTGTATCCAGTGTTCCAATGTGGCCTCCTCTACACTGGTGAGCCCCTTCGTAAACTGGAGGACTGCTTTGTTGAGTTTCTCTGCTCCATCCACCATAAGTGGAACGTCCTGGTGACACAATGTTTTAATTCCGATTCCCATTCCCATCCCCATTCTGACATATCAACTCTCAGGATGGAGGAGCAACACCTTGTATTCTGTCTGGGTAACCTCCAACCTGATGGCATGAATAACAATTTCTTCTTCTAGTTAAAAAAATAAATACATTTTCCCTCCTCCTCCCATCTTCTTCTATTTCCCACTCAGGCCTCCTACCTCTTCTTGCCTGCCTATCACCTTCCCCTGGTACCCCTCCTCCTTCCCTTTCTCCTACAGTCCACTCTCCTCTCCTAGCAGATTCCTTTATGTTGAGCCCTTTCCTTTTCCCAACCACCTGGCTTCATACATCACTTTCCAGCTAGCCTCCTTCCCACCCTCCACTTTTTTTTCTTGGTGTCTTTCCCCCTCCTTTCCAGTCCTGAAAAGGGGTCTTGACCCAATATGTCGACTATTAGTTCAATTCTATGTTTGCTGCGTGACCTGCTGAATTCTTTCAGCGTTTTGTGTATGTTGCTTGGATTTCTAGCATCTGCAGAATTTCTTGTGTTTATCATTATCCCTTTAATTATGTGACTCCTCCCGCCAAATATAAGTGGCCACTTTATTAGACACCTCCAGTACTTAATTGTGCATTCAGTTACTTTTCTGCACACTGCTGTTGTAATGCATGGTTATTTGTGTTAGCGTTGCCTTCCTACCTCTAATCCCTGTCATTAACAAGATGTTTTCGCCTACAGAACTGCCACTCACTTGATGTTCTGTTCTGTTTTTCACACCATTCCCTGCAAACTCTAGAGACTTTTATGCATGAAGTTCCCAGGAGATCAGCAGCTTCTGAGATACTCAAACCACTCCATTGGTATCAACAGAAATTTCACAATAAAGGTCACTTAGGTCACTTTTCTTCCCCATTATGATGTTTGATTTGAACACAACTGAACCTCCTGACCTTGTCTGCATGCTTTTATGCATTGAGCTGCTGCTACATGATTGGCCAGAGGGTGGTGAATCCATGAAATTCACTGGCACTGATGGCTATGAAGGCCAAGTTATTAGCTATGTTTAAAGTAGAGGTTGATAGGTTCTTGATTAGTTATGGGCGTCAAAGGTTACGGGCAAGAGAATGGGGTTGAGAGGGATAATAAATCAGACATGATCGAATGGTGAGGCAGACTCAATGGGTCAAATGGCCTAATGCTATACGTATCTTATGGTTTTATTTAGTTTCAAGAAAATTCCATCAGTGAAAAACTGAAAAGAAATGTAAGTGTCCCTTTAAGAGAAATTTAGGCAGGGAACAAATGCACAGTAAACAATTCAAATCACAGTTGTGATTTTTTAAGAATGGCAGTTTGCCTCTTAGTTGAATCACATGAAGTTGCTATTCTTATTGATAGAAACTACACTAGCCATTAAATAATTTGGCCTTCATAGTCTACCTACCTTTAACAATGTAAGAAGACTAGCTCACTCATTGTCCCAGCAACTATCTCATGGACTCTACAGATCAGTGCGGTAACCCCTGACCATCCCTTCAGAAAATACATTGACCCGAGAACAAGCAACATGCCATCCACGAACATCTAGAGATCATCTTGGCCTTGAAATGACTGAGCAGCTGAACAAACTTCCCTGCCTGACTACATTTTCCACAATCTGCCACACGCTACATACAGTGGTGATGTAACCCTTTTCACTAAATTGTCTTACCTCTCTGAAGACCTGATGGTTTTTAAAACTATAACTGACATAGATAGGGTAGGAAGTCAGAATCTTTTCCCCAGGCAGGAGGCAAAGGGTGGGAATAAAGGGAGCCTCCTGGTTGACTGCTGGTAACTAGTAGTGTTACACCAGGGTTTGTGTTGGGACTGATTATTTTTACATCAGATGGCAATGATTTGGATGATGGAATTGATGGCTTTGTTGCAAAGTTTGCAGATGGTATGAAAGTAGGTGGAGGGGCAGGTAGTTTTGAGTAAGTAGAGAGGCTACAGAAGGATTTAGATTAGGAGAATGGACAAAGAAAAGGCAGGTTGAGTAGAGTGTTGGGAAGTGTATGGTCATGCACTTTGGTAGAAGAAATGAAAGGGTTGACTATTTTCTAAATGGGAAGAAAATACAAAAAAACTAAGGCTCAAGGGGACTTGAGAGTTCTGTGCAGGATTCCCTAAAGGTTAATTTGCAGGTTGAGTCTGTGGTGAGGAAGGCAAATGCAATGTTCCATTCATTTCAAGGGGACTAGAATATAAAAGCAAGGATGTAATGTTGAGACTTTACAAAGCACCGGTGAGGCCTCACTCAGTATTGTGAACAGGTTTGAGCACCTTATCTTAGAAAGGATGTGCTGAAACTGGAGAGGGTTTAAAGGAGGCTCATGAAAATTATTCCAGAATTGAATGGCTTATCATATGAAGAGTGTTAGATGGTTCTGGGCCTGTATTCACTAGAATTTAAAAGAAAATGGTAAGACTCTTGGCAGTGTGCAGGATCTGAGAGATCTTGGGGTCTGTGTAGATAGGACGCTCAAAGCTGCTGCACAGGTTGACAGTGTTGCTAAGAAGGCGTATGGTGTGTTGGCATTCATCAACTGTGAGATTGAGTTCAAGAGCTGTGAGGTAATGTTACACCTACTAAGACCTTGGTCAGACCCCACTTGGAGTACTGTGTTCATTTCTGCTCACCTCACAACAGGCAAGATGTGGATATTATAGAGAGAGTGCAGAGGATATTTACAAGAATGTTACCTTGATTGGAGGGCGTACCTTATGAGAATAGGTGACGGACGACGAGAGGTGACCTGATAGAGGTGTATAAGATGATGAGGAGCATTGATCATGTGAATAGCCAGAGGCTTTTTTCCAGGGCTGACATGGTTAACACGAAGGGGCATAGTTTTAAGGTGCTTGGATATGGGTACTGAGGGGATGTCAGGGGTAAGTTTTTCAGAGGGTGGTGGGCATGTGGAATGCACTGCCAGCGAAGGTGGTGGAAGTGGTTACAATAGGGTCTTTTAAGAGCCAGTCAGATAGGTACATGGAGCTCACAAAAATAAGAGGGCTATGTGCTAGGGAAAGAGTAGGTTATATGGTTAGCAACCATGGACCTGTAGTGTGCTGTAATTTTCTATGTCTATCAACTGTTTACTCTTCCATAGATGCTGCCTGGCCTGCTGAGTTTCTCCAGCATCTTGTGTGTTTGCTTACCTTGTTTCTCTCAGCTTTAAGTCTCATCTTACAGAGCAATACACACAAGAAGTTGGAGGAACTCAGCGAATCACACAGCGTCTATAGAGTGAAATAAACAGTAGATGTTTTAGGCCAAGAGCCTTCATCGGCACTGCAAAGCAAGTGGACAGACAAGAAGATGGAGTGAGGAGGAGTGCAATCTGGCAGGTGATAGGAGAGAGGGTGGGGAGGGTGATGAAGTGAGAAGCTGGGAGGTGATAAATGGAAGAGGTGAAGGGCTGAATTAGGACAAATCTGATGAGAGTGGGCCATGGAAGAAAGGGGAGTAAAGGCACTCCTTTTCGTCCACTATGCACTGTAAACACTTAAAATCGCAGTTTATAAGGTCGTAAATACATGTTGGTATTTATGCACATTTTATTTCATATACGTATTTTAGCCTCTAACTTATTATTTTATACTGTTTATTCTTTATAATTGTTCTTGTTGCATGTCGCGCCAACACACCGCAGCAAATTCCTAAAACGTATACGACGAATAAAGTTGATCCTTGATTACCATTGCGAATTTGGAAGGACGGAATTCATGGGTGAACGGGAGATCCAGTTCTGTTCCACCATTGAGGAGTTGAGATGATCGTATGGGGGTGAACTCGCTAACGCCCTCGCGTTGCAGAGACACCCGCTGCCCACTGTCTGACTACAGACCTCGGCGCAGTTAGTCCCTCTAAAGGAGTGCTGCCCTGTCGTTTCACGGCTCCTCATCCATAGTCAGAGGGTGAGGGCCTCCCCGGACTGCAGCTTTCTCCACACCCCTTTACAAAACTGCAGGGAAACGAAACCGAAAGCGCGTAACGCCGAAGAAACGTAAATGGAAGTGGGAGTTGTAGCGTCGGCGTAGGGTAGCGGGCAAGTGCAGAAGTTTGCTGGCGCAGAAACGGTGAGCTGCTCTCGTTTTTGTCTGGGGTCCTCGGTGCAGACGCGAGATGGGTTTGTGCGACCATTTAAAGTAGCCTGCGTTGTTGAACATCTCTCGGGGCAGGAGGGAGATGGGAGGCATTGGTGTATGGTTAATCTATCCAACACAGTGGCAAGGGTGCTGGCAACTTACAATATGTAAGTTCTGCCCCCCCCCCGCCCCCACATCTCAGTCTGCAGTTAGTTTCCAAACTCAAGAGGCGCCTGAACGAAAGATCCCGCGGTCTATATTCACGGGGGCCATTGCCCCTCTTGTAGTCGTACCTCAGATGCACTGAAAGAATCTCAAACTGTGGGCTTCGGAGGACTGAGATCATATGTCCTGTGGTAATGTTGCAGCTCTGTAAAACTCTAGTTCGACTATGCCTGGAGGATTGTGTTCAATTCTAGTCGCCTCATTATAGGATAGGGCTGTATAAACTATAACATAGAGGCACAGAGTGGATAGACAGCTAATACAAGGGGGCATAATCTTACCGTGATTGGAGGAGGATATAGAGGGGATGTCAGAGATAAATTCATTACACAGAGTGTAGGGTGTGTGGAATGCACTACCAGGGGTGGTGGTAGAGGCAGGTATATTAGAGACTTTTTAAAAATTTATTTATTTATTTATTAATTTTTAGAAAATTACGAAGTATAAATGTGGTGATAAAATAGTGAGAAAAATAATATTAACCCTCCCCACCCTTAACCCTTATCTAAAGAAAGAAAAAAAAGAGAAAGATTGCCTGGATATCGGAGGATCCCCACATGCTCCATGGAGTTCAATTAGAGACTTCTAAGAGACTTTTAGATAGGCATGTAGATGATAGAAAAACAGAAGGCTGTGGGAGAGGGAAGTGTTAGATTGATCCTAGAGTAGGTTAAAAGGTCAGCACAAAATCATGAGCTGTACTTTCCTGTGTTCTATGGCCTATTACAGGTTCGGAAAGAAAATGGCCAATGCAGAAGCAACAACTTCTGATGCTGGCCACAAGTATGTGGAAAAGCTTATCCTTTATGCAGCATCAGTCAAGAAGAACTTGACCTGGGAAGAGTCACAAAGTGGACCATCTCATGACCCTGTGTAAGTTGCTAAGGAATATGTTTCTTTGATCGTGTTGTTTACAGCTCCATGTTCACAGTTCCTCCCCACGGTTTTAACTTCCTCCATCTAACAACCCTGAAATTCCTTTAACATCTTCCAGGTGTAATATCCATCGAGAGCTCTGCCTTGACATGATAAGAATCTGAAGCTCGAGTTGCCTTTGCAGCCAAGCTACTTAATGAGATTGTCTTATCTCTTCCCTCAGCGCTAATCTTTTCCTGAAACCCATCTTGCTTTATTCACTCAATTTCAAAAGATCGCGGTCACTTTCTTCAATATATTCAGTTTTGGTGGAGCATTCAAACACTGAGTGTGAGTGAGGAATTTATTCTGTCTGGAGGCCGGAAGGCTGTGTTGGCGGAAGATGTGTATCTTGTATTTACATAATGCCATTGAAATCAGTTGTTTCTGCCATACTCAAACCACCTTGTCTGGCACCAACAATCGTTCCATGGTCAAAGTCACTCAGATCACATTTCTTCCCCATTCTAATGTTTGGTCTGAACAACAATTGAATCTCTCGACCATGTCTGGATGCTTTTATGCGTTGAGTTGCTGCCACATGATTGGCTGATTAGATATTTGCATTAATGAGCGGATGTACAGGTGTACCTAATAAAGTGACTACTGAGTGTATTTTGGAAAACTCTGTGCATGTTTATAAAGTAGTTAACTTGTATACTGTATATGCCAAGTGAAAAATTAAATTGATCATAAGATATAAACTTATACAGAACTAATACAAACCAGCAGCTACTCCTGGCCTTCATTGTTCTGTCTGTTGTCCTGTATCGGTCTTCTATTTCCCAGGGGAAAATCACAGCCCATGTAGGTTCCATTGGAGAGGCACATATACCAATGAACAAGGTTAGGCTCCAGAGGATCATTGAGGTGTTTTGTGGATCAGCAAATGTTCAGACAGAAAAATTAACTGTTGCTTTGCTAATTTTATTTCCATTGCTCTGTCTGCTCTACTTCAGGTTCATAACTTCTGCAAATCTTGGGAATAAAATATACCCTGAGGCCCAGGGCAAAACAAAGAAGAAAGCTAAACAGAATGCAGCTAAGAATGCTTGTGAGTTTCTGGACCTTCTGGATACAGAATCTGAGCAGGTGAGCCTTCTGTGTCATACTTTAATCTTTAACTACAACTTTTAAAATACTCAGATTTGATTTGAGGCATTTATTTCTTATTGGATTTTATCTCTGTCGTTTAGCCAAAGGGGCACCATGATTGTCAGTGTTAAAGGGAATGTGAGGCCTGGACCTCTAGGTGGGTGTGGAATTGGAGTTTATTAGACCATAAGACCTGGAAACTGTATCAGGCTATTTGGCCTATCAAATCAGCTCCACAAGTCAATCATAGTTGATTTATTTTCCTCCTCAACCGCCTTTTCTCCATAACCTTGATGCCCTTACCAATAAAGGACCTCTGCTATGAATTTACCCGATGACTTAGCCTTTACAGGTATCTGTGGCGATGATTCACCATCCAATAGCTAAAGAAGTTTCTCCTCATCTCTGTTCTGAAGGAACATCCTTCTATTCTGAGGCTGTGCCCTATTGTCTGCTAATAGAAACATCCTCTCCATGTCCACTCTATCTAGGACTGTAAGTAAGTTTCATTGTTAGCCCCTGTCATTCTTCTAAACTTCACCAAAATTACAGACCCAGAGCCATTCATTAATTAGCCCTTTCATTACTGTGACCAATATTGTGAACCACCTCTGGACTGTCTACAATGCCAGCACATCTATTCTTAGATATGAAGTCCAAAACTGTTCATAATAAAGTCTAGAGCTCAAAATCAAACATGGCCTGAGGTGGTACCACTGGGAATCCTATGGCAGGTGGAATGAGAGCCTTTATGGAACACTTTCATTCTCTTATTCAATATTTCAAGAATCTTTATCAAATTGCCATTAAGGGGATCAGGAAAGTACTTTGTGAGGTGCTTTTGATAGAGTCCTCCGAGAGAACCACAACCTTGTCGTAGGGTTTGGAGGCTTGCGAGAGCTGGAGAGCTGTGTTGGCTGGAGTCAGGACCTTGTGATTTGACTTTTGGTGAGTGATCTGTGCCAAACAGGTCAAAGGGTAGAGGTCAGACTAAGAGTGATTCACTGGTCCTGCATGTTTTGGGGTTCAGCTCAGGGCTAACAATCCTGACTGGTCAAAAAAATTGTTACGGAAACAGCGATGAAGAATCCCATTTCTGTGTATGATGGTATTCCTGAGTCTCCACCCGGGATTTGCATCACTGACAGTAGTGAAAACCAAGAGGAAGCTACCGGCATGATGAAGGAAGCCCTGAGCACCACCAAGATTAAGACCAAAGTTGTTTCTTGTAATGTACGAACCATATACAACATTGGCAAGCTAGCACAAATAAATGTAGAAATGTGTCGTTACAACCTATGTATACTGGCCGTCTGTGAAAGAATATGGACAGGGTCTGGCAGTCTAAAGGTAGCAACTGGGTAAGGAGTTTTATACTCAGGAAGGGAAGATGGTCAGCATCACGATGGTGTAGCTGTCATTTTGAAGAAAGGCATTGAGAAGTGCTTGCTAGAGTCAAGACCAATCAACAGGTTGATGAGAGTCAGGCTGAAAGGGAAGCAAGAGAACATGACTGTAACCCTGTGCTAAGCTCCTACTGATGATAGTGACATTGAAGAAACGGATGTCTTCTACGAACAGCTGCAATCGGAGCTAGAGTTAACGCCGCGCCATGACAGCCATTGTCATAGGAGATCTAAGTGCCAAAGTGGGAGATAACAACTCACACTTCACTAGGGTCAGGAGCACGCATGGATGTGGAACAATGTATAACAATGGTGAAAGACTGATGGAATTCTGTGCCATGAACAATTTGGTCAAAGGAGGGACTCTCTTTCTGCACCGTGAAATCCACAAACTGACGTGCTCAGCCAATGAATGTGACAAGAACCAGATTGACCATTTAATGATCAATGGTACGTGGAGACGATCCTTGCAGGATGTTGAAGAGAAGAGCAGACACAGGAAGTGATCACCACTTTGCTGTAGCAGTGAAGAAACTCAAGCTGAGAAGCACTGGGACCAGAACAAATACAGCAAAGATGTTTTGATATTGAAAAGCTCAAGGACACCAGTGTGAGATGTGCCTTCAGCATTCAGCTTAAGAATGGATTCCAGGTCTTGCAAGACCTTGTTGAGGATGTGTCTCAGCGTAGAAGGCTGAGGGGGGACTTGATAGAGTTATTTAAAGTAATGAGGGGGATAGATTGAGTTGACGTAGATAGGCTTTTTCCATTGAGAGGAGGGGAGATTCAAACAAGAGGACATGATTTGAGAGTTAGGGGCAAAAGTTTAAGGGTAACACGCGGGGGAATTTCTTTACTCAGAGAGTGGTAGCTGTGTGGAATGAGCTTCCAGTAGAAGTGGTAGAGGCAGGTTCGGTATTGTCATTTAAAGTAAAATTGGATAGGTATATGGACAGGAAAGGAATGGAGGGTTATGGGCTGAGTGCGGGCCAGTGGGACTAGGTGAGTGTAAGTGTTGGCACGGACTAGAAGGGCCGAGATGGCCTGTTTCCCTGCTGTAATTGTTATATGGTTATAAGAATGGATACAGCAGGAAACATGGACAGCCTCAGAAGAAATACAGAAAATTTTAAAAAGTGTTGGATGCAAAATCAACACGAATTAAGGAGAAACTTCACCTAGCATACACTGAAGCTAACAAGAAGGTAAAGAGACTTGTTAGAAAGATTAAGCGTCTACATCGAAGACCTTGTACAGGAGGCTGAAGCAGCAGCTATTCAAGGTGTTCCAGGAAATATATACAAGATTTCAGAATTGGTATGCAGAAAGTGCTGGGGCAGATCCAGTGGTCCCATGAGAAATAAGAACAATCTGCTTTCGACAACTGAGAAAGAGCAAGAATCACAATGGTTAGAATATTTCAGAGAATTACAGAATAGACAACCACCAAATGAAGAACCTGACATACACGAGGCAGCAGAAGATCTCGACATCAGCACAGATCCACAGAAGAGATTGTTGCTGCGATTAAATCAATAAAGAACGGCAAAACTCTGGGACATGACAATTTGAATGCTGACCTGTTCAGAGTGAACCAAAGGTTGCAACAGCCATTCTACACCCACTGTTTACTGTAATCTGGGAACGGGGACAAATACAAAAGGACTGGTCAAAGGAAGTCATTGTTAGGATCCCCAAGAAAGGAGCATGAAGTGATTGCAACAACTGGCATGGCATTAGACTTTTGTCAGTGTCGAGCACAATTCTCGTCAAAGTCATTGTCAATGGATTACAGACGCTGTCGATGTGTGCTTCAGGAAAGAGCAAGCTGGGCTTCAGGAGAAACAGGCTGTGTCAATCAGATCATCATGCTGTGTTAAATCAGAGAAGAGTGCGCAGAGTGGCAGAGACAGCCATATGTGAATTTCATGGACTTTGAAAACGCTCCTGCTCCTCAGCCAGCCTTTCCTTGTGATCTTTATCTGAAGGGGACATGGCATGTATCACAAACGTGAATGACTGGAAGATGTAATCAGTCAAAATGCTGCAGTAAATTTAAAAAAACAACTGCAGATACTGGAAACCTAAATAAAGGGTTTCCAGTACCACCAGGGAGAGCCTTTGGTGAATTCTCAGATTGTATTTAGAAAATTGCCCAGCTTATCTAGAGTTTCTATACTAATTTCACCTGCATAGTTGGGACTGTAATTTGAGTTCTTAAGTCAAGGCAGGAGTCAGGCATGGCTGTGTGATGTTGGTGATATTATTTAACCTGGTGATTGACTGGGTTATGAGGCAAACAATGAAATATAAGCAGAGAGGCATTAGATGGACTCTATTCTCTACTTTAGAAGACCTTGACTTTTGTGGATGACTTGGCATTGCTATCACATACACACCAGCACATGCAAGAGAAAACCCAGTGCCTGTGTACCTTGGCTGGACAGGCTGGACTCAGAGTCAGCCGGAGAATGACTGAGACCATGACCCTCAATGTAGAATCTCCTCCTGTCACGGCACATGGTGCCAAGTTACCTGGCACCGGCTGATTCACCTACCTGAGCAGCATCATTCGGCAGGATGGTGGGACCAAGTACGATGTCCGGTGCAGACTCAGTAGAGCTTGAACTGTCTTCAGATCAATGAGCAACTTATGGGAATTAACCAAGTGCAGTGTCCACACCAGGGTGAAGTGGTGCCAGAACTCTGTACTGTCCTCAGTGTACGGGTCAGAATGCTGGCGCATGACAGAGAGCAACCTTGCCAAGCCATCATCATTCCATGCCATGAGCCGCTGGAAGATCCTCCTCTGTATTTTCTGGCCAAGAAAGAACTCCAGTCTTGCCCTAATCCTTCAGTGTCACCAAGAGGACATGACACCATCATCATGAGGACATGTTAGAGATGGATTGGGCACATGAGGAGAAGAGGGGCCAACTCCAGCATTTAAGACAGCATTTCATTGGACCCCTGAAGGGCAGAGGAAATGCAGGAAATCAAACACAACTTAGCGCCATACTGTAGAGGCAGGAATGAGAACTGTGAACCACATCTTGGGTACAATAGAGATGGTCAAGGACAGACAGAGATGGAGGATCTTCATTGTTGCCCAAAACACCAGTAGTGTAACAGACAGTGATTAACCAAGTAACTTTGATAGAGTGGATGTGGAGAGAATGGTTTCTACAGTGAAGGAGTCAAGGACCAGAAGATACAACCTCAGAATAGAGGTAGGTTCATTTAGAATAGAAATGAGAAGGTATTCTTTAGCCAGAGGTTGGTGAATCTGTGGAATTCATTGCCACAGATGGCTGTGGAGGCTAAGTTATTGAATACAGTTAAAGCGGAAGTTGATAGGTTCTTGATTATTCAGGGTGTCAAAGGTTATGGGGAGAAGGCAGGAAAATGGGGTTGAGAGGGATAATAAATCAGCATTATGGAATGGGGACAGATGGCCTAATTCTGCTCCAATGTCTTATGGTCTTTCAGTTCTGCAAGATGCTATAGAAATGGAAATCCTCAATTATATTTATTTTGTCGAAGTGTCTAACCGTTGTTGGTGAAGGAGCAAGTGGCTGCTGCCTAGGACCTGGTGATGCACTGAGATACAGTGAAAACTTGTACTACGTGGTTTTCTCAATGCCCTGATGAAATGAACGAATGCAGCATTACTGAATTTAGTGACAGATTTTGCATCCATGCATGTAGATCATTACATCGAGGAAACACAAGCTGGCTGACTTGATGAGTTTTTTCCAACATTTTCTGCTTTTCACTTCTTTCGTACTCTGTGTACCTGAAAACAAATGGCTACTGGAGTGGTGGCTAAAGAAGTCATAGAGTCTTAGAACACTTTAGCGCAGAAACAAGCCCTCCAAACAATTATTCTGCCCTAGCACCTGGACCATAGCTCTCCCTACCCCTCCCAACCATGTATTTATCCAAATTTCTATTAAATATTGAAATCAAATCCGCACCCAACACTCACACTGGTAGCTCATTCTATACTCTCAGCACCCTCTGAGTGAAGCAGTTCCCCTCATGTTCTCCTTAAACATTACATCTTTCACCCTTCAATGGTTCAGTTTAATGTCAGAGAATGTACACAATATACAACCTGAAATTCTTACTCTCCACAGACATCCACAAAACAGAGAGGAAAAACCGCAAAGAATGAATGACAGAAAAATGCTAGAACCCCAAAGCCCCCCTCCACCCCATGCTCAGCAAGAGCATAACTGCCCCCTCCCACAACACCCACCATGCAAGCAATAGCAAAGCTCCCAGAGACAATGATCTGGAGAAGATGCATGTCTTCCAGCTACTCCTGGACATCCCTAAAGGCAGCTGTATATTATAGATTTCGACAGGACCCCAGCCACCTTGAAAAGGGAAAAAGACACATGAGAACAGGAGATTTAAATTGTTTCACAGGTGAACTGGAAGAAGTCGCCCGGGTCCACCAAAACCTCTGCCACCATCTTTAGCTCTTTTAACCCACGACCTCTAGTTTGAGTCTCACCCAACTTCAGTGGAAAAAGCCTGCTTACGTTAGCCCTAACTATACCACTCAGAATTTTGTATACCTCTATCAAATCTCCCCTCATTCTCCTGTGCTCTGTAGAATAAAGTCTTAACCTATTCACATTTTCCCTTTAACTCAAGTTCTGAAGTCCCAGCAACATCCTTGTAAATCATCACTTGGGAGCAAGATATTGAAAAACACTGGAATCCCTTGAATTCTGTTAGAGTTCCAAGAGGTGAGTTTCGGGCAAAGAAACAGCTTCCAGCGGCTGCCCTCGCACACATCTCCTCTATTTCCTGGATACCTATCTTCCTGTCACCTTAAATGGGCTGGAGTTCCTCTTGTGCTCTCCTACCTACCACCAAGCATCACTCTCCACAGCTTCCATCATCTTCAGCGGGACCCTGTCACCAAACACCTCCCACCTTCCACAGGGATCACTCCCTCTGTGATTCCCATGTTTGTTCATCCCTCCCAACTAATTACCCTCTTGACACTTATCCCTTCAAGCGAAAGAAGTGCTACACCTCCCCATTCATCTCCTCCCTCACCTCCATTCAGGGCCTCAAACAGTCCTTCCTTCTGAGGCAACTCTTCCACGCCCAAATCTATTGTATCCAGTGCTCCTGATGTGGCCTCTTCTACACTGATGAGACCGCCTTAGATCGGGGGACCGCTTTGTCGAGCACCTTGGCTTCATCTGCAAAGAACAGAATTTCCCAGTGGCCAATGACTTTAATTCACCACGTCGGTGCCTGGTCTCCTCTACTGTCATAATGAGGCCTCTCTCGGGGAGGAGCAACACCTCATATTCTGTCTAGGTAGCCTCCAACTTGATGGGATGAACATCGATTTCTCCAACTTCTGGTTCCCCCCCCCTCCCTCTTTTTCAATACCCCACTCTGGACCCCGTCATACCCCTTCTCACAGGAGGCAAGTAATATGGCTCACAGCAGGAGTGCACAACAAATTGATCAAATGGAATTGGATACTGGCTCAACTGTTTCAGATTCCACAAAATGAGTTTGATACTGAAATGAAGCCTGCAGATATCCAACTAAGAACTTATACTGGAGAAAAGATAACTGCTTTTTTAATGACATTTATAAGTAACAGTGAAATATAACAACCAACAAGCCACATTGGGTTTGTATGTGGCAAAAACGAGGACCAGCATTGTGGGGCTGTGATTGGCTGAGACAATTACAACTTGATTGGAGATCCATCCATCATCTGCATGCCACATCCCCTGCAACAGAGTCAACTGAAAGCAAGTTAAGAAAGGTACTGGATGATGCCACAGCAGTGTACAGGGATGACAATGGAAAATTCAAACATATTAAGGATAAAATACGGTTTAATGAAAATGCCACACCAATGTTTTACAAAGCCTATCTGGCTCCTTATACCATTTGTGATAAAGTAGCCAGTGAGCCAGATTGCATGGAGGCTAAAGGAATTCTTTCCAAGGTTGAGCAAATATAAAAATAAATAAACAATTAATATTGAGAACATGAGATGAAGAACCCTTGAAAGTGAGTCCAAAGGTTGTGGGAACAGTTCAGTGGTGGGGTGAGTGAAGTTATCCTTTCTGGTTCAAGAGCCTGATGATTGAAGGTTAATAACTGATCCTGAATGTGGTGATGTGAGTCCTGAGGCACCTGTGGGTCCCATGGGTTTACCTTCCTGATGGCAGCAGTGAGAAGAGAGCATGCCCTGGGAGGTGGAGGTTCCTGATGATGGATACTGCTTACCTGGTGACAATGCTCTGTGTAGATGTGCTCAATGGTGGGGAGGGCTTTAAATGTTATCAAATGGGCTGCATCCACTTTTTGTACGATCTTTTCTGTGCAAAGGCATTGGTGTTTCCATCACAGGCTGTGATCCAGCCAGTCAGTATACTCTCCACCACACATCTGTAGAAGTTAGTCAAAATTATAGATATCATGTTGAATCTTTGCAAACTCCTAAGGATGTAAAGTCACTGATGTGCTTTCTTCATAATTGCACTTTTGTGCTGGGCCATGACAAATAACTCCAAGGAATTAAAACCTTTTCCACCTCTGATCCCTCGATGTGGACCGGCTCATGGACCTCTGGTTTCCTCCTCCTGAAGTCAATAATCAGTTCCTTGTGTCTTACTGACATTGAGAGAGAGGTTAGCCAGATTTTCAATCTTCCCCCCAATATGCTGATTCATCACCTCCTTTGATTTGGCCCACAACAGTGGTGTCGTCAGAAAAGGAGAATGACATTTGAGCTGTACTTGGGCACCCAGTCATAAGTGCAAAGTGAGAAGAGCAGGGGACTAAGTATTCAGCCTTGTGGTGCACCTGTGCAGACGGAGATTGTGGAGGAGATGATGTTGCCAATCCGAACTGCAAACTGCTTGGGGTCTGCAAGTGAGGAAAGCAGGAATCCAATTGCACAAGGCGGTATTGAGGCCAAGGTTTGAAGCTTATTGATTAGTTTTGAGGGACTGATAGTATTGAATGCTGAGCTGTAGTCGATAGAGAGCATCCTGAAGAATGTATCTTTGCTGTCCAGATGTTCCAGGGTTGAGTGAAGAGCCAGTGAAATGGAATCTGCTATGGAACAGTTGTTCTGACAGGCAAATTGGAGTGGATCCAAGTCGCTTTTCAAGCAGGAGTTGGTATGTTTCATTACCAACCTCTCAAAGCACTTCATCGCAGTGACTGTAAGTGCTACTGGACAATAGTCATTGAGGCTGGTTCCTACATTCTTCTTGGGCACCAGTACAATTGAAGCCTGCTTGAAGCAAGTGGGTACCTCAGACTGCTGAAGTGATCTCAGTGAACAAACCAGCCAGTTGATCAGCACTTGCCTTCAGTACTCAGCCAGATACCCCATCTGGGCCGGATGGTTTCTATGGGTTTACCCTCCTGAAGGATGCTCTCACATCAGCCTCAGAGACTGAAATCACAGAATCATTGGAGACTGTGGGAGTTTGTGAAAGTTCCTCCATGATTTGATGGTCAAAGTGAGCATTGAGCTCATCTGGGGTGAAGTCCTGTTGTCACTTATGTTGTTTGGTTTCATTTTGTAAGAGGTGATGGTGTTCAACTTCTACCAAAGCTGTGGAGCATCCTTCATTGACTCAGGTGTGGCCCTTCGCCCATGAGAAGACTTTCTGGAGATTGTGCCTGGACCTCTTGCATCCTAATTGGTTGCCAGACCTGAATGCCTCTGATCTGGCCCTCAGCCGTTTTCAGATCTCATGGTTCATCCAGGGCCTCTGGTCGGGAAGACTCTGAATGATTTTGTGGGGGCACACTCATCTATATCTGCTTTTAGAAAGTCTGTGACAACCATGGTGTATTCGTTCAAATCTACAGATGAGGTCTTGAACATGGCCCAGTCCACCAACTCGAAGCGATCGTGTAGCCGTTTCACTGCCTCCCGTGACCACCTCTTTATTGTCCTAAGTTCTGGAGTTTTGTTCTTTAACCTCTGTCTGTATATAGGTAGGAGGACAGGCAAGTGATCAGATTTCCCATTGTGTGGTCTGGGCATGGATCAGTTGACATTCCTTATCCCAGTGCTTCCCAACCTTTCTTATGCCATGGACCCCTACCATTAACTGAGGGATCATTGGACCTCAGGTTGGGAACCCCTGCCTCACCTTAATTTAGCAGCGGTCTAGTGTGTTGGGATCTCTGGTGCTATAGGTTATATG
Source organism: Hemitrygon akajei (assembly GCF_048418815.1). Taxonomy (NCBI): domain Eukaryota; kingdom Metazoa; phylum Chordata; class Chondrichthyes; order Myliobatiformes; family Dasyatidae; genus Hemitrygon; species Hemitrygon akajei. The sequence goes on from NC_133132.1 coordinate 98,480,827, forward strand.
CTGATGGTGATTGGGCAGCTTTCTTCAAACAAGCCTGATTGAAATCCCCAACTATGATTTGAAATGCATGGGAATGGACTGTTTGTTGTTTGGAGGCAGCATCATGTAATATCTCAAGTGCTTGATTATAGTCAGTTGATGGTGGTATGTAAATGCAGTCAGGATCATGGAAGAGAACTCTCTTGGTAAATAGAATGGTCAGCTTTTGATTGTTGGGTGTTCAAGGTTGGGGGACAAGAGTACGACAAAGCCACCACATTGGAGTTCCACAGATAGTTCATCAGGAAACACATACCTCCACCTTTTGCCTTTCCAGAATCAGCAGTTTGGTTCAAGAAGCCTTGGAGTCTGATTGCTGTATGTGACATACTCTGAGTAAGCCAGATCCAGGTAAAACACAGAACACAACAATTTCTCATTTCCCTTCAATGCAGCAATCTTGCCCTCAGTTCCTCAATTGTGTTCTCCAGTGACTGCACATTCACTAACAAGATGCTGAGAGGAGGGGGCCTCATCCGTCTGCTTATAGGTGCTGTAACTGCTGACTTGAGAGTTAGGTCTACTGATACCCTCAGAAGATTGTGGAATCTGGTTCATTATGTCAGTTTAAAATTCCTTAAAGGGAAATTACATGCTGCAGATTGCAGTGAGAGTAATTCAAAAGAGGTATATTTAGAGGTACTGTACGTAGCCCACAGAACATTGAGGCCCCAGAACCTCAAATTGTTTTACATCCACAAGTTTAACCTGCTTAGCAGAGAGATTAACACTGCCCCCCACCCACCAACCCCAGTCAGGAAAGATGTTATCCCACAAAACTAAGAAATCTTCCACACCGATTAAATCTTTAGGCCTGAATGGGACAGTTTAAAATTTACTATGCTGTGGATGTCTGTATATTGTAGTAGGTGTATTATACTGTACCATCATGTCGTCTCTGCCCTGGCAGAGGGGCCCTGAAACATATCCTTAGCAGCTGCCCAAAAGCCTTGAAAGAAGGCTGCTGCCGCTGATGCCATAACCAGGTGCTAAAGACAGTGGCTGAAAGTATCTCCTTGATCATAGCAACAGTAGCACCTTGCCAACCCAGAAAGCCCATAGCCTTTGTCAAAGCTAGAGTCCAACCAGAGCCTCAGCCCAGATCACCGGCAGGCTTCCCTTTCCACAGTGTCTGACTGGCAACTGAAACAGACAGAGATACTTTATTGATCCCGGGGGAAATTGGGAAAGTTGATCTGAGCAAGCAATTAAAGTTTCCTGACTTCATCACATCGTTATCTGAGGCCTGACGCGGTCATTCTGTACGAAACCTCGAAGCAGGTGGTCATGGTAGAACTGACAGTGCCTTGTGAAGACTGGATTGATGAGGCATTTGAGCATAAGAAAGCCAGATACCAGGAGCTGGTAGAGCAGTGACAGAGACTGGGGTGGTGGGCACAATGCGAGCCTGTAGAGCTGGGGTGTAGAGATTTTGCTGGCTGCTTGCTGTGCAGAACCTACTCTCTACTCGGGATTCTGGTGGCTGCAAAGAAAAGAGACATCAGGACTGTCACAGGAACTGCTGAGCAAGCCTCCAAATGCCTATAGCTCAAGAAAGGTAACTTGTGGACCAACGCTGCTGGGACACGTCAGGGTCTGATGAATCCACGTATGCACACATATACACTGTAGCTAGGGTGCCTAAGACATTTGCACATTACAGGATTTGTCAACGTGGAGTGGAGAGCAAGTTTGCATATATGGCAGGAGCAAAGGATGTTGGAATGGCAAGTGAGGAGTGCTGTGGGAGGGGTGCGGGGCAGGTGACAGAGTAACATGGGCGGGGAGGGTGGGGTGGTGTGGGTTCAGACGCAACCAGCCCTGAGATGGCAGGTAAGTTAATTTGATTCCAAACAACTGGTTTATTGATCATTATAGAATGTTTCTCTGGTGCTTCCCACTGCTTTCCCCTTTTCCCAACCATGTTTCCCTTCTCCCTGCCTCCTTCCCACTCAGTCCATTAATAGAGACCCATATCAGAATCAGGTTTATCATCACTCAGATATATCATGAAATTTGTATTTTTGTGTGGCAGCAGTACAATCCATTACATAAAATTACTACAGTACTGTACAAACTTCTTGGGCACCTTTGTGATATAAATGTACCTAAGACTTTTGCACAGCTGATATCAGTGATAATGTGTATATAAATTAAGATGCATTCTGTGTTGAGTTAGAGTTTATAGCTAAGCAGGGAGGAGTGTTGTGTACTTAATATTTCAGTAATGTAAATATGTTGTTTGATTAAGCAACCTTTGCGTTTACGTAATTCATTATGGGTTATATGCAAAAGTATCGTTATGCCATATGGGCGGGCCTTGCTAAAGTAAAACGAAACATATACAGGTTATCCCCAGCTCCCATTTTTTTTCCTTTTGATTTGTTTCTGGAGTTACAAAGCATTACATAAACTACTCATTTCACAGTCTGTTTCGATGTTTCAATACACGTGACAAATAAAGCTAATCTTTAATCGCATGTGCCATTGTTCAGTGACGGATACAGCCGTTCAGAAGAATTCAAGTGCTCCTCTGTGCCCGAAACCTATGTGATGATGGTTTGGGCACCTACAGTGTGAGTTGGTGGCAGAATCAGAGGCATTGTCCCTGACGTGTTTTTCTTGTAGCCTCTCAACAGCTCCTTCCGAACACCGAGCCCAGCTGGCGGGGAAAATTACATCAGTAAGCTCAATGAATACAAGCAGAAGCATGACCTGAAAATGTGGTACGATGATAACGAGATCAGTACAGGGGTGGCTCACATACAAAAGTAAGTGCAGCTTTGTAAAGATAAATTATTACGCCTTTACTGTCTCACACCTTGCCAAACAGCACACCAACCTTAGTTATTGATTTTCCTCATAGAACATAGAACAGAAACAGGCCTTTCAACCCACAATATTTTCCGGTGAGGTGGCAGCGTGCTTGGTCACAGCAGCCTCTGGGTCCAAACAAAGGTTTAATTGTTCATTTTTAACACTTTTTTACCATCGAAAGACCCATAAGCCCATCACCCCTACTGGGCATAGGCCGCCAACAGCAGCTCACAGAGTCCTCTGTCCTGGGCCAGTCTTTCAAGTTATCCCTCAGTGAAGCCCATTTTTTGGTGCCTTCTAGGTGAAGATTCTTCCTCTCCCAGGGATAAGGTCCTTGGAAGTTTTGTTGGCATTTCTATAGCTCTGGGTTTTTACGGAATGGGGTTGCTAGCCGTATGCCCAACCCTCCCCCTTCTGCAGCCGAACTTGGGACTTTCCGTAGTGGAACTGGGATTCATGTAAATGGGTGGTTGGTGGTTTGCATTTGGTTGACTGAAAGGTTGGTTTCCGTGCTATAATGAATCTATGAATTTATCGAGATGTTTTCAGATTCTGTTCTGAGTATAGCCCCATAAACCAATTTTCTTGTGTGACAGAAACATCCGTTTTCAAGAGTAACCCGTATTGCATCATTCTACATACACTTGCTATAATTCAAAGTTCAAAGTAAACTTATCAAATTATGTATGTGTCATCATATACAACCTTGGGATTAATATTCTTGCAGCCATACTCAATAAATCCTATAACCATAATAGAATCAATGAGAAAGCTATCCACAAAGAGACCTAAACAACCAGTGTAGAAAAGACAACAAGCTATGCAAATATAAAAAGAAAGAAAAAAGAAATAATAATAATAAATTAATAAATAAGCAATTAATATCAAGAACATGAGATGAAGAGTCCTTCAAAGTGAACCCAAAGGTCGTGGGAACTGTTCAGTGATGGGCGAGTGAAGTTATCCCTTTGGTTCAAGAGCCTGATGGTTGAGGGGTAATAATTGTTCCTGAACCTGGTGGTGTGATTCAGTGAGAAGAGAGCATGTCCTGGGAGGTGCGGGTCCCTGAGGGTGAATGCTGCTTTCTGCGACATCACCCTGTATAGATGTGCTCAGTGATCCATGGCAGACTAGGCCATGTAAACTGCTTTTTGTAGGATAGTCATTCAAGTGCATTGGTGTTTCCATACCAGCCTGTGATGAATTCATTCCGTTGAGTATTTTATGTAACAATAATAAACCATGTTGCTGGTAACATGCTCTTCTGGTCCAGTGAAGCTGTGCCAGCTGGTTACAACCAATTAAAGCTACTGACCTGCATGTCTTTGGAGTGTGGGAGGAAACTGGAGCACCAGGAGGAAACCCTCGTGGTTAAAGGGAGAATGTACAAACTCCTTATGGACAGCAGCAGGAATTGAACCTGGGTCACTGGCACTGTAATTGCATAGTTAACAGCTACACTGCTGTGCCACCCCTTTTTGGCTTGTCCTGTCAAAGCCTACCAATTTTTGTTACTGCACCTTAGAAAACAGTCAGTCTGGGTGCACAACGGGTTGGTATGGTAACTTCATTCTCTCTTCCCCCCTCTCCCATTGGGCAGAAAATACAGAAGTCTGAAAGCATGTACCATCAGGCTCAAGGACAGCTACTATCCTATTGTTAACCTCTCTTTAACGGACCTCTTGCACAATAAGTTGGGCTCGGCCTCACAATCTACCTCGTTACAATCTGGCACTTTATTGTTTACCTGCTCTGCACTTCCTCTGGCGCTTTACACTTTATTCTGCATTGTTATTGTTTTACCTTGTTCCAGCTCAATGCTCAGTGTAATGACCTGATCTGTACGAAGTGTATGTTTCACTCTTTCGCTTAATACGTGTGACAATAATAAACCATTGCCATTTCCAAAACTACCCATAATTAAACTAACAGAATATACACTGAATAATCAGAATAATTTATACAGAATATAACAGAATGCCCACAGTATCCAATCATTAATCCAGAAAGTTGTGAAGCATTTTTTTACTATCTTGAAAAATGCTTCAGAGGCATATAGGAGAATTTGTGTAACATCAGGTTTCCATAAATCAGATCACTTGTTGGGCCAGAAAGGCCTGTTATATGTAAATTCTCCCACACATAAGCGGAACCTCTGAATATATCAGAAAGTTATACTGTTTTGATTATGTGTCCGTGGCTAAAGTGACTGTCATTGTGTTGCAGGTTTAGTTGTCAAGTTGTCATTAATGATAGGAAATACCCAGAAGGCTTTGGAGGAAGCAAGAAAGAAGCCAAGAGAGAAGCCGCAAGACTAGCATTGGTGGAAATTTCGAAACATCCATTTACTTTCAAGGTACTGACTGAGTAGAAGAGGACAATGTGGCACACAGACCCAGGGGACAGTCAAAATCAGGCTTGTTAGCACAGCTGGTGAAAGACTTGGATGCCTGCTCTGTGCCTTGATGCTTAAAGAGCTCTGTGCTGGATGATTAGCAAGGGATGCGGGAAAGATCACTTCTTTTGGTGAAGGGGCTGTGATCACTGAGTCGAGTATTGGTGGGTCCTCAGGTTACTGTAAAGGCTGAACTGGGATCCACACATTCTGGTGCAGTGTGGATAAGAGTAAGTGGTGGCTGTGGTTAGTGGTTGGGTCTCTTGGTTGTTCAGCAGCTGCTGCTTGAACAGATTTCCTCCAGGTGTAGATGTAATGTTGAATGTCTTCAGGCTACTTCAATTCCTTTGCCCACCAGGGGCTAACTGACCTTCCTTAAACTGGGAATAAAGGATCTGTCTGGGGAGACGTGAGTGAGTCATCTGGATGATGTGACCTACGATGATGATGTTCATATTGCCCTCTTCCGGTACACTGGTGAAGGAATTACAGTGGAACCCTACATTTATATATTACAATTAAGAGGGGTTGGAAAACTTTTGTTGGAAGGGGCCCAAATGTTGGAGCATAGACACTGATAATGTTGAGGTGTGTACAATAACTGCAAATTTTCGGAGTGGGAGGCAGTGTTGGCTTGGAGAAGTAGAGATGGCAGGGAGTAGAGGTGCTGTGGTAGGGTCATGGGCATCAAGCTAACCTGCCTTTTGGCTTTGCTGAGTTGATGCTGGGGAAGGGTGAGCGTGTTTTATTGGTTCTAAGCAAGGAAAGACGGAAAGAAATGTGAGCTTTATTTGGCTCGTGAACATCAAATCTGAAATGTGTTGTTTTCATCAATGATCAACGCATTCTGAGGCTGTGCCATGCTTCCAGCATCAACACAGTATGCCCTTAACTTACTAACTCTAACCCATTTGTCTTTGGAATGTAGGAGGAAACCGGAGCACCCGGAGGAAACCCACACAGTCACAGGGAGAACGTACAAACTCCTTACAGTCAGTGGTGAGAATTGAACCCTGATGGGTGATCACTAGCGCCACAAAGAGTTATGTTAACTGCCACACTTACCACGCCATCCACAGAACTGGCATCTCAGGATCACTGCCCTTTCCACTGACCCCGTTGGTCTTTTCCTCAGCCTCACTGGGTGCCCCCCACCCTCCCAAACAGGAAATCTCCAAATGAATCTTAAGAATAATTACAACAAAACTAATTCCAAAATAATGGCTGTGGGCCTGTACTCACTGGAGTTTAGAAGAATAAGGGGCATATCTGACTGAAACCTATTGAATATTGAACGGTCTAGACAGAGTGGACATGGAGAGGATGTTTCCAGTAATGGGGGAGTCTGGGACCAGAGGGTATTAGATTGGGAGGGTAGATTCTAAAGGGAAAGAGTATTTCCTTGATTGATGCTGCACCTTATCTTTGCCTCTTAAAATTAAAATTATATCAAAATCAAGAGGACATGGTAGGTTTAAGTTGAGAGGAAGGAGTTTGAAAGGGGACCTGAGTGGTAAGTTGTTCTACACAGCGAGGGGTGATATCTGGAATGTACTGCCAGAGGAGGTGACAGTCATGTACACTTGTGGTTTAAGAGGATTTAAATAGGCAAGGCATAGAAATTGTTGGATTGAGTCTGATGGGCAGAAAAGTCAGCATGGATCTGTGCTGTACACTTCTGTGACTATAAGCTAAACCTCTTTTCTCTTTATTTGATTTAGAATCTCGAGAAATCACTGGCTGATGTGAAGAATGAGGAAGAGCCCAAGGAGAATACAGAAGACTCTTCTGTCCAGAATTTCGAAAGGTACTTCCATTTTATACATCCACCCCTCCTCCATCATCTATACAGTACTCTCTGGCTCAAGGAGCCTGCTGCCCAGTTACACCCATGTGACCAATTAACCTACTAACCGTACAATAGTTACCCTTTTAGGAGAAGGGCCCCTGTGTTGGAAAACTTGACCCATTTGTTTAATTAATGTCTGATTCTTTTAGGGATAACTTGCCTCTCTTCCTTCTGTCCTTGCCCTTCTCCATTCTCACCTCATCTCTTCTCAGTCTTTCACTAATCTCTCTCCCTTTTCTCCTCCCCCCCACTCTCTTACTGTTTCTCCTACTTTCCTGTCCTCAACCTCCTCCCACTTCTTCCACCTTGCTCTCCCTACCTTTCTTCACTCACTGCTCTCGCTCTTCCTCTCTCTCTTCCTCTCTCCCCCTCTCTCCCCCTCTCTCCCCCTCTCTCTCCCCCTCTCTCCCCCTATCTCCCCCCTCTCTCCCCCTCTCTCCCCCCCTCTCTCCCCCCTCTCTCCCCCCTCTCTCCCCCCTCTCTCCCCCCTCTCTCCCCCCTCTCTCCCCCCTCTCTCCCCCCTCTCTCCCCCCCTCTCTCCCCCCTCTCTCCCCCCCTCTCTCCCCCCCTCCCCCCTCTCTCTCTTTCTGAAACAGAAAGCCCCGGAAACACTCAGCCGGTCAGGCAGCATCTAGGAAGAGCCATCTCTGCTGACTGTATCAAATGCTTTCGTCAGATCGACGAAGGTCATAAAGAGGTCGCTTTGCTGCTCTTGACATTTTTCCTGGAGTTGGCGTGCAGCAAATATCATGTTGACAGTTCCACGCTCTGCACGGAAGCCACACTGGCTTTCTGGGAGGAGACCTTGCTCAAGGTGTTGGAGAAGGCGATTAAGCAAGACGCGAGCCAAGATCTTCCCAGCTATGGACAGGAGGGAGATACCTCTGTGATTGTGACAAGACTGGTGGTTGCCTTTCCTCTTGTAGATGTGGACTGTGCTGGCATCTTTCAACTGTTGCGGGACCTTTCCTTTGTTCCACATAGACTGGAAGAGTTCAGTCAGCTTCTGCATCATGAATGGGCCTCCTGCTTTGTAGACATCAGCAGAGATTGCATCTGATCCTGGTGCTTTGCTACAAGAAAGTTACCTGATGGCTTTTCTAACTTCTTCTGTGGGGAGGTTGTCAAGGTCCAGGTTGATCTCCACCTGAGGTAGGCGAGCAATGGCCTCATCATTGATTTCGGCAGGGCGGTTGAGGACCTGGTTGAAGTGTTCAGCCCATCTCTCCAAAATCTGCTTTTTTTCTGTCAGCAGCCGAGTCCCATCTGCACTGAGGAGGGGGGACGAGCCAGAGGACTGAGGTCCATACGTAGCCTTCAAAGCGTAGCTCAAATGGAAATGGTTGAGCTGTTTAGCTGAACCAACTGTTCAGAGCGCACCAGAACGATCTCATCGGCCTTATTGCTGAACCAGACATCTTGCATCTCACGGAGTTTCTTCTGCACTTACCGTCTTGCACTGGTGAAGGCATCTATCTTTGCTTGTGATGTGGGATTGTTCTGGTGCGCTCTGAACAGTTGGTTCAGCTAAACAGCTCAACCATTTCCATTTGAGCTGTCTCCGCAGACTTCTCCACGTACGATGGCAGGTCAAAGTCCCAGACACGGAGGTCCTGGAGCGGGCTAGCACCCACAGCGTCTACACCCTCCTACAGAAAGCCCAAGCCAGATGGGCTGGCCATGTCGTCAGGATGTCTGACAGTCAACTACCAAAACAGCTGCTGTATGGAGAGCTGAGCCAGGGCAAGCGCTCAGCTGGAGAGCAGAAGAAACGTTTCAAAGACTGCCTCAAAGTGTCCCCCAAAGACCTCAACATCAATCCCAGTAGCTGGGAATCGCTTGCTCTGGACCGCCCAACCTGGTGGAGCAGGACCACTAAAGGAGCGTATGCAGCAGAAATCAGACGCACCGCAGAGGCTCAGAGGAAACGCGCCACGCGCAAGGCTCGAGCTACCTCCACTTCCACTGCAGCACCTACCCTCATGTGTCCCACATGTGGGCGAGCTTTCAGGGCCTGGATTGGCCTCACCAGTCACCTCCGGACCCACAGTCACAAACCCTCCACCTGACAGAAGTCGTGGTTGTCTTCAACTCCGAAGGACAAACAACAACAATCTGAGAAGAGGGAAATGAGAGACCCTCACCGGGACTTTCCTTTCTCACTTACTTCCCCATGTCACTGTTGTTTCCCCTCTCCTTCCCTCTTTTACCATTCGTCCTTGTTCCCTGTCCACCACCCACTATCTCCCTTCATCCCATTCTCCTCTCATCCCCATTCCCTTCCAGATGAGTGACTGGACTAGTAGTGAGTGTCTGAGGTCAATAAACACAAGAGGTTCTGCAGATGCTGAAAATCCAGAGTAAAGTGTAAAACGCTGGAGGAACAGCATGTCCTGATGAAGGTTCTTGGCCCATAAGATTGACTGTTTCTTCCTCAGTAGGGAAAGGGGGGGGGGGGGTGTGTCCATGAGTGCAGGGACGGGGATCCAGGGATAGTGGAAAACGGGGTTAAGGGGTGCTGGTGTCTTTGGTAGAAGCTTGGGAATGGGACAGTGAACCAGATTTGGGACTTTTGAACAATGGGATAACCAATTATCAGACCTTTTATTTATCTCTTAGTAACACACACCAAAAACTCAACAGATCAGGCAGCATCGATGCAGGGAAATAAACAGGCAACATTTTGGACTGAAACCCCTCATTAGGTCATTGAGTAAGAGAACAGTGCAGTACAGAAACAGGCCCTTTAGCCCATCTAGCCTATACTGAACTATTAATCTGCCTAGTTCCAATCACCTGCACCTGGACCATAGCCCTCCATACCTACAGGTCCTACTGAGTTCCTCCAGAATTTACTAAGATCAGCTGTGAACGGCAGAGCAGAGTCAGTATGTCAAAGGGCCGTGTTCTGCAGCAGTTATCTTGTGGTCTGATGGACCCAGAGCCAGGGGTTCATGACCACTGGAAAATCTGATTCACAGCAAATAAAGTTGGTCAGGAAACAGTAAGCACGAAACTTTCTAGATTCTTGTAATCTCAGGGTATATATGGTGAGACATAGAGTACATACTTTGATAATATGCATTATTAACTTTGAAACCCATCAGTGTCTTTCAGGGAAGTAACTTTACTGTCTTTATCCAGCCTGGCATCAGACTCATCACTGTGGTTGGCGTTTAACCACATCTTCAGGCCAGGAGCTGGTGCTGCCTGTGGGACCTTGATGTGCCCAAAGTGGCAGCTTTATTTCTGATACAACAGTAGAGTCATAGAACACTACAGCATAGAAGCAGGCCCTTGGGCCCATCCAGTTGGTGCTGAACCATTATTCTGCCTAAATTGTATTCATGTGCCCATGGAACATAGTCCACTATACCCCTCCCATCCATGTACTGGCCCAAATTTCCATTAAATGTTGAAATCAAACCGACATCCACCACCACAATAGTAACTCCTACAACACAAAATGCTGGAGGAACTCAGCAAGTCAGGCAGCATCGATGGAGGGAAATAAACATTCCCAATGAAGGGTCTTGGTCTGAAATGTCGACTGTTCATTCCCCTCCATAGATTCTGAGTTCTTCCAGCATTTTGTGAGTTTCTCAAGATTGGCAGCATCTGCAGCATCTCTGTGTAACTCACACAGCACTTGCTGAATTGTAAAGCACATTGGGTGGCGTGGGCCCCACGACTGAACTGAGAAGAATGTTCTTCCTTGTCAGGCTAACAGAAGATGAGGCGGCACAGCAGGAAGAGATGAGGAATCTGCCCTCTGGTGTGGTTGCTGCTGAAAACTCCATAAGCTTCACTTCCGGAATGGTACAGAAGACCTTTTAGATTAACTTATGTTAGATTACTTTATTTGTCATACGTATATCGGAATATATCGAAATGCATCATTTGTGTCAGTGATCAGCACAGTCTGAGGATGTGCTGGGGCAGCCCACAAGTGGCACCAGAAGCATGGTGATATCATGCCCACAGCTCACTAACCCTAACGAGTACGCCTTTGGAATGTGGGAGAAAGCCAGAGGAAACTCGCACAGTCATGGGGAGAATCTACAAACTCCTTACAGACAATGGTGGAATTGAACTCATGTCACTGGCACTGTAGTAGGGTTGCTGTACTACTGTGATGTCTTCATGATGTTCCATTTTGTTTGATTCATTGTTCAGTGTTCCCCCCCACACCCCTTCTGGCCCTACACCCCTCATAACCCTATCTAGCCCCAATATGCCTCCCTCTTTCGGTAACCCTCTCCACTCCCTACACCCCTCACGCTCTGTAACCACCCTCCCCCACACCCCTCCCTCCCTTTGTAATCCCCTCCAGTCCCTATACCCTCCCTTACACCACTCCCTCTCTCAGTAATACCCTACCCCTTCCCTCTCTCTGTAATACCCTACACCCTCCCTCTCTCTCTCTAGCATCCCCTACACTTCCCTTTCTCTGAACCCCCTCCAGTCCCCACACCTTCCTTCTCCCTGTAAACCTCACACCCTCCCTCTATTTGTAATTCCCTACACCCCTCCCCTCTGCAAGGAAACCCCCATGAAGCAGCTTTAATGCCAATAAAAGACAGTTCAGAAATTACCAACTTCAAATATGTCTGTAATCGAACAGTCTCCCCTGTTATAAGTGATGTGTTCCTTGATTGTTAGTCTCCCCTGTTTTAAGTGATGTGTTCCGTGATTGTTTGCAGTCAATCAGAGGGTTAACAAATGCAGTTGGAGAGCTGAATGAGTTTTGCCAGAAGAATGGACTGTCCCACGACTTTGTGCAAGTGGACCAGCGAGGACCTTCTCACGTCCCAGAGTAAGAGAATGTACAGCGAGGGGCACTGGGAACCAGGGAGAGAGGCGGAGGAGTGAGCAGGCTGGCCTTTTATCGAAGCTTAAGGGTGGTGTGATTGAGATATTTGAGGTTGTGAAGGAATTTCATGAGTGTGTGTACTGTAGGGGATTAGAGATAGGCTTTATTTGAAATGTGACACAGTCTGAGGTTGTGCTGGGAGCTGCCCACAAGTGTTGCCGCACTTCCAGCTCCAACATAGCATGCCCACAGTTCACTAGCCCCAAGCAACACACACACAATGCTGCAGGAACTCAGCATCTGTGGAAATGAATAAACAGTTGACATTTCAGGCCAGAACCTTTCTTCGGGACTGGAAAAGAAAGGCCGAAGACACTGGAATGAAAAGATGGGGGAAGGGGATGGAGGATACTAGAAGATGGTAGGTGAAGCCAGGTAGGTAGGCAAAGTAAAGGGCTGGAGAGGAAGGAATATGATAGAAGAAAAGAGTGGACCATAGGAGAAAGGGAGAAGGAGGGGCATCAGGCAGAGCTGATAGGCAAGCAAGAAGGGGTAAGAATCCAAAGTGGGGAATAGAAGAAGAGAGGAGGAGAGAGAATTTTTTTTACTGGAAGAAGAAATCAATATTCATGTCGCCAATTTAGAGGCTACACAGGCAGAGTACAAGGTGTTGCCTCTCTACCCTGAGGGTGGCCTCATTGTGGCACAAGAAGAGGCCATGGACCAATAAGTTGGAACGGGAATGGGAATCAGAATGAAAATGTTTGGCTGCTGGAGAGTTCTGCTTTTGGTGGATGGAATGGAGGTGTCTGACGAAACGGTTCCCCTATGTATGACAAGCCTCATCAATGTAGAGGAGGCTGCAGTGGGAACACCAGACACAAAAAATGACCCCAATAGCATGGCAGGTGAACTGTTGCCTCACCTGGAAGGACTGTTTGGGGCCCTGACTGGAGGTAAGGGAGGAGGTGAAGGGGCAGGTGTAGCATTTTGGCTGCCTGCAGGGTAAAGTTCTGGAAGGGAGATTTGTGGAGAGGGATGAATGGACAAGGGAATCAGTGAGAGAGCAATCCCTGTGGAAAGTGATGGGGGGTGTGGGGAAGTAAAGCTGCATTTGATGGTAGGATCCCTTTGGAGATGGTGGAATATGTGGAGAATCATGTGTTGGATACAGAGGATCATGGGGTGGTAGGTAAGGACAAGAGGAGCTTTATCCCTGTTAAGATGGCGGGAAGATAGGGTGAACGCAAATGCTCAGGAAATAGGAGATGTGGCTGAGGGCAGCATCGATGGTGGAAAAAGGGAAACTCTGTTCTTTGAAGAAGGACATCTCTGATATCCTGAAAAGGAAAGCTGCATCCTAGGATCAGACGTAGTGGGGATGAAGGAACTGAGAAAAGGGAGTCGCATTTTTACAGGACACAGGGTGGGAAGAGGTATCATGAAGATAACTGTGGGGATCGATAGATTTATAAAAGATGTCAGTTGACATTTTGACTCTAGAGATGGAGACAGAGAGATCGAGGAAGGGAAGGGAGGTATTCGAAACCCTAGTCCATACGTCTTTGGAATGTGGGAGAAAGCCAGAGCATCCGGAGGAAACTCACGTGTCGCAGAGAGAGAGTACGAGCTCCTTACAGACAGCAGCAGGAACTGAACACTGATCGCTGGCACTGTGCTGCCCCATAAGGATAAGTTGCCGAGAAGGTTGCTCTTTGCTGAGCCAGAAGTCGGGTTTGTCACTCTGGGATGGGTTTTATCAATCAGTTTTGATAATACTTTGATGATAAATTGATTTTGACTTTGACAATTGAACTTGCACCTACCACTTCTGCTCATGGCTCAATCCACACTCGCCATACCCTTTCATGAAGAAGTTTCTCCTTGAGTAATCCAACTTGCACCCTAAAACTTTTGACCTCTAGATCTACTTTCACCCAGCTGAGGGGAGGGAAGAAAACCTGCATGCATTCACCGTTTTGAAGCAAGCACAGAGCTGGCAGGCAGTGGGACTGAAAAGTCGGGGAATGATTCAGCTCAGACAGGCCCTTTGGCCCATTGAGGTCATGTCAGCTCTTGAGTTCTCTTCGCCTGTGATCTCCCTACTGCCCTGCACATTCTTTTATTTCAGAATTATCCCCGTTTCCTTTTAAACGTCTCTCCTGGCACTTTTGTTGCCCCATCCATTCCAAGTCATCATAACCTACTCAGAAAAAGGTTTTAATTTAAACTGTTCTAGCAATGAGGAGTTCTTTAAGGAGTTTGTTTGTTTTCTCCGTGACTGCAGGAGTTTCTGCCGGGTGCCATGGTGTCCTCCCACATTTCAAAGACATAGGGGTTAATGTGTCGTGTGGGTGTAATTGAGTGGCGCAACTTATTTGGGCCAGAAGAGCCTGTTACCGTGTCATATCTCAAAATATTCAGACCTCATCTGCAGTTGATAAATAAATATTTCAGATTTTGGCCTGTCCTCCAGTTACTGCATATTGCTGCCCCAAAACCCTAACCTGACCCCTAATTCCCCACTGATCCCAGAACCATCCCTACAAACCTAGGAAAAAACTACAAAACAATGTGTGCAATTCTTCTTTGCGTGCTAATGAAAAGTGCTGTTCCCATTCCAGGTTTACTGTACAATGCGTAATAAATGGAAAAAGATTTCCAAGTGCCACTGGGAATAATAAACAAGATGCCAAGCGGAAAGCAGCGCTTCTGGCTTTGGAAAAACTGAAAGTACGGCCCCTGTTATTTTACTTTCCTCCCTGCTATTTAATGATGATATTTTTCTGTCTCTCAAACTATTTTGGGTTCCACCATCTTGAGAAAGGCTCCTTCTTTATGTGCTTTTAACTAATTTGCTCACCTCTGCAAAGCTTTTTAACATGAACTGTTACAGTGCATTACATTTTTTGTGGAAAATTGTTTGAAGCTCGTGGCCTGTATTGACTGAAATTCAGGAGAATAAGGGGTGACCTCATTGAAACTCATTGAATGGTGAAAGGCCTTGATAGAGTGGATGTGGAGAGAATGTTTCTTATGGTGGGAGAGTCTAAGACCAGAGGACACGGCCTCAGAATAGAAGGGTGTCCTTTTAGAATGGAGATGAGGAATTTCTGTGGCTGGAGAATGGTGAATCTGTGGAATTCTTTAACACAGCTAGCTGTAGAGGCCTAGTCTTTATATATTTTTATATATATATATTTAAGGCAGAGGTTGATAATTCTCGATTGGTCAGGGCATGAATGGAAACGGGAAAAAGGCAGGTGATTGGGGCTGAGAGGAAAATTGGAGCAGCCATGATGAAATGGCAGAGCAGACTTGATGGGCCAAATGGCCTAATTTTGCTCCTATATCTTATGGAATATTTCTAGAGGTTTTTGAGACAGAGAGGGTGCAGAGGAATATAATACATGTGGATTGAATTTTATTACCTGAAGCTTATGAATCAAACACGTCTCCTAAAGCAAGCTACAGAATAGATTTTTTTTTAATGAAGTTTTATTCATTAGAGGTCTGTGCCAGTGAAGATAATGTTTGCAATGCCATCATTCATCCTGATTCATGTACAGCCTGTATATCTGAGGGAAACCGGCAGGTTGGATCTGCTAGCTGCTGCAGGCATCTCGATTCGCGGCCACATTCCTGAGTTGTGAGCTGTTCCAGTTATGAACGGTTCACCAGGACAAAACCCTGCCATAGCCTGGACATGACCTGTAGTGTGAAATTAAAAAATATAACTCAATTGTGGTTTTCAAAATGATGAACGATTTTCACAGGGCAAATGGAGGAAACCCATTTCTCAATGAAACGTCTTAACGTATCAAGTATATCGACATATCACAAACAAACAGCTGGTACTCCTTCCCTCCCCTACTTTCTTATTTTATTGAGATGCAGTGTGGAGTAGGCCCTGTGAGCCATATCACCCTGCAACCCCCTGAATTAATCCTTACCTAATCTCAGGACCATTTACAATGACCAGTTAACCTACCACCTGCAATGACTTTGGACTGTGGGAGGAAACCCACGTAGTCATGGGGAGAGCATACAAACTCCTTACAGGCAGCGGCATGAATTGAACTCGGGTTGCTGGTACCTTAAAGCTTTGTGCTAACCACTACGCTACTGTGCTGCCCTTCCCCGTTCCTTTCCAGTCCTGACGAAGGGTCTCAGCCTGAAACATCAACTGTTTATTCCTCCCCATAGATGCTGCCTGACCTACTGAATTCCTCCAGCACTCTGTGTGGGTTGCTCTGGGTTAACGGCATCTACAGAATCTCTTGTGTTTAGGAAGCCCATTCTCTCTGTCTGGTGAGGTGATAGGCAAAGATCATAGACTACAGAAAACATCGGGGTGGGGAAAGGAGAGGGTGAAATCATTTCACTTGATTGCCTGGAAATTGGATCATTGGTACCTTTCTTTAATAAGCAAGTCATGCATGAAGTGATATATCCTGAGTTAGATCATGGTAGCATCTGTTAGGCAAGGATGGGAAATTGGACTGGGAACTGCACTGGGGAAAGAATTCAACATACACTCATGGCTACTTAATAAAGTGGCCACTGCGAGTATGTTTGTGGTCTTCTGCACACCACTGATGTAACACCTGGTTATTTATGTTACTGTCCCCTTCCTGTCAGCTTGAACCAGTCGGGCCATTCTCCCTTGTCCCCTCTCATTAACAAGGAGTTTTTACCCATAAGACACTAGAGTCTGTTGTGCGTGAAAATCCCAGGAGATCAGCGGTTTCTGAGATGCTGAAACCGTTCCAGTGCTTAGGCTGAACAGCAGCTGAACCTCTTGACTGTGCCTGCACGCATTAATGCTTTGAGTTGCTGCCACATGACTGGCTGGCTGATAAGATATTCACGTTAAAGAGCAGCAGTACATATATACCTGATAAAGTGGCCACTGGGTAAAAGTTTAGATGACGCATCCTTACAAATTTTGAGTCATAGAGTAATACAACATGGATACTGGCCCTACGGCCTAACGAGTCCATGCTGACCATGGTACCACCCAGTCCTAATTCACTGCATTTGGTCCATCCCTCCATGTTCCTGTCCAAGTACTTATGAACTGATACTGTTGTAGCTGTCTCAAGCACTTCCTCTGGCAGCTCGTTCCATACACTCACCACCCTCTCTGTGAAAAAATTGCCCCACAGGTCCTTTTTAAATCTTTCCCCTCTCACCCTAAGTCTATGACTCCCTGGTTTTGGCCTCCCCTACCCTAGTGAAAATTCTGTTACCATCGACCTTATCCAAGCTTCTCACAAGTTTGAAAACTTCTGTAAGGTTACCTCTTGTTCTCTTACCATACCTCTCAATGTTGCAGTCACTTGTGCCTCATTTTCAAGAGCTCTCCAAGTCATGACCTCTATATTATTTAGTATTTGCACCACTTGTCTTTGTTTGCACGTTGTCTGTCAGTCATTGCTATGTATAGTTTTTCCTAAGTTCTATTGTATTTCTTTATTTTTGTGTAAGTACCTGCAAGGAAATGTATTTTAAGGTAGTGAATCTTACAGTGACATGTACATACTTTGATAATAAATTTACTTTGAACTTCCCACCACTATCTGACAGGAATTTGTACTTTCTTCCTGTGAGCATGCGGGTTTCCTCCCACACTCCAAAGACATATCGGTTAGTAGGTTAATTGGTCACATGGGTATAATTTGGCCAGATGGGCCTGTTACAGTGCTGTATCTCTCTAAATAAAATCAACTTTTTAAACTTTGAGAAACACTGAATGCTGGTTTTGTCAGAGTTTTGTCAGGATCTGGAATTGTGGTGCAATGAATCCTTGGGTACCGTGTTTATGACTTAAAAATTATTGAATTGAATTGACTTTATTACACACATCCTTCACATACATGAGTAACAATCTTTACGTTTTGTCTCTGTCTGAATGTGCAACTTATAGTAATTTGTAATAAACAGTATGTACAACAGGACAGTCAATATAGTATAGAAATACAATTGTATCAGTGCAAATTGGATTTAGGAGATTGTGTTTCATTTTTGTATACACAAACACTAATTTTTTTTACTTTCTTTGTCTCTATCATAAACGTGACAAATTCAGAAGTCCGATGTTCTATCATTGGCATCAGGAAGTGAGCAAAACAGAAGTTCGGAACAGTAAGTATGTGAAAGTATTCATAGGCAATTGTACTTTGGTCATAGCGCTATTCTGAACAATTTAAAACTTTGCTCATAGTTTTAATATCTGAATAAGATTCAGGTTTACTATTATGTCATGAAATTTGTGGTCTTGCATCTCAGTACATTGCAATAGATAATATAGATAATATTAAAAACCAAAGATTTACAATAAGATATATATGTATAATTAAGTTCAATAAATAGTACAATAAGAGAGCAAAATCAAAAGTTCAGAAAAAAAATAGTGAGGTAGTATATGTGGGTTCATTGTCCATTCAGAAATCTGATGGTGCAGGGGATGATGTTGTTCTTGAAACATTGAGTGTGTGTCTTCAGGCTCTTGCACCATCTCCTTGATGGTAGCAAGGAGCGATGGGGGTCTTTAATGATGGATGCTGCCTATTTGATACATTACCGTGATGTCTTTGATGCTGGGGAGGATAGAGTCCCTCGAGCTAGTGAGTTTACAACTTTCTGCAACTTTTTTCGATCCTGTGCATTGGCCCCTTAGTACTAAGCAGTGATGCAACCAGTTAGAATGCTCACCTGTGAGCATTCTGTACTGACAAACCAATTCTCAAAGTCCTAATGAAATATAGCCTCTATTGTTCCTTCTTTGTAACTGCATCAATGTGTTGATCCCAGGATAGATCTTCAGAGATGTTGACACCCAGGAACTTGAAACTGCTCCCCCTTTCTACTGCTGATCCCCCAGTGAGGACTACCGTGTGTTTCCTCAGCTTCCCCTTCCTGAAGTCCTTGGTCTTACTGACACTGAGTGCAAGATTGTTGTTGTGACACCACTCAACCAGCTGATCTGTCACCATCTGAAATTCTGCCAACAATGGTGGTGCTGTTGGCAAATTTATAGCTGGCATTTGAGCAGTGCCTAGCCACATAGTCGTGGATGAAGAGAGAGTAGAGCAGTGGGCTAAGCATGCATCCTTGAATAACTCCAAGTTGTGTTGGTAAGGTTAAGGGCCATGTTTTCATTGCTTAGAATTCCCTTAAGAGAGTCTTCATAGATGTCAGAGAGTCAAGCAAAGAGTCAGCTGAGTCTTCACTGAACACCCTTTTGAACCATAAACACTGGGGAGTCTTACCAGCCTCCTGAATGACTCTGTCAGATTTGCCTCCATCATTGACACCCCAGGCACCCACCACTCTCTGTGTTTTTACAACAAATGATGTCCATTAAATGTCCAGTAAATGAATTGTCTGGTTGACATAGCAGTGAATTATTTGGAATATTTTCAGTTACCTTTTTCTCGTTTTCCAAGGGAAAATGACAAATGCTGGGACATGTCGAACTCTGCTTCAGCAAACCCATCTACACCCAGCACGGTAAGTTACTCATTATAACAGGGAACAATAAACTCCATCTCCATTGCTTTATTTTGCTTTCTGGAAATTTGCGACAGGAATAACTATAAAAGTGGCAAAGATTTGAATAGCAGTCTCCTCCATTATGGACTCACAGGGGACTGCAGATGCTGGAATGTGGAGCTACAGTGTACCTGCTGTGGGAACTCAGCAGAATGGGCAGTATCAGCGGGGAGGAAAGGACTATAGTTCTCCCCTCACAGATGCTGCCTGACACGCTGAGTTCCTCTTGCAATATGCATCCTCTCACAATGCAGGAAAGTTACGGTGAGCTGTCAGGTCAGTAGAAAAGGTCATTGGCTGCAGTCCATCATCACTGCAGGACTTGTATCCACGACCAAGAAGCAGGCAGGAAAAATCATTGTGGACCTTACCCACCCTGAAAATTGCTTTTCCAAAAGCTCCTTTCCAGAAAGTGCTATAAGACTATTAAAACAAAACCTCATGCCATCTTAAACATTTCTTCCCCCAGGCAATTAATCTGATCAATCATTCTAGATAGCCCACTCAACCCCACCCTCATCATGGCTCTGGACTGTAAACACTTTAAATCACTTTATATAAAGTTGTTTACATTGTAAAGATATTGGTATTTATGCACATTTAGTCTCTAATTTTATTTTTATATAATTCTTTATTCTTTGTAGTGGTTGAAAGTTGTTTCTTTTGTTGCCCGTTGAACCCTGATCCACGTACCACGACATGTAAATATACAGGTTTTCCCCGGTTTTCAAACGTTCTGTCTACGACTCCTCGCTGTTACGAAAGACCTGCACTAGTTACCTGTTTTCGCTAACAGAAGGTGTTTTCACTGTTACGAAAAAAGGCAGTGCGCGCCCCGAGCAACCAAGTTTCTCCCCTGGAACTGCATTCTAGCCGGCTTTGCTTAAACGCGTGCCTGTGAGCATCTGTGATTTATGTCGATTTATTTTGTACATCCATTAGCAGGATGAGTTCTAAGGTATCGGAAAAGCCTAAAAGAGCGCGTAAGGGTGTTACACTTAGCGTAAAACTAGACATAATTAAGCGTTTCCATGGTGGTGCACGAAGTAAGGATATAGTGAGTTTGGCTAAGGGTTTGTGGAAGTTGACGAAGATGATGTTGAAGAGGTTTTGGCATCCCATGACCAAGAACTGAGAGATGAAGACCTGATGAAAAGGAAAGGATAACAATTGAAACCGGACGCAGTAGCGAACAGCCCGAAAGTGAAGTCGTCCAGGAACTGAATGTGAAGCGTGAGATTTTTGCTGCGATTGACAACACTGCAATGATTGCAGAAAAGTATGACTTTAATTTTGAAAGGGTATGTAGGTTTAGGGCATATTTGCAGGATGGTTTGAGTGCTTACAAAGAACTGTACGATAGAAAAATGTGCGAGGCTAAGCAGTCAAGCATACTGTCGTTTTTCAAGACTTCCACATCAGCCACAGCAGATGACAAACCTCGACCTTCGACATCGAGGTAGGTAGACATAGAAGATGTTAGTGACCTGCCTGCCCTGATGGAAACAGACGACGATGAGATGACACCCCAGTCTCCTCTACCTCCCACCACCCTGACCCTCAGCCTAACACACCATCTGTCTTCCCAATTGGGAACACATGGCTGTCTTCCCAATTCTAGTAAGTGAAACTACACTGTACATACATTATTTCTACTTTATATAGGCTGTGTATTTTTATGTGTTACTTGGTAGCTTCATAGCTTAAAGGTTACTGGAAAGAGTGTTTCTGCCGGGAGCACTTGCGCCGAGTGTTTTTGCCGCGAGTGCTGCTGAGAGCGCTTGTGTGAGATTTTCGCTGCGGTGGACAGTGCTGCAATAATTGCAGAAAAGTATTCCTACATTATATTAAAAAAAACACAGAAATACAACTGCAGATGCTGTGGATCAAAGAATACGTACACAATGCTGGAAGAACTCAGCAGGCCAGGCAGCATCTGTGAGAAAAGAGTAGCCAAGGTTTCGGGCCGAGACACTTCATCAGGAATGGGGGGGGGGGGGGGGGGAAGAGAGGGCCGAAGCCCAGTAATAGAGATAGGGGAGGAGGTAGGGCCTAGAGGCGCCAGGTGGAAAACCAATCAGAGGAAAGATAAAGGAGGGAGGGGGAGGGGATAAGCATGAAAAAACTGTAGAGATAAAGAAGCAGAAAGTTGAAAGGGGAGAGAGGCAGAGAGGTACCTGGGATAGGGGAAGGGGTAGGGGGAGGGAATTACCGGAAATTGGAGAATTCAATGTTCATACCACCAGGGTAGAGGCTACCCAGACGGTAGATGAGGTGTTGCTCCTCCAACCTGAGTTTGGCCTCATCATGGCAGTAGAGGAGGCCGTGTATGGACATATCTAGATGGAAATGAGAGGCAGAGTTGAAGTGGGTGGCAACCGGAAGGTCCTGTCTATTGTGACGGACGGAGCGTAGGTGCTCGACGAAGCGGTCCCCCAATCTACGTCGGGTCTCACCGATGTAGAGGAGGCCACACCAGGAGCACCGGATGCAACAGACGACTCCAGCAGACTCGCAGGTGAAGTGTTGCCTCACCTGGAAGGACTGTCTGGGTCCCGGAATGGTGGTAAGGGGGGAGGTGTGGGGACAGGTGTAGCATTTGCGCTTACAGGGATAAGTGCCAGGTGAGAGTTCTGTGGGGAGGGACGTGTGGACCAGGTAGTCGCGGAGGGAACGATCCCTGTGAAAAGCTGAGAGGGGTAGGAAGGGAAAGATGTGCTTGGTGGTGGGGTCCTGTTGAAGGTGGCGGAAGTTGCAGAGGATAATATGTTGGATCCGGAGGCTGGTGGGGTGGTAGGTGAGGACAAGGGGAACCCGGTCCCTGTTGTGGTGACAGGAGGATGGGTTAAGGGCTGAAGTGCGGGAAGTGGAGGAGATACGGGTGAGGGCATCTTTGATGACGCCAGAAGGGAAACCACGATCCTGAAAGAGAGAGGACATTTGAGAAGTCCTGGAATGGAAAGCCTCATCCTGGGAGCAGATGCGGCGGAGGAGGAACTGGGAATAGGGAATGGCATTTTTGCATTGGACAGGGTGGGAAGAGGTATAGTCAAGATAGTTATGGGAGTCAGTGGGTTTGTAGAAGATGTCAGTGGATAGTCTGTCTCCAGAGATGGAGACCAAGAGATCAAGAAAGGGGAGAGAAGTGTCCGAGATGGATCAAGTGAATTTAAGGGCTGGGTGAAAGTTAGAAGCAAAATTGATGAAATTGACGAGCTCAGCATGAGTACAGGAAGCAGCACCAATGTAGTCGTCGATGTAGCGGAGGAAAAGTTGGGGAGTGGTGCCAGTATAGATTTGGAGCATAGACTGTTCCACATAACCCACAAAGAGGCAGGCAAAAAACTCATAATTCCCACACCCCGCACAGCTTGGTTTTACCTCCTCCCCAAGATCCAGAAGCCTGACTGTTCCGGCAGACCCATAGTTTCAGCCTGCTCCTGTCCCACTGAACTTGTGTCTGCCTACCTGGACTCCATTTTATCCCCCATAGTTCAGTCTAACCCCACCTACATCCAGGATACATCCCATGCCCATCACCTCTTCAATAACTTCCAATTCCCTGGCCCCGACCGCTTCATTTTTACCATGGATGTTCAAATCTTATACACCTCCATCCCCCATCAAGAAGGCCTCAAAGCCCTCCGCTACTTTTTGGATAACAGACTCCACCAGTTCCCCAGCACCACCGGTTGGCGGAGCTTGTTCTAACTCTCAATAACTTCTCCTTTGGTTCTTCCCACTTTCTCCAGATCAAGGGCGTAGCCATGGGCACTCGCATGGGCCCCAGCTGTGCCTGCCTCTTTGTGGGTTATGTGGAACAGTCTATGCTCCAAATCTATACTGGCACCACTCCCCAACTTTTCCTCCGCTACATTGACAACTACATTGGTGCTGCTTCCTGCACCCATGTGGAGCTCGTCAATTTCATCAATTTTGCTTCTAACTTTCACCCAGCCCTTAAATTCACTTGGTCCATCTCGGACACTTCTCTCTCCTTTCTTGATCTCTCGGTCTCCATCTCTGGAGACAGACTATCCACTGACATCTTCTACAAACCCACTGACTCCCATAACTATCTTGACTATACCTCTTCCCACCCTGTCCAATGCAAAAATGCCATTCCCTATTCCCAGTTCCTCCGTCTCCGCTGCATCTGCTCCCAGGATGAGGCTTTCCGTTCCAGGACTTCTCAAATGTCCTCTTTCTTTCAGGATCGTGGTTTCCCTTCTGGCGTCATCAAAGATGCCCTCACCCGTATCTCCTCCACTTCCCGCACTCCAGCCCTTAACCCATCCTCCCGTCACCACAACAGGGACAGGGTTCCCCTTGTCCTCACCTACCACCCCACCAGCCTCCGGATCCAACACATTATCCTCCGCAACTTTCGCCACCTTCAACAGGACCCCACCACCAAGCACATCTTTCCCTCCCTACCCCTCTCAGCTTTTCACAGGGATCGTTCCCTCCACGACTACCTGGTCCACACGTCCCTCCCCACAGAACTCCCACCTGGCACTTATCCCTGTAAGCGCAAATGCTACACCTGTCCCCACACCTCCCCCCTTACCACCATTCCGGGCCCCAGACAGTCCTTCCAGGTGGGGCAACACTTCACCTGCGAGTTTGCTGGAGTTGTCTATTGCATCTGGTGCTCCCGGTGCGGCGGCCTCTACATCGGCGAGACCCGATACAGATTGGGGGACCGCTTCGTCGAGCACCTACGCTCCGTCCATCACAATAGACAGGACCTCACGGTTGCCACCCACTTCAACTCTGCCTCTCATTCCCATCTAGATATGTCCATACATGGCTTCCTTTACTGCCATGATGAGGCCAAACTCAGGTTGGAGGAGCAACACCTCATCTACCGTCTGGGTAGCCTCCAGCCTGGTAGTATGAACATTGAATTCTCCAATTTCCGGTAATTCCCTCCCCCTCCCCCTCCCCCTTCCCCTATCCCAGGTACCTCTCTGCCTCTCTCCCCTTTCAACTTCCTGCTCCTTTATCTCTACAGTTTTTTCATGCTTATCCCCTCCCCCTCCCTCCTTTATCTTTCCTCTGATTGGTTTTCCACCTGGCGCCTCTAGGCCCTACCCCCTCCCCTATCTCTATTACTGAGCTTTGGCCCTCTCTTCCCCCCCCCCCCCCCCCCCCATTCCTGATGAAGGGTCTCGGCCCGAAACCTTGGCTACTCTTTTCTCACGGATGCTGCCTGGCCTGTTGAGTTCTTCCAGCATTGTGTACCTACATTATATAGGCTGTGTATCAGATCATTCTTGCTTTTACTCTATGTTACTGCTATTTTAGGTTTTATGTGTTATTTGGCATGATTTGGTAGGTTATTTTTTGGGTCTGTGAACACTCACAAATTTTTCCCATATAAATCAATGGTAATTGCTTCTTCACTTTACGACATTCCGGCTTACGAACCGTTTCATAGAAACGCTCTGCCTTCGAATAGGGGGGGAAACTTGTATATGGCGAATAAAGGTGATCTCTTTTCTATTGTACCCAGACTGATAGTTATCCTTCAGCCAATATCGGTACTCCAGATTCTATAGCACTGATTCTGTGTTTATGATTGGCAAAGTCATTTGGCCCATCAAATCAATGCTATCCCATCCCACCAGTAGTTTCCCCTCGAACCTATTCCCCACACTTCCACAACAGTTCTACCACTCGGCCTACAAATGAGGGGCAATTTACAGTGGCTCATTAATCTACCATCCCACACGTCTTTTGGATGTAGGAGCACAAGGAGGAAACACACAAGGTTAGAGAGAACACACATACTCCACACAGGATAGCTCCGGAGGTCAGGACTGAACCCAGACCGCTGGCACTCGGTGGTAGCAGCTCCACCAGCTGTTTCACTGTGCTGCTTCTTCCAGATTAAATTCCACTGTTAACATGGTGACAACCAAATTCAGGATTAGCAGTTTTGGCAGTCCTGGGGCAAGTATCTTGCTGCTTGTGGGAGATGTGTATGAGTGCGAGAGAGTAAACACAAACAGACTTCTCCTGCTGAGGTTGGGTGAACTAGACGTCATAGTTTACGGGAGAAAGCTGAAATATTTCAGTGGAACCTGAGGGGGAATTTCTTCACTGAGAGGGTGGTGCAAGTCTGGATAAGTACAGGAATGGGAGGAGTATGGAGGACTATGGTCTAGGTGCTGGTCAACGGGAGTCAGCAGAATAACAATTTGACGCAGACTTGATGGGCCAAAGGGCCTATTTCTGTGCTATAGTGTTCTATGGCTCGAATATACGAAGTTAATCTGTCTGCAGTTGAAATTTATCTTCCAGTCATGCTTGTCTGGTATTTAAAACATTGAGGGGGGAGTCTTGCTTCTTCAAGTGGTCCTGAACAGTCTCTGTGTATGCCCACAGGTGTGGCTTCTTGCAGGGAATGGGAATCTGCCTCTGCTCTTTGATGCTTTCAGATTATCTACTCCATCTGTCCACACCTCCCCTCCCACCAATCCAGTCCCGCTCATCCTCTGTGATTCTGAGCTCCGCTCAGCCCGTCCCTCCGTCTCTCCACCCTGACTCCCTCCACCTCCTCTTCACATGCTCCCTACCTCCTTCGCTTGTGGTACATCTACTCTGTTCGTTCTAGACGGAGGGAGATTCAGTAGTAAAGTGCAGACCAAAGCCTCACCTGTTGCTGGAAGTAACAAAAATATTACAATGGTGCCAACTGGAAGGACCTGGGCCAGAACACAGGTGCTGCCTGATCTGCTGAGTGTTTCCAGCATTTTCTGTTTTTGGTATTAAAGCAACAAAAAGAACCGAGGTGTTCTATCGCAAGTAGTGGCCTCTCTCCATGCCCTCAGGTCATGTCCACCCATCTGTGTTGGAGGGTGGTGAATCTGTGCAGGGGCTGTGAAAGGCAAGTCATTGGGTGTATTCAAGACTGAGGTTGTTCGGTTGTTGATTGGTAAGGGTGAGAGAGCAGGAGAATGGGGTTGCAAGCAATCAGCCATGATTGAATGGTAGAGCAGTTTGATGGGCTGAATGGCCTTATTCTGCCCCTATATCTTATGGCCTTGTATCTTTGTTTTACAGGGGAATACTTCTGGGTCCAGAATGCCAAGGTACTGAATGCTTGTCCTGTGTGAACTTGGTATTTGTAGTGAATTTTATTAGCTGTGGCCTAGTGGAAATCATGCCATGGCATCTATAATTCCGAAGGAAACACCTTCAAACCAATTCTGGAGCACTGTGCTGGCGTTCCTCGTCCACACTTTGAGTGTTGTCCGTGTGTTGAGAGTGTGCTGCAGCATTGCATGTGTTACCCTTGTCACCTACCTGCAGATTGAAAGAGCACATAGAAAATTCACAAGGACGTTGCTGGAACTTGAGTTATAGGGAAAAGTTAAATAGGTTATGACTTTATTCCCTGGAGCATAGAAGAATAAGGGGAAATTTGATAGAGGTATACAAAATTATAATAGGTATAGATAGGGGTAATGCAAGTAGGCATTTTCCTCTCAGGGTTGGGTACGGTTAGAACTTAAGGTCATGGTGAAAGGTGAAATGATTAAGGGGAACGTGAGGGAGAACCTCTTCACTCAGAGGGTGGTGAGAGTGTGGAATGAGCTGCCAGCGGAAGTGGTGGTTTTGGGTTTGATCTCAATATTTAGAAAAACTTTAGGTAAGTGCATGGATGGGAGGGGTCTGGAGGACTATGATCTGGGTGTGGGTTGATGGGACTAGGAAGAATAACAGTTTGGCATGGACTAGATGGGCCAAATGGCCTGTTTCTGTGCTGTAGTGCTCTATGACTGTAAGATGTTAAAGCAAGGAACTATATTTCCTTAGAAATGGATGTAGAAGATTCAGCAACACTTGAGGGCTTCGCCTGTTTCCTTGGGTACTTATTCACGGACTGTCTGGTTGTAGTCTTATTGCTGTGTGTGAGCTCTCACTAGCTGCTGGGTTTCCTGTGTTGCAACCATGGCCACACCGCAGAGGTGCTCTGTTCTCCATCAGACACTTCCAGACATCCGAGGGCCCTGGATCTTCAAAACTAAGCTGAGGGGGAATTTCTTCAGCCCTCTAGAGGGTGGAATTCATTGCCAGGGAGGCCAAGCCATCGTGCTTTCTCTATGTGAGGCAGAGGTTGAAAGGTTCTCGATTAGTTAGGGGGTTAGGGTTATGTGGTTGAGGAAAAAAGCACCCACGATTGAATAACTACAAGAGATTCTGCAGAGCTATACATACAAAATGCTGGAGGAACTCTGCAGGTCAGGCAGCATCTATGGAGAGGAAATAAGCAGTTGACATTTTGGGACCTATTGATGAAACAATATTCTAATGAGGTATTAATAATCGTTCTTGTTATAACGGCTGGCAATTTACATCAACTTGAACTAGTTAATTTCTCAGGCCTGATGAAAAGACTCGGCCGAAACATCAATTGTTTATTCCCTTTCACGGGTGCCACCTGACCTGCTGCGATCCTCCAGCATGGTGTGTGTGTGTGTGTGTAATCATGTCTGAATGGCAGAGCAGACTTGATGGTCCAAATGGCCTAATTCTGCTCTTACCCTGAGGTCAGCTTTTGTAATGCTGGAATGACAGATTTGTACGCCAATATATAGAAACTGGTGTGTTGGTCAGGGCTATTTGCTCTCACTAGCTTTATAGGATCATTTCCTTGTGACATTTAACCTCTTGCCTGGCTAATGTTTGGTTTTTGGAAGTGAGGATGACCGCTTGTTATTTAAACTGGATGATCAATAGTGGTTTCTTGTTATAATGTCAGGCGATTAGCACCAACTTGGACGAATACGATGGGATCTTTTGAGGTAAGATAGCTTGTTTGTTAATATTAAATTGCTGTTTGAGCATAGTGCTTTCTTTATGTGAGGCATGACCGTGATTACTGCAGAGAAAAGAGCCATTCAGCCCATAAATTCTATGATATCTCTTTGCATGAATTGTTTCCATTCCCCTCCATCCTTTTCATATTTTCATTTACTTACTTACTATGCTAACAACAATTTTAGCTTTAATGTGACCCACGCCTTCGAGGATGCACTCCAGCCTCACACAGACAGCTCTCTGCCTTGCCCTATGAAAGGCTTTGCCCTCTCTTCCTTGCCCTATGAAAGGCCTTGCCCACTCTGCCTTGCCCTGTGAAAGGCCTTGCCCACTCTGCCTTGCCCTGTGAAAGGCCTTGCCCACTCTGCCTTGCCCTATGAAAGGCCTTGCCCACTCTGCCTTGCCCTATGAAAGGCCTTGCCCACTCTGCCTTGCCCTGTGAAAGGCCTTGCCCTATGAAAGGCTTTGCCCTCTCTGCCTTGCCCTATGAAAGGCCTTGCCCACTCTGCCTTGCCCTATGAAAGGCCTTGCCCTTTCTGCCTTGCCCTATGAAAGGCCTTGCCCACTCTGCCTTGCCCTATGAAAGGCCTTGCCCACTCTGCCTTGCCCTATGAAAGGCTTTGCCCACTCTGCCTTGCCCACTCTGCCTTGCCCTGTGAAAGGCCTCCCTGAGTAAATAATGAAGTTCCTCAACCAACTCACACTTCTCCCCTTCCTCCCCTCCATACCAGGAGCCCAGATATCATACAACCCGAACATAAGACCATAAGACATAGGAGCAGATTTAGACCACTCAGCCCATCGAGTCTATTCCAGCATTCAGTCATTGCTGATATATTTTCCTTTTCAACCCTCTTCCCTTTCCTTCTTCCCTTAACCTTTCACACCTTTACTGATCAAGATCCTGTCAGCCTCCACATTAAAAAACCACTGACATGGCCTCCACAACTGTCTGTGGCTATGAATTCCACAGATTCACCACCCTCTGGCTAAACAAATTCCTCCTCATCTCTGTTCTAAAGGAACACCCTTCTAAGGCTACGCCTTCTCATCCTGGACTCCCTCATTATAGAAAGTATCCTGTCCATGTCGGTCTAACTAGGCCTTTCAATATTCGATAGGTGTCAATGAGATTTCCCCCCCCCCCCCTTGCTCGTTTAAACTCCAGTGAGTACAGGCCCAGAGGCATCAGCTGCTCCCCATAATTGACCCTTTCATTCCTGGGATCATTCTCGTAAATCTACTCTGGACCCTCTCCAGGGTCAAGTACAGGGGCTGCGGCCTCTCAAGTTACATTTAGACATGGAAGGTGGACTCCACTGGGCTGCACGAAAAGGCAGGTGGCCCTGGAGGCTGTAACCCAGCTTAAAAATGTGTGGTATGGGATCGCCCTATGCAGCTGTGTCTGTGTCTCACATAGCACCTCTTATCCACTGACTGTGAAGTGGGGCCATTTTCCTCCGACCCCGAGTAAGAAGCTGATTGGTTCCAGCCTTATCCGTGTGGTGGACCCGGTACACCAACACCTCAACTTCTTCAGGAGGCTGAAGAAATTTGGCATGTCCCCTTTGGTCTTCACTAATTTTTAATCAATGCCCCGAAGAAGGCATTCTGTCTGGATGCACCAGGGCTTGGATATGGCAGCTGCTCTGTCTGTGACTGCAGAGAGTTGTGCACATCAAAAGAACTAACCTCCACTCTGTCTAAGCTTCTCACTGCGTCAGTCAAGCAGCCAGGATAATCAAAGACCCTACCCACCACCTCTTCTCCCGTCTCCCATCAGGCAGAAGATGTACAAGTCTGAAAGCACATACAGGTTTCCCCTGCTATCCAAAGGTAGAGCATTCCTGTAAGCTGGAATGTCGTAAAGTGAAGAAGCAATTATCATTTATTAAGATGGGAAAAATTTGTGAGCATTCCCAGACCTAAAAAAACCTACAAAATCATGCCAAGTAACACATAAAACCTAAAATAACAGTAACATATAGTAAAAGCAGGAATTATATGATAAATACACAGCCTATATAAAGTAGAAATACTTTTCTGCAATCATTGCAGCACTGTCTAGCGTAGCAAAAATCTCACTACGTAGCGTATGATCTCACTACGTAGCGCTACTAGCGTATCGAAAGCACTCTCTCCAGTAACTTTAAGCTATGAAGCTGCCAAATCATACCAAATAACACATAAAAATACACAGCCTTATAAAGTAGAAATAATGTATGTACAGTGTAGTTTTACTTACCGGAATCAGGAAGACAGTGAGCACACTGATGATGGTCTGTTAGGCTGAGGGTTGGTTGGGGTGGTGGGAGGTACAGGAGACTGGGGTGTCATCTCCTCATCATCTGTTTCCATCAGGGCAGGCAGGTCACTAACGTCTTCTATGTCTGCCCGCCTCGATGTCATCGTCTGCTGTGGGTGATGTGGAAGGCTTGAAAAATGACAGTATGCTTGACTGCTTAGCCTCGAGCATTTTTCTATCATACAGTTCTTTGTAAGCACTCAAACCATCCTGCAAATATGCCCTAAACCTACGTACCCTTCCAAAATTAAAGTCATACTTTTCTGCAATCATTGTAGCGTTGTCAATCGCAGCGAAAATCTCACGCTTCACGTTCTGTTCCTGGATGACTTCACTACTGCATTCAGTTTTGATTGTTATCCTTTCCTCTTGCAATTGCATCAGCTCTTCACCTGTCAGTTTCTTCTATCGAAATAAATGTCTTGCTTGGCAATTTTTTCCAATAAATTGCAGTTTCATCACAGTTAAGCACTTGCTTATATGAATAACCATCTTCTGTAATTATTTTCTTCAGTTCTGCTGGGAACTTTTCGGCAGCTTCAGTATCAGCCTCTCTCCAGTAAACTTTAAGCTATGAAGCTGCTCTTACCTCAGAAACCGATCAAACCACCCATGACTACCTTTAAATTCCACTTTCATCACCATCGTCCAGTGCTTTCTGTTTCAGCTTATTGAAAAGACTGATTTCTCCTTAAGTATAAGATAACTTATTGGAACACCACACTTTGTACACCCATCAATCCACTCAAGCAATAGACTTTCCATTTTATCCATTGTTGGATGCTGACTGAAAGAGACTACTTTGCTACGAGCAGAACCAACCATTGGCAGTTTTCAAGATTCTTTCTCTCTGCGTGTAAATAGTGCAAATGGTGGATGCAGGCAAATTCAACGCGTGGACAATGTCCTTGCTTCGTTCACCATGATCAAAACGCTTAATTATGTCTAGTTTTACGCTAAGCGTAGCATCCTTACTAGCTCTTTTAGGCTTTTCCGATACCTTAGAACTCATCTTGCTAACGGATGCACAAAATAAATCGACATAAAGCACAGATGCTCACAGGCACGTGTTTAAGCAATGCCGGCTAGAATGCAGTTCCGGGGGAGGAGCTTGGCTGCTCGGTGCACGTGCTGCCTTTTTTTATAACAGTAAAACACCTTCTGTTAGCGAAAACAGGTAACTAATGTAGGTCTTTCGTAACAGCGAGGTGTCATAAAGTGAACATTTGAAAAGCGGGGGACACCTGTACTGCCAGGCTCGAGGACAGCTTCTGTCCCACTATTATCAGACTCTTGAACACACTTCTTATAAGATGGACTCCTGGCCTCACAATCTGCACTGCACTTCCTTTGTAGCCGTTACACTTTATTCTCACCTTGTTATTGCGTTCCCTTTACTACTCACATGGTGAATGATGTGTATGAGTGAGAGGCATAACAAAGTTTTCCACTGTGGCTCAGTACCCGTGATGGTAATAAACTGATTTACCAATGGGCTGTGAAGTTAAGCCTTCACTTGCTCCCTCTGCGAAGAGGCTCGGTGAGGAGGGTCAAGCACTTTAGATCCATCCGCAAAAAGAGGGATTTTAATTCCTGTCACCATTCCCATTCTGACACGTCCATCCATGGTCTCCTGTTCTGCCACAATGAGGCCATCTCAGATTGGAAGAGCAGCAACTCATATTCTGTCTGGGCAATCTCCAACCTGATGGCATGAGCATTAATTTCTCCAATTTACAGTGTTTTCCCTCTCTCCCCTCCCACTTCCTCTATTCCCCACTTTGACCTCTTACTTGTTCTTCTCACCTGCCTGTCACCTCTCCCAGGTGCACCCTTCTCTAGCCTTTTTCACCTATCAGCTTTCAGCCCTCCCCCACTCACCTTGCTTCACCTACCACTTCCTTCCCTTTCCCCCGCCTTTTTATTCTGGTTTATTCCTCCTTCCTCCCAGTCCTGGTGAAAGTCTTGGCCCGAAATGCTGACTTTTTGTTCATTTCCATAGATGCCGCCTGACCTGCTGAGTTTCTCCAGTGTTTTGTGGGTGTTGCTCTGGATTTCCAGCGTTGTGTTTTATGAGAAATTTTGCAGTGTAGGTGCTGTCACTTGGCTGTACGCCAGCAGAGGGCAGTAGGAGCACTCCACCATCGAGCCGACACTGCAGTATGAATCTCCCTGGTTCCCCGCACATTCTCTAAAACTGAAAGCCAATGACAATGAACATGGGAGGCCTTGCCCCTGCCAAGGGTTAACTCCATCTCTGCTCCAAGCACCAACCCACTCACAGCCCATTTACAGGAGCTTCTCCTTTCCACCCCTGAAGCAGAAACCACTGCTCTACCCCCTGACATCTCCCCTCCTGAGACCTAGGTCTGGTCAGTAACCCCAGCTGTTTAATTCCAGTTCCAGGGTCCTGTTGAGTTGAGATAGGAATACCCCCTATTACTTTTGCACACCTGGGGGGAGATCCAGAAATCCAGGGATCTAGACAGCGTAGCAGTAGGCAGGTAGTGCAGGAGTCCCCTGAGGTCATCTCCCTCCTAAACAGGTATACTGTTTTGGATACTGTTGGGGGAGATGTCTCATCAGGGGAAGGCAGCAGCAGCCGAGTTCATTGCACCATGGGTGGCTCTGTGGCACAGGAGGGAAGGAAAAGGAGTGGGAGAGCTATAGTGATAGGGGATTTGTTTGTAAGGGGAATAGATAGGCGTTTCTGCGGCCGCAAAAGAGACTCCAGGATGGTATGTTGCCTCCCTGGTGCAAGGGTCAAGGATGTCTCTGAGCGGCTGCAGGACATTCTGGAATGGGAGGGTGAACAGCCAGTGGTCGTGGTGCACATAGGTACCAACGATATAGGTAAAAAACGGGATGAGGTCCTACAAGGTGAATTTAGGGAGTTAGGAGATAAACTAAAAAGTAGGACCACAAAGGTAATAATCTCTGGATTACTACCAGTGCCACGTGCTAGTCAGAGTAGAAATAGGAGGATATTTCAGATGAATACGTGGCTTGAAAAATGGTGTAAGGGGGAGGGATTCAAATTTCTGGGGCATTGGAACCAGTTCTGGGGGAGGTGGGACTGGTATAAACAGGACGGTCTGTACCTGGGCTGGACTGGAACCAATGTCCTAGGGGGAGCGTTTGCTACTGCTGATCAGGAGGCTTTAAACTAATGTGGCAGGGGGATGGGAACAAGTGCAGAGAGACAGAGGGGTGTAAAATGAGGGTAGAAGCAAAAGTAGTAAGGTGAAAAGTATAAGTGGCAGGCAGGCAAATCCAGGGCAAAAAGCAATAAGAGCCACTTTTCAACATAATTGTATAATGGCTAAGAGTGTTGTAAAAACAAGTCTGAAGGCTTTGTGTGTCAATGCGAAGAGCATTCGTAACAAGGTGGATGAATTGAATGTGCAGATAGTTATTAATGAATATGATATAGTTGGGATCACAGAGACATGGCTCCAGGGTGACCAAGGATGGGAGCTCAACATCCAGGGATATTCAATATTCAGGAGGGATAGACAGGAAAGAAAAGGAGGTGGGGTAGCATTGCTGGTTAGAGAGGAGATTAACGCAATAGAAAGGAAGGACATTAGCCTGGAGGATGTGGAATCGATATGGGTAGAGCTGCATAACACTAAGGGGCAGAAAATGCTGGTGGGAGTTGTGTACAGGCCACTTAACAGTAGTAGTGAGGTTGGGGATGGCATTAAACAGGAAATTAGAAATGCATGCAATAAAGGAACAGTAGTTATAATGGGAGACTTCAATCTACATATAGATTGGGTGAACCAAATTGGTAAGGGTGCTGAGGAAGAGGATTTCTTGGAATGTATGCGGGATGGTTTTCTGAACCAACATGTCGAGGAACCAACTAGAGAGCAGGCCATTCTAGATTGGGTATTGAGCAATGAGGAAGGGTTAGTTAGCAATCTTGTCGTGTGAGGCCCCTTGGGTAAGAGTGACCATAATATGGTGGAATTCTTCATTAAGATGGAGAGTGACATAGTTAATTCAGAAACAAAGGTTCTGAACTTAAAGAAGGGTAACTTTGAAGATATGAGACGTGAATTAGCTAAGATAGACTGGCAAATGATACTTAAAGGGTTGACAGTGGATATGCAATGGCAAGCATTTAAAGATCGCATGGATGAACTACAACAATTGTTCATCCCAGTTTGGCAAAAGAATAAACCAGGGAAGGTAGTGCACCCGTGGCTGACAAGGGAAATTAGGGATAGAATCAAGTCCAAAGAAGAAACATACAAATTAGCAAAAAAAAGCAGCACACCTGAGGACCAGGAGAAATTCAGAGACCAGCAGAGGAGGCCAAAGGGCTTAATTAGGAAAGGGAAAAAAGATTATGAGAGAAAGCTGGCAGGGAACATAAAAACTGACTGTAAAAGCTTTTATAGATACGCGAAAAGAAAAAGATTGGTCAAGACAAAAGTAGGTCCTTTACAGTCAGAAACAGGTGAATTGATCATAGGGAACAAAGACATGGCAGACCAATTGAATAACTACTTTGGCTCTGTCTTCACTAAGGAGGACATAAATAATCTTCCGGAAATAGTAAGGGACCGAGGGTCTAGTGAGATGGAGGAACTGAGGGAAATACATGTTAGTAGGGAAGTGGTGTTAGGTAAATTGAAGGGATTAAAGGCAGATAAATCCCCAGGGCCAGATGGTCTGCATCCCAGAGTGCTTAAGGAAGTAGCCCAAGAAATAGTGGATGCATTAGTGATAATTTTTCAAAACTCCTGAGATTCTGGATTAGTTCCTGAGGATTGGAGAGTGGTTAATGTAACCCCACTTTTTAAAAAAGGAGGGAGAGAGAAACTGGGGAATTATAGACTGGTTAGTCTGACATCGGTGGTGGGGAAAATGCTAGAGTCGGTTATCAAAGATGTGAAAACAGCACATTTGGAAAGAGGTGAAATCATCGGACAAAGTCAGCATGGATTTGTGAAAGGAAAATCATGTCTGACAAATCTTATAGAATTTTTTGAAGATGTAGCTAGTAGAGTGGATAGGAGAGAGCCAGTGGATGTGGTATATTTAGATTTTCAAAAGGCTTTTGACAAGGTCCCACACAGGAGATTAGTGTGCAAGCTTAAAGCACATGGTATTGGGGGTATGGTATTGATGTGGATAGAGAATTGGTTGGCATACAGGAAGCAAAGAGTGGGAGTAAACGGGACCTTTTCAGAATGGCAGGCAGTGACTAGTGGGGTACCGCAAGACTCAGTGCTGGGACCCCAGTTGTTTACAATATATATTAATGATTTAGACGAGGGAATTAAATGCAGCATCTCCAAGTTTGCGGATGACACGAAGCTGGGCGGCGGTGTTAGCTGTGAGGAGGATGCTAAGAGGATGCAGGGTGACTTGGATAGGTTAGGTGAGTGGGCAAATTCATGGCAGATGCAATTTAATGTGGATAAATGTGAGGTTATCCACTTTGGTTGCAAGAACAGGAAAACAGATTATTATCTGAACGGTGGCCGATTAGGAAAAGGGGAGATGCAACGAGACCTGGGTGTCATTGTACACCAGTCATTGAAGGTGGGCATGCAGGTACAGCAGGTGGTGAAAAAGGCAAATGGTATGTTGGCATTCATAGCAAAAGGATTTGAGTACAGGAGCAGGGAGGTTCTACTGCAGTTGTACAAGGCCTTGGTGAGATCGCACCTAGAATATTGTGTGCAGTTTTGGTCCCCTAATCTGAGGAAAGACATTCTTGCCATAGAGGGAGTACAGAGAAGGTTCACCAGATTGATTCCTGGGATGGCAGGACTTTCATATGAAGAAAGACTGGATCGACTAGGTTTATACTCACTGGAATTTAGAAGATTGGGGGAGGATCTTATTGAAACGTATAAAATTCTAAAGGGATTGGACAGGCTAGATGCAGGAAGATTGTTTCTGATGTTGGGGAAGTCCAGAATGAGGGGTCACAGTTTATGGATAAAGG
The DNA here is from genome assembly GCF_048418815.1 of Hemitrygon akajei. NCBI lineage: Eukaryota > Metazoa > Chordata > Chondrichthyes > Myliobatiformes > Dasyatidae > Hemitrygon > Hemitrygon akajei. The sequence goes on from NC_133132.1 coordinate 98,517,402, forward strand.
GGAAGCCTTTTAGGACCGAGATGAGGAAAAACTTCTTCACACAGAGAGTGGTGAATCTGTGAAATTCTCTGCCACAGGAAACAGTTGAGGCCGGTTCATTGGCTATATTTAAGAGGAAGTTAGATATGGCCCTTGTGGCTAAAGGGATCAGGGGGTATGGAGAGAAAGCAGGTACAGGGTTCTGAGTTGGATGATCAGCCATGATCATACTGAATGGCGGTGCAGGCTCGAAGGGCTGAATGGCCTACTCCTGCACCTATTTTCTATGTTTCTATTACATATCCAGGGGGTTGATACCCATCAACTTACCCTGACCACTATCATCTGCTGTCAGTCCTTGCTAAGACTCCATGATTAGTAGCCACCATTTACAGTGAGAGACAGCCCATAAACAGGACCTTTGGCCCACTGGAGTCTATGCTGACTATCAACAACACGTTTACACTAAGCATATATTCATTCCATTTTATTTTCACCAGTAACCGCACCCCCCCCCCCCCAACCACACAAGGACTGATTTACCAAAAGACATAAGAGCAGAATTAAGCCATTCAGTCCATCGAGTCTGCTCCACCATTCCATCATGGGTGATTTATTTTTCCGCTCATCCCCATTCTCCTGCATTCTCCCTGTAACCTTTCACCCGCTTACTAATCAAGAACCTATCAACCTCTGCTTTAAATATTCTCAAAGACTTGTGGCAATGAGTTTCACAGATTCAGCCCTCTCTACTAAAGGAAATCCTCCTCTGTTCTAAAGAGACATCCTGCTATTCTGAGGCTGTGCCCCTGCTCCTGGACTCTCCTATTATTGGAATCATCCTCTGCACATCCACTTTATCTAATCCTTTCAGCATTCAGTAGGTTTCAATGAGATTCCCCCTCATTTTTCTAGAGTCAGTCAGTACAGGTCCAGAGTCATCAAATGCTCCTCATATGTTAATCGGCTAAACTAGAGAAAGTTAATCACTTTTGCACTTCTTTAAATTACAGGAGAGGAGAAAAGGTGAAAACCTAAGAATAAGGTAAGAGACTATATTGTATGTTCGCATTTAAATATGATTTGTAGCAAAGCTATCACCAGCGACCCGAGTTCAGTTCCACTGCTCTCTATAGGGAGTTTGCACATTTAACCCCGTGACTGTGTTTGTTTCCTCGCACGTTTCAAAGGTGAAAGGATTAGTGGGTGTAATTGGTCGGCGCGGGCTCCTGTCCTGCCAAACAAACACTTAAAGAAGAGAAATGTGGAAGGCACAGTGTCACTGCCTCACAGCGCCAGAGATTGGGGTTCAGTCCTGACCTCTGGCGCTGTCTGTGTGGAGTTTGCACGCTCTCTCTGTGATTCCCGAGTTTTCTGCTTCCCTCCCCATCCCAAAGAATTGCAGTTAATTGGCTGTAGTAAATTGCCCCTTTAAGTAGGCGAGTGTTAGAATCACGGGGGGTGGGGGATGCAGGGAATGTGGGGGCAGTAAAATAGAAATGGTTGATGTGGTTTCAGTGGGCAAGGGCCTGGCTCATCCCACATTCCCCATTGTGTTAAATCTCAAAGTGTATATTAAATGAAATGGGTCTTGGCACAGACTTCAGTACAAAGAAACTTTACAAATGTAAGTTCAAAGGTCAAAAATTTCATATTTCAAAGTGCATTTTATATCAATGTACATGTGCCCTCAGTAGCCACATTTGTTTAGGTGAATCTGCATACCTCATTTATGCAAATATCTATTCAGCCAATCATGTGGCAGCAAGTCATTGTACAAAAGCATGCAGACGTGTCAAGAGATTCAGTTGTTTAGACTAAACTTCAAAATGGGGAAGAAATGTGATCTAAATGACATTAGCCATAGAATGAAATTTGGTGCCAAATGGCATGGCTGGAGCGTCTTAGAAACTGAGCATCTCCTGGGAATTTCATGCACAAGTCTCTAGAGTTCAAAGGAAATGGTACAAAAAACAAAAAAAAAAATCCAGTTCAGTGGATGAAAAAGCCTTGTTTAATGAGAGAGGGCAGACAAGAAAGGCCAGACTGGTTCCAGCTGACAGGAAGGTGTCAGTAACTCAAGTAACCACACAGTGGTGTGCTGAAGAACATCTCTGAATGCACAACGTTGAATTGAATTGACATTATTTCTTACATCCTTCACATACGTGAGGAGTAAAAATCTTTATGCTCCATCTCTGAATATGCAATTTATAGTAATTTGTAATATATAGTATGTACAACAAAACAGTCAATATAGCATAGAAATACAATTGTATCCATCTGATGGCCTGGTGGAAGAAGCTTTCCCAGAGCCTGTTGGTCCTGGCTTTTATGCTGCAGTACTGTTTCCCGGATGGTAGCAGCTGGAACAGTTTGTGGTTGGGGTGACTTGGTCCCCAATGATCCTTCAGGCCCTTTTTACATGCCTGATGCTGTAAATATCTTGAATAGTGGGAAGTTCACGTCCACAGATGCGCTGGGCTGTCCGCACCACTCTCTGCAGAGTCCTGTGATTGAGAGAAGTACAGTTCCCCCACCAGGCAGTGATGCAGCCCAGTCAGGATGTTCTCAATTGTGCCCCTGTAGAAAGTCTTTAGGATCTGGGGACTTATGCCAAACTTCTTCAGCCGTCTGAGGCGAAAGAGGTGCTGTTGTGATTTTTTTTTCACCTCACAGCCGGTATGTACAGACCAGTGAGATCCTTGGTGATGTTTAAGCCGAGGAACTTAAAGCTGTTCGCCCTCTCAATCCCAGATGCATTGATATCAATAGGGGTTAGCCTGTCTACGTTCCTCCTGTAATCCACAATCAGCTCCTTTGTTTTTGCAATGTTGAGGGAGAGAGTGTTTTCTTGACACCACTGTGTCAGGGTGATGACTTCTTGAAGTCACCTTGGAGAAGTCATCACCCTTGAAGTGGATAGGTGACAGCAGCAGAAGACCTCACTGGGTTCCCCTCTAATGTCGAATAAAGTGGCCACGGAGTGTATACAGTCGGCCCTCCTTATCCACGGATTCTACCAACCGCGGATCGGGAAAACCCAGAAGTGCTCTTCCAACACTTGTTGTTTGAGCATGTACAGACTATTTTTTCTTGTCATTATTCCCTGAACAGTACAGTATAACAACTATTTACATAGCATTTACATTGTATTAGGTATTACAAGTAATCTAGAAATGAACAGTACAGGCAGTCCCCGAGTTATGAATGAGTTCCATTCCTGAGTCCGTCTTTAAGTCGGATTTGAAGTCGGAACAGGTATATCTGGTATTATGTAGTGTCAGTAAGTCAAACGTTTTTCTTAGTATTTAGTACATATTTTACCTTTCTATGCATATAGAACACTTAAGAAACATACATATTTCAATAATTAAACCACTGTGTTGCTTAGTAATAATTGTAGCTTTCATCGGGGCAGGGCCTTTCAAATGCTCCATTAAAATTGTTCCAATCGTTGACCGACTGTAGCCTAACGCTTTTCCAATGACCGATGGCGTTTCACCTCTTTCCGATCGCTTTATTATTTCCACCTTATTTTCAACTGCAATCGTGATTATTTTCGTGAACAGAAACACTGTGGAGCTACGCCGGGTCCTAATGTCCACAGCATTGAGACAGGTTAAATAAAGTCTGGGGTTCCGCTGGGTCCTAAAGACCACCGCACTGGAGCAGGTTAAATAAGGGACTTGAGCATCTGCATATTTTGGTATCCGCGAGGGGGGGGGGGTGGTCCCGAAACCAATCCCCCGCCGATAAGGAGGGCCGGCTGTATTATCATACTACATATTACCTTGAGGTCCCAATGCGCAAAAGAAAACATGCAAATAAAAAAAAATCTAAATACTGGGAACGTAAGTCTTTGGTTCCTTGAAAGTGAGTCTATAGGTTGTGGAATTAGTTCAGAGTTCAGAATCAGGTTTACTATCACTGGTGTGTGACATGAAATTTGTTAACTTAGCAGTAGCAGTTCAATGCAATACATTAATATAGAAGAAGAAAATGAAATAATATAATAATAAGTAAATCAATTACAGTATATGTTGCGGTTACCTGCACTGGTTCAGGAGTCGTATGATTGAACTGTTCCTGAACCTGGTGGTGTGGGACACAAGGTTCCTGTACCTCCTGCCCGATGGTAGTAGTATTAGTTCCATTGGCCTGAGCTGGGGTGTGTGTAGAAGGTAACAGGCCGGTAAGGGGTGAGAGTGCTACAGGGGAAGAGATGTAGTCCACCAGTAACATAAAGGGCAGCTGTGTAATTTCTATACATCACAGGGAGTACCATGGTGGATCTCCTGTACACCCCTCCTTTCACCATAAACTCAAAGTGCATCCTTAAATGTTACTCTCTCTCCACTTTGCGTTCCTTTATAACTCTCCTTTTCACTCCTCCCCTAATGTATCATTAAGTAACCTCAATGCCAAAGGTGGACAAGTCATGTTCCTGTGCTGTGGCTGGCAAGATTATTTAAGGAACAACACACAAAACGCTGGTGAAGCTCAAAGGAATAAACAGCCGATGTTTCAGACTGGGGCCTTTCATTGGGACCTGTCGACTGGTTATTCCCTTCTAAACTGTAGACACCTCCTGACCTGCTGAGTTCCTCCAGCATTCAGTTTGTTGCTTCGGATCTCCAGCAGCTCTTTGTGTTGAAAGGTTATTTACTCCTTTCTATTTATGTTTTTTTTCTTGATTAAAATGAACAAATCCAGCATGAAGGAATTTACTAACAAAGGAATAATCGGTGAAGGCGGATTTGGCTGTGTTTATAAAGCAAAGCATTCTGTTGATGAAACGTTCTATGCGATCAAGGAAATACCTACACGGGATGAGTGAGTGTATTTTTTTTCTTCCTCTTTAAACTGTTAACCTCAGCCAGCTACGAATGGAGGTTAGAGATTACTTGAAGCTGTTTGTGAAATGTTCAGGTTCTGGCTGAAGCCTGGCATAGTGGGCAGTGCAGTGCTTTACTGTGCCAGCAGTTAGAAAATTGGTGTTGTGTTCCCACCTCTGTCTGTAAATAATTGCACGATCTCCCTGTGACTTCCTCCGGGTGCACCAGTTTCATCCCACATTCTAAAAGATGAAATGAAAGATGTTTCCTGTACTTGGAGAATGTAGTCTGAGGTTGTACCATTGGGCAGGTGTAATGAGAGCTTTTATGGAATTGAAATGAAAGCAGAATTGGACAACTTGACCTTCCCAACATTTTTATTCACTTATCCAATATTTTATTATCCAGTATATTGTTATCAAATTGCTGTTAAGGGGAGCAAGAAAGTATTTTATGAGGTCCTTTTGCTAGAGTGGATGTTGAGAGGATGTTTCCTACAGTGGGGAGTCTAGGACCTGAGGACACAGCCTCAGAATAGAGAAATGTGCTTGAATTTCACCAGAGGGTGGTGAATCAGTGGAATTCATTGCCACAGATGCATCTGGAGGCCGAGTCATTGGATATATTTAAAGTGGAGGTTGATGGGTTCTTGAATAGTCAGGGCTTCAAAGGTTACAAGGAGAAGGCAGGAGAATGGAGTTGAGGGATAGTAAATCAGCCATGATGGAATGGCTGACAGATCTGATGGGCCAAAATGTGGTCTAAAATGTACAGGTTAGCTTCAGTGAATTGTGGGCATGCTATGTTGGCGCTGAAAGCATAGCAGCACTTGTGGGCTGCCCCCAGCACATCTTTGGGCTGTGTTGCTTGTTGAGGCAAATGACACGTTTCAGTGTAACTTGGAGTTGGCAGTGCTTTCACGGGCCGGAGGATGGTGCATGAAGGTGGAATGAACTCAGTGGATGTACAAGAGATGTTTGTAGAATGTGTTAAAGGGTGACACAATTGTACAACCGTTGGAACCAGTGTCCACAGCTCCAGAGACTCCTGACCTCAAGCACTGTCTGTGTGGAGTTTGCACGTTCTCCCTCTCAACCAGAAGAAAGCAGCACGGTGAGAAGTACAGCCTTTATCGAATGGCGGCGCAGATGTGATGGGTTGAATTCTGCTGCTGTGTCTTATGGTCTCTTAGTGGTCTGGAGTCCGCCACCACCTAAAGGCAGGCGGCTGGTTAATTGCCCACTGTAAATCAGCCCCAGTGTGTGGGGAGTGGTAGAATCTGGGGACGAGGGGTAATTGTCCACTGTAAATCAGCCCCAGTGTGTAGGGAGTGGTAGAATCTGGGGACGAGGGGGTAATTGTCCACTGTAAATCAGCCCCAGTGTGTGGGGAGTGGTAGAATCTGGGGACGAGGGGTAATTGTCCACTGTAAATCAGCCCCAGTGTGTAGGGAGTGGTAGAATCTGGGGACAAGGGGGTAATTGTCCACTGTAAATCAGCCCCAGTGTGTGGGGAGTGGTAGAATCTGGGGACGAGGGGGTAATTGTCCACTGTAAATCAGCCCCAGTGTGTAGGGAGTGGTAGAATCTGGGGTCGAGGGGGTAATTGTCCACTGTAAATCAGCCCCTGTGTGTGGGGAGTGGTAGAATCTGGGGACGAGGGGTAATTGTCCTCTGTAAATCAGCCCCAGTGTGTGGGGAGTGGTAGAATCTGGGGACGAGGGGTAATTGTCCACTGTAAATCAGCCCCAGTGTGTGGTGAGTGGTAGAATCTGGGGACGAGGGGTAATTGTCCACTGTAAATCAGCCCCAGTGTGTGGGGAGTGGTAGAATCTGGGGACGAGGGGTAATTGTCCACTGTAAATCAGCCCCAGTGTGTGGGGAGTGGTAGAATCTGGGGACGAGGGGTAATTGTCCACTGTAAATCAGCCCCAGTGTGTGGTGAGTGGTAGAATCTGGGGACGAGGGGTAATTGTCCACTGTAAATCAGCCCCAGTGTGTGGGGAGTGGTAGAATCTGGGGACGAGGGGTAATTGTCCACTGTAAATCAGCCCCAGTGTGTGGGGAGTGGTAGAATCTGGGGTGGGAGAGATGAGAATGTGGGAGAGAATAAAAATGATTGGAGTAGGAGTGGTGTAAGGTGAATGACTGCGCATTCAAAGGGTCTGTTTCTGCGCTGTATGACTTTGAGTCATTGTATACAGCAGTTTTCCAGAGACCAAGGAGTTGTGTCAAATAGAAAGAGATAGCTGCTTGTACAACAGTGGTTTGAGGGGAACATCAAACTACTTAGAACATACAACAGTGCGCCAATCCTGGAGCAGGATTCTTGGGTGAACCCCTAGATGGCACTCTTGGGTGCTTGGTCTGTCCAGCAGGGGAGAAAAGAATGAGACTTGTGTTTCTACGCTCAGGTATTCCAACACACGCTATCATTGAAGTGCTTTTTAAAATTATAAATGTGGGAAATTTGCCAAGAATCAGATTATTTTGGGTGCTTTATATTTAAGTAGAACATAGAATGGTACAGCATAGTCCAGTCCATTCAGCCCACAATATTGTACCATTCTTTAACCTACTCTTAAGTTCAATCCAACCTACATATCTCTCCATTTTTTGATCATCCATGTGCCTATCTGTTAGTCTCTTAAAAGTTGCCAATATATCTGCCTCTACCATCACCCCTAGCAGTGTATCACACTTACCACCTGTATGTAAAAAAAATCTGACATACTCCCTGTACTTTTGTATTAGCCATTTCCAACCTGGGGGAAAGGTGCTGGCTGTCCACTCTATAAGTGGATGCTGTCAGCCCAAAGAGAAAAGCCCTAGCTTGCTCAGCCGATGCTCCTGCTCTCTAATCCTGGTGAATCATCCCGATGGCTGATCTGTGCTTAACGGCATTGCTTTGATGAACCTGCCTTCTCGTGAGACTTTGACTCTGACATGTTGCCTTTAATCTCCAATTAGAAGCACCAGACGAGAGGCCGTGGTTTTGGCAAATATGGAACATCCCAACATTGTTCGATACCACACTTCCTGGTTTGAAGAGAGGTAATGAGACAATAGACGTAAGTTTTGTTGCTGCATAAAATTTGTAATTACACACAGTGGCTACTTTATTAGATATAGGAATGGAATGCGGTGTGGTTCACTGCTGCTGTAGCCCATCCATTTCAAGTTTCAATGTGCTGTGCATTCAGAGATGCTCTTGTGCATTCCACTACTGTAATGCGTGGTTATTTGAGTTATTGTCACCTTTATCCAGTCTGGCCATTTTCCTCTGACCTCTCTCATTAACGAGGCATTTTTGCCCAAGAACTGCTGCTCACTGGATGTCATTTGTTTTTCGCACCATTCTCTGCAAACTCTAAAGACTGTTGTGTGTGGCAATCTCAGGAGATTAACAGTTTCTGAAATACTTCAACCACCCTGTCTGGCACTAACAATCATTCACAGTCAAAGTCACTTAGATCACGTTTCTTCCACATTCTGATGTTTGGTCTGAACAACAACTGAAGCTCTTGACCTTTTATGCATTGATTGCTACGACATGATTGGCTGATTAGATATTTGCATTAATGAGCTTAAGACCCTAAGAAATAGCAGAATTAGGCCATTTGGCCCATCATCTGCTCCTCCATTTCATCATGGCTGATGCATTTTCCCTCTCAACCCTAATCTCCTGCTAATCTCCCATACCCCTTCATGCCCTGAGTAATCAAAAAAACCTCTGCCTTAAATATACCCAATGACTTGGCCTCCAGAGCTGCCTGTGGCAACAAATCCAACAGATTCCCCACACTCCGGTTGAAGAAATTCCTTCTCACCTTCGTTTTAAAAGGATGCCCTCTATTCTAAGGCTGTGTCCTCTGGACCTAGACACCCTCACCGTGGAAACACCCTCTTCACTTCCATTCTAGGAGGCCTTTCAATGTTTGATAGGTTCTATCAAGTCACTCCTCGTTCTTCTGAATTCTAGTGAATGCAGGCCCTTCTGTATATTTCTTACTACCGCACACAAAATGCTGGAGGAACTCAGCAGATCAGGAAGCATTTATGGAGAGGAATAAAGAGTCGATGTTTTGGGCTGAGACCCTTTATCAGGATTAATGAATGAGTTGTGACGAATGGTCACTTCTGCACTCTCACCCTCTGCACTCGCTTTGAAGCTTCAATCTCCCTCATTGCTTTCATTGGCGAATAATTGGGGCTTTAATTGGCAAAATGGAGACAAACATGGGTTTGAGCCGTGTCCTGTAGCCTGCCCGCTACAAAGTTCGTGCACGCTGCCTCGGCCTCCCGGAATCCTGTGCTGGAACACCCAAACATCTGCACTCACCTCGATGTTTCAGTCGCCCTCATTGCTTTAATCGGCGAATGATAGAAGCTTCAATTGGTGAAATGGAGTCAAACACTGGCTTGTGCGGCATCCTGCAGCCTTCTCACCACAAGGTTCGCTCACTCTGCATCTGCCTCCCAGAATCATCTCGGAGACTGCAGAGTGCTGAAGCACCCAAACAGCAAAACACAGGCTTCAACAGTTCCAGAATCTCATTCAATGTGAGAAACAAACAAACATAAAAGAAGTGAAAAAGATGGTTTCATGATTTATCCAGAAGATGTTGGCCAAAGGAGCATTGTACGCAGGCGCCATCTTGACTAGAAGTCTGTGTGTGTGACTGCATAAAGTTTCTTAAACATGCAGGCTATCTTTTCATAGTTTCTTGTTCATGATTTTTCAAAACTTACAATTTCTTTTTTTGAATTACGCTGTTGCAGGGATAACAAGACATACCTGTACATCCAAATGAAGTTGTACGAGAAGAGCTTAAATGTCTGGATACAAGAAAGCTATCAGCAACAGCGGACCGAAGTTTCCTTAAGCATAATGCGTCAATTGTTGGATGGTGTTGAGTACATTCATCGGGAGAAGTTGATTCATCGGGATCTGAAGGTCAGACTATTGAGATTGTGGTTGTCTTATAACTGTAAGGGTTGTCTAGTCAGCATGGGATTGTGCATGGTGTTCATGTCTAACCAATCTCACAGAGTTTTTTGAGGAAGTTACCAGGAAAGCAGATGAAGGCAAAGCAGTGGATGTTGTCTACATGGACTTTAGCAAGGTAATTGACAAAGTCCCGCATGGGAGGCTTGTCAAGAAGGTTCAGTCACTCAGCATTCAACATGAGGTATTAAATTGAATTAGAGATTGGCTTTATGGGAGAAGCCAGAAAGTGGTAATAGAGGGTTGCCTCTCTGAGAGAAGGCCTGTGACTAGTGGTGTGCTACAGGGATCGGAGCTGGGTCCTTTGTTGTTTGTCATCTATATCTATGATTGGATGATAATGTGATTAACTGGATCATCAAATTTGCAGATGACACCAAGATTGGGGGTGTAGTGCACAGTGAGGAAGGCTGTCATGGCTTGCATAGGGATCTGAACCAGCTGGAAAATGGGCCGAAAAATGGCAGATGGAATTTAATGCAGACAAGTGTGAGTTTTTGCACTTCAGTAGAACCAACCAGGGAAGGCCTTACACAGTGAATGGCAGGAAACTAAGGAATGTGGTAGAACAAAGGGATCTGGAAATACAGGGCCATAATTCATTGAAAGTGGCATCACCTGCAGATGGGGTCATAAAGAAAGCTTTTGGCACATAGGCCTTCATAAGTCTAAGTATTGATCACAGGAGATGGGATGTTATGTTGAAGTTGTGAGGCCTCATTTGGAGTATTGTGTGCAGTTTGGTCACCTACCTCCAGGAAAGGTTGAAAGAGTACGGAGAAAATTTACAAGAATGTTGCCGGGTTTGGAGGACCAGAGTTATAAGGAAACATTGAATAGGTTAGGACTGTATTCTTTAGAGTGTAGAAGATTGAGAGGAGATTTGAAAAGGGTGTACAAAATTATGCAGGGTATAGATAGGGTATAGATAGGCTTTTTCTACTGAAGTTGGGTGGGACAACAACTAGAGATTATAGGTTAAGGGTGAAAGGTGAAAAGTTTAAGGGGAACATAAGGGGAAACTTTTTCAGTCAGAGGGCCATGAGAGTGTGGAATGAGCTACCAGCACAAGTGGTGTAAGCAAGCTCAATTTCAACATTTAAGAGATGTTTGAATAGGTACATGAATGGTAGGAGTATGGAAGGCTATGGTCCCAGTGCAGGTTGATAAGCAATATAAATGGTTTCAGCATGGACTAGATGGGCCAAAGGGCCTGCCTCTGTGCTGTACTTCTTTATGACTCTCTGTGAACTCACTCCCACATCACAATAGTGACTGTGCCTTCATTGGCACTTCTCACTTTGGTCTTCAAGCTCCCAATAGCCTCCCTCTGCAACACTCTGCTAACTCATTTTACAACTCACTAGGCGACTCACCCGCCCACCCACACACTCGTGGGAGTAAACCCTCCACACTACCAATCTTTCCTCTTCTCTCCCACTCCTGATGCAGCGTCTCCGCCTGAAGATTTCCACTTACACCTTCTGCCCCCACGGATGCCCCTCCCACCCCTAGAGTTCTTGTCACTGATGGCCCATATTTGCCGTGTGTAGTGGCCACAGTGGGTGTTGACGGTGTGAAGGCAGGACTGTGTATACTGCTCTGCCTCCTCTGGCAGTGTTGCCCTAGTGACTAAAGGGCATGACCCCAGGTGGTGGCCTGGTTTAGAACTGCTTGACCACTCTGGATTAGACTCCAGATGTTCATAGGGATCAGGTCTATTAACACTGGCAGCAGCACAGTGCATTATGTAAAATATCCATCACATTATAAGACAAACTATATAAAAATAAGTAGTGCAGAAAAGAGTAAAAGCTAGTGAGTTAAGCACTGTAAACTGAAGGTTTTGCAGATGCTGAAAATAGCAAATGTTGGTGGAACTCGACAAGTCAGGCAGCATCTATGGAGAGGAATGAAGAGTTGATGCTTTGGGCCAAGATCCCTTTTAAGGACTGATGCTGGAATCCAGAGTAACACTCACAAAATGCTGGAAGAACTCAACAGCTCAGGCAGCATCTATGAAGGGGAATAAATAGCTGAAGTTTCAGGCCGAGACACTTCATCAGGACTTGGCCTCCTTTATTGTTGTGCTTCAAGAGCCCAGTTAAATACCTGAGTGTTGTGAGGGTCTCGGCCTCCTCCCCACCCTTCTCCCTCACTCCCAGGCAGTGTGCTCCGCGTAATCTCTTGTGTTTGTTATTAAAGGCCGTGGCCCAGTTTTGGGATAGCAGGTCCCTGATGGCCAGAACAGAAGGGCTTTTCTGTTCCAAATAAGTGACGTAAGAATCTAAGAAAGGCTGTTCAGGAGGAAGTCACAGCGTTGCTTTACAAAAAGGAAGTAATGTTTATACATACTATTACCTACTTGCACTCCATTTTGTCTGCAGCTTTTACACTTAATTCTGCACTCAAAGTTTCAAACTACATATATGTTGTTGTATACCACCCTGAACTTCATTTGCTTGTAGGCATTCACAGTACAACAAAGAAACACTATAGAAGCAATGAAAAAACTACACACAAACACTGAAAAACAACCAATGTTTGTAAAAGAAAACCAACTATGCAAACACCTAATAATAACAATAATGAATAAATAATTAAATAAAATACTGAAAAGATGAGTTGGAGAGTGGGTCTGTAGGTTGTGGAATCAGTTCAGAGTTGAGGTGAGTCAAGTTATCCACGCCAGTTCAGGAGCCTGATGGCTGAAGATTAATAACTGTTCCTGAACTTGGTGCTGTTGGACCCAAGGCTCTTGTATCTCCTCCCCAATGGCAGTATTGGGAAGAGATCACGACCAGGATGGTGGGTTCCTTGATGAGGGACACTGCTTTCTTGTGGCAGTGCTGCTTGCAAATGTGCCCATTGGGGGGGGCAGGACTTTGCCTGTGAGGGACAGGGCTGTATCCATCACTTCTTGTCAGCTCTCTGCACGTGGGTACTTGCTTCCATACCAGGCCATGATGCAGCCAGTCAGGGTACTGTCCTGCTATTGTTATTGTTTGACCTTGTTCTACCTTGATGCACTGTGTAATAATATGTGATGGATACAGCCCAGATCCCACACCGCCATCTTCAGGAACAGTTCAACCATCAGGCCCCTGAACCGGCGTGGATAACTTCACTCACCTCAACCCTGAACTGATTCCACAACCTACGGACCCACTTTCAAGGATTCTACAAACTGAAGTTTTCAGCATTATTTATTTGTTATTTATTATTATTAAATTTGTTTGTATTTACACAGTTTGTCATCTTTTGCACATCTCCCTTTGTAGTTTTTCATTGATTCTATTGTATTCCTCTGTTCTACTGTGATTGCCCCCAGGAAAATGAATCTCGGTAATATATAGCAACATACACGTACTTTGATAATAAATTTACTTTGAACTTTGATTTGATCTGTATGAACAGTATGCAAGACAGGCTTTTCACCACATGGCTATAATGAACCAATACCACTAACAAAATAACTGTCTTGATTTTAAAAAAACAGCCGGCAAACATCTTCCTTATCGAAGGAGAGAAGCTGGAAGCAAAAATTGGTGACTTTGGCCTCGTTAGGGCGAACGATCAGAGTTCACACACCAAGCACGTTGGGACACCTTACTACATGAGCCCAGAACAGGTGGGGAGACAGAAACACTCTCGGTACCACTGAAGCACTGAAACCTCTGCCTGCTCGAGTCTATACCTCTTCCTGTTCTTTCCATCCAAAGGGAATCTCGATACAATCACGGCTGAGGCCTTGGAGTGACCTTGGCAACTGATTACTCAGTCGGTGGTCTCTTAAAGCCTTCCTAAGCCCATTGTTCTGTGTAGTGTAAGGGAGAACAGTCCAGGCCATTCCTGTCTCTCCACAGAGCCAGATACTTCCTGACCTTCTCCAGAGCCTGCTGTCTAGAACAAGGCTTGATGTTCCAGGCAGGAGCACCATCCTTATTTTAGTTATGTAGAAATACAGCACAGTAACAGACCCTCCTGGCCCAATGAGCCCAATGGCACCCATGTGACCAATTAACCTGCTAACCCGTACATCTTTGGGATGTGGGAGGAAACCAGAGCACCTGGCGGAAACCCACACAGTCACAGTGAGAATGTACAAACTCATTACAGACTGTGGTGGGAATTGTAATAGCGTTATGCTAATGGCTATGCTAGCCTGCCACCCTCCCAAGTATTGCCATGCTTCCACCACCAACGTAGCATGCTTAGAACTCACTGACCCTAATCCTTATCTCTTTGAAATGGAACAACCAGCAGAAGCCCATGTGGTTACGGGGAGAACATCAAACTGCTTATGGGAATTGAACCCCGATCTTCTGATCTCTGGCCCTGTAAAACTACTGCGCTACTGTGCTGCTGTAAGACACCCCACAGTTTCAGGGTTGTTGCTGGAAGATGTGTGAATCTCTCTGGGATCCCCAAGTGCGGGGATTGACAAGCAGCGATATCACTTCTTGTGCCATTTCCTCCACTGTAGTGTGACAGTCACACCCAGTGGGGGTATCCTGCCTCTGGGGCAATGGGGAAGTTAAGTTGTCACTTCAGTTATTTCTGATTCCCAGTAGAGCTCCACTAGTCCATTATCCAACTGCTCAAAATTCCAACAGGAACCCAATTCCTGGGATCACTTAAACTCACCATGGCCCCGGTTCCAATGGTCCCTTCAATTCAAAGAATTCCCAATTCCCACAATCCCTTTAACATGTAGTTATTTTAGGCTAAATATGTAACTATTTTATATCTTTACAATTTTGTAAAATATCTGAACAGGCTTATTGCTTTCCACTTATTCTTGCATTTTACTTGTGTGGGTATAAGGCAGAAAGCAGAGACAAAACATTAAATGATCATTTGTCCTTCTGAAGAATATAGTTCATGATCGTACTTTTTCTGGGGAGCGTATACAAGTTTTTGTTTTTATTTTATTTATTAAGTGGTACAGCATGGAGTAAGCCCATCTGGTTTTTCGAGCCATGCCGCCCCAGTAAGCCCCAATGAAATGTGATTAACTGGACCCTAATTATGGACAATTTACAATGACCAATTAACCTGCCTGGCACATTTTTGGACTGTGGGAGGAAAGTGGAGCACCTGGAGAAAACCCATGGGGAGGAAACACAGAGACTCATTACAAAATGAACTCCTAACTCTGGAACACTCTGAGCTGTAAGAGCATCACACTAACAGCTTCTTTGAGCATGGAATTCGGCCAACTGTAGTTGTTACAGAATATGGTCCTTTAACTCTCTATCATGTTGTATATACTATATATACTTTAATTCTGATTCCCATTCCAGCTCGTCAATCCATGGCCTCTCTTGTGCCAGGATGAGGCCACCCTCAGGGTGGAGGAGCAACACCTTATATTTTGTCCGAGTAGGCTCCAACTTGATGGCATGAATATCGATTTCTCCTTCCCCTAAAAAAAATTCCTTCCCCTCCTCCCTTCTTCTAACTCTGGCCACTTCTTCTCACAGATACTTTGGGACACGGCAAAAATCCAGCTTCCTCCAACAAAAAGCTGTTTTTCTTTCTTAAACAACTTAGTTGTGCGTTTAACCACTTTTTGCCTTCAAACGAGGAAGCTGCCTGGACTAGAAACTGAGTTGTAGGATTCATCAAAGCTATATGTGCTCCAGAAGAGAGTACGATCAGGAACGGTGAATACGTACAGACAGCAGCCACGTGATTCGGAACCTCCTGTACCTAATAAAGTGGCCACTGAGTGTATGTTCGTCACCTTCAATCATTCCATGTGAAAGTCACTTGGATCACATTTCTTCCCCATTCTGATGTTTGGTCTGAACAATAACTGAACCCCTTGACCCTGTCGGCATGCTTTTATGTATTGAGTTGCTGCCACATGATTGACTGATCAGAACAAAGAGGTGGACAGGTGTACCTAATAAAGTGGTCTCTGACTGTACATATGCAGTGGCCTCAAAGTGGGGAATTCCAGCGTGGGATCGCTCCATTTCTCATCCTTCTTGTCTTCTCTCTCCCTCCCTCCCTCTAGCTCAGAGGGGACGACTACAACCACAAGGTCGACATCTTTGCCTTGGGACTGATCTTCTTTGAGCTCCTCTGGATGTATCAGGGCTCTGCATCAGAAAAACATGAGGTACGTATGACAGTAACGTGTGGCCAGAGGAAAGTCCCGGGACCAGGGCCCAATCTTGGGGAGAGAGGGAGGGTGTGAGGCACGTGGAGGGTTAGAAATGTCAGGAGAGAAGACGGAGGGGCAAGGGAAGATCAGAGTGGGAGAGGAACGTACAACATAGAGCATTACTGCCCAGTACCGGCCCTTCAGCCCACGAGATCAATCTAGCCCTTCCCTCCTACACAGTCCCCAATTTATCTGTCAGTTATTTTCCTAAGAGTTTCTTAAATGTCTCTAATGTATCTCCCACTAGCAGCACATTCCACACAGCCATCACTTTCTGTGTAAAGAACTATCTCTGGCATTCTCCCTATGCTGTCCTCCAGTCACCTTATAATTATGGCCCTTGGTATTAGCCATTTCCATCTGGGAAAACGACTCTATCTATACTTAGCTTGTACTCAAGATGCTAGGGTTATTGGAGGGGGAGGGAAGAGGTGTGTGGGGGTTGGGGTGTCAGGGAAAGGGTTGGAGGGGTGTGGGAGAGAGGAATGGTAGGGAGGGCTAAAGGGGGGAAGTAAATGGGATTGGAAGGGAAAGATTAGAGGATGTGGGATGCAGTAATGGACGAGGGTTTAGGGGAAGGGTAGGATTGATGGGAGGGTAGAAAGTGGAGGGAGTTGGAGAAGGGAGAGGGAATAGGAGGGGGAGAATGAGGAAGGGAGTGGAGAGACGGAGTTGATAGATGAGGGTATACAGAGAAGATGGAGGAGGCAGAGGGATTGGAGAGGTATAGGCTGGGTGAGAGGCTGAGAGGGAGATGAATGGTGTACATTGGGAACGAGATAGAGTAGAAGTGCGGGGAGGTCAAACATACCCCTCCTTCGTGTGTCATGGGGGAGTGTGTAGAAGTACTTCAGGTGATGAAGGGGAGAGGATGTGAAGGTGAAGGGGTTGGAGGGTCTTACTCACCAGAAGCACAACACGGCTAGGCTGTGGTCGAGAATTACCCCAGGAATGAAAGGGTTAACATATGAGGAGTGTTTGAAGGCTCTGAGCCTTTGCTTGCTGGAATTTAGAAGAATGGGGAGGGAGTCGGAATCTCATTGAAATGTATTGAATATTGAAAAGCACAGCTAGAGTGGATGTGGAGAGGATGTTTCCAATAGTGGGGGAGTCTAGGACCAGAGGGCACAGACTCCGAATACAAAGACGTCCCTTTAGAACAGAGATGACGAGATCCCCCCACATTCTTCTAAATTCCAGTGAGTACAGGTCCCAAGCTGCCAAATGCTCCTCATATGTTAACCCTTTCATTCCCGGAATAATCCTCGTGAACCTCCTCTGGACTCTCTCCAATGACAACACATCCTTTCTGAGATATGGGGTCCAAAACTGTTGACAATACTGTAAACACAGTCTGACTAGTGTCTTATAAAGCCTCAGCATTATCTCCTTGAAATAAATGCCAACATTGCTTTTCCCTTCGTTACCACAGACTCAACCTGTAGATTAACCTTTTGGGAGTTTTGCACGAGGACTCCCAAGTCCCTCTGCGCGTATGATGTTTGAACCTTCTCCCCATTTAGATAATAGTTGGCACTATTGTTTCTTTTGCTAAAATTCATTATCATACATTTCCCAAAAACTGTATTCCATCTGCCACATTTTTGCCCATTCTTCCAATTTGTCTAAGACCTGCTGCAATTCCATTGCTTCCTCAGCACTACCTACCTCTCCTCCTATCTTTGTATCATCCACAAACTTTGCCATAAATCCAACAATTCCATTATCTAATCTTTGACAAACAATGTGAAAAGTAGCTGCCTCAGTACTGACCCCAGAGGAACACCAGTCACTGGCAGCCAATCAGAAAAGGCTCCTTTTCTTCCCACTCGCTGCCTCCTGCCTGTCAGCCATTCTGCTATCCATTCCAGTATCTTTCCTGTAATGTCATGGGATTTTATCTTGTTAAGCAGCCTCGTGTGGCACCTTATCACATGCCTTCTGAAAATCCAAGTAAATGACATCCACTGCCTCTCCTTTGTCCACCCTGCTTCTTACTTCCTCGAAGAATTCTAACAGATTTGTCAGGCAGGATTTCCCTTTACAGAAACCATGCTGACTTTGACTTATTTTATCATTAAAGTCCAAGTACCTTGAAACCTCATCCTTAATAATAGACTGGACACTTTCCCAACCACTGAGGTCTTAGGGTCTTATGGCTGCCATCTGGCACAATTAGCATGGTTATATGTATGGTGTGCTGGGGCCTTGGTACCAAATGACACCACTGACCCCGTACCCTGCCACCTTTCCCTGTTGAGGGAGCTCCAGGGGCTTGTCAGCCAAGGTAATGGTGGAGTGGGAAGGGGGGGGGGTTGCAGCCCAGTCCATCACACAAACCAGCTACCCCTCACCCCTCCATGGACCCTCCCTACTATTCCCTGATGAAGGGTCGCAAAATGTCAACTCTTTATTCCTTTTCTTAGATGCTGCCTGACCAGCTCAGTTAGACCATAAGACATAGAAGCAGAATTAGGCTGTTTGGCCCATTGAGTCGACTCTGCCATTCCACCATGGCTGGTGTAGTATCTCTCTCAACCCTAGTCTCCTACCTTCTCCCTGTAACCTGTGATGCCCTGACTAATCAAGAGCCTATCATCCTCTGCTTTAAATATACCCAAGTTCCACCAGCATCTTGTCTGTGTGTCTGGGATTTCCAGCATCTGTAAAATCTCGTGTCTACACCTGCAAGTCCATTGGGAGAGCAGTTAACATAATCAAGGATTCCTCCTGCCCCAGTTATACTCTCCCCCCCCCCCCCCCCCCCACCGGGCAGAAGTTACAAAACCCTGAGAGTACTATCACCTGGCTCAAGTTCTCAGAACTTGAACCGAGCCCTCGTGTGCAAAAAGATGAACTCCTGAACCTGCCTCCTTGCCTGCCACTTCCTCTCTGTTTTAATGTTTCCTCCATTTCTCTGTAACTACATCACCGTTGTCTGTATTCTGTGTATGGCCTTGATGGAATAACTTGTGTCCTGATCAGTTTAGGTGACAAGTAAAGCCACCACTGCCTCAGAATCAGAATCAGGTTTATTATCACTGGCTTGTGTCATGAAATTTGTTGTTTTGTGGCAGTAGTACATTGCAATGCAAAATAATAAAAATCTATAGAATACAATAAATATATATTAAATAATTAAATGAGTATTGCAAAAGTAGAGGAAAGAAAATAGTGGGGTCGTGTTCATGGATTCATTGTCCATTCAGAAATCTGAGGACAGAGTAGAAGAAGTTGTACCTGAAACATTGAGTGTGTGTCTTCAGGCTCCTCTACCTCCTCCTTGATGATATCAATGAGAAGAGGGCATGTCCTGGGTGATGGGGGTCCTTAATGATGAATGTTGACTTTTTTGAGGCACTGCCTTTGAAGATGTCCTCAATGTTGGCGAGGCTGGTGCCTATGATGGAGCTGTCTGACTTGACAGCTTTTTCCTCAGTGGTGTAGTGGCATCAGCACTGGACTTTGAGGTGGGTGGCCCTGACTTGAATCTGGCCAGGCCCCATCTTGGGCAGCAGCAGTATCTGTGCAGAAGAAAGGCCAGGCAGTCTACTTCCATATCTTGCCACAAAAACCTGTGGACAGCTACACTATCTGTAGCAACTGAGTGGCATTCACGCGTCTCCTTCTCCACATTGCCACCTGAGGGCCATGAATGGATGTGCTGGCAATACACAGTCAGGCTGCTCTGTGGGTGAATAAACGGTTGATGAGACCCTTGCAACATCGTGTGTGCATTGCTCAAGATCTCCAGCATCTGCACAATCTCTTGTGTTATGGCTGTGCAGGCGTCTGGAATTGGGATGGCCTCAGGCTGAGGAGAGAGAAATAAGAGAGAATTTTTAATTAGTTTATTTTGTTTTATTTAGAATTGGAAAAAGATTCGCAAGGGTACGTTTCCTGACGGTTTTGCTGAGCGGTATACCAATGAGGTAACTCCAACTCGTTTTACTATTATCCAGATGCATGAATTTTGTCAAACCATCATTAAGAGTGAATATTAATTCACTCCCTCTGTACCCACTAGAGCATCTTAATCCGAAAAATGCTGACGGAGAGTGCAGCTGAACGACCAGAGGCGGCTGAGGTGAGGCGGGGGATGGACTCCTCCCATGCACAAACCATTTGAGGGATCTAAGAAGTAAGAACCCTCCTGGATAGCCATCTCAGAATGTGGAACTTAAATAATCGCCATCCTTCCTACAGAGGAATCTTGTCATGCACTTTTTAAAAGTTCACTTCTAGTACTTTTTTATATTAATTGTTTCATACCTGGACTAAGCAGTGTCAATCAATGTTTGATTCCAAGGATCTGTTTAATTGGAGGTTCCTGTCATTGCAATAGTCAGGTAGTTTTTGAAGCAATGTAAAGGTTTATATACTCAGTAATCACTTTATTAGGTACTGGAGATGAGTCCGTGATCTTCTGCTGCTCTAGGCCATCCTCGTGCACTCAAGAGTCGCTCTTCTGCCACCACTGTTGTTACACGGGGTTACTTGAGTTACTGTTGCCTTCCTGTCAGTTTGAACCAGTCCAGCCATTCTCCTGTGGTCTCTCTTATTAACAAGGTGTTTTTACCCACAGAACTGGCACACACTGGATGTTTGATTTTGTTTTTTGCACCATTCTCTGTGAATTCTAGAGATTGTTGTGCGTTAAATTCCAGAAGACCAGTAGTTTGAGATACTCAAACCACCCCATCTGGCACCAACAATCATTCCATGATCAAAGTCACTTAGATCACATTCCTTCCCTCATCAGATGTTTGGTCTGAACAACAACTTAACCTCTTGACCATGATATTCGTATTAATGAGCTGGTGTACAGGAGTACCTAATAAAGTGGCCACTGAGTGCATATCAGCAAGCATTTCATCCCCTCACCTCCTCACTAGCTCATCCATCTCCTCAGCCACATTCCCACCACTTCAATGCACGTACTTCACTGGCTTGTGCTTCCCCTCACTCCCACCTCCATGCAGATCCCTCACCTCCTCACTCCCACCTCCATGAAGATCCCTCACCCCATCACTCCCCACCTCACCCAGAACCCTCACCCCCTCACTCCCCACCTCACCCAGAACCCTCACCCCATCACTCCCCACCTCATGCACTCACCCACCCCTTAATGCCCTCACCGCATTGCCCAACACCCTCCGCTGCTCTCCCATACCCTCATCCAACATCCTCGGCCTCTCATCCACCCCTTCACCAACTGCTCCCCAGCCAGCACACCTTCCAGCTCTCAGCCCTCAAGGCCCAGGTTTGATCCTGAGTGGACCAGGAGGGATTCCTCCACTTCCCTCCCACGTTGCGATGTTGTACGTGCCGGTAGCTGAAGTGCTTGTGGTAAGTTTTCCCAAGTGTTGGTGGGGTGGGGAGGGGGGAATGGGTGGAAATGTGACAGAAAATGGGTTACAGGGAAATAAATGAAGGGATTGCTGGCATAGAATCAACAGGCCAAATAAAGCCCCTCACAAACCAGGGAATTGAGTGCAGGAGTTGGGATGTTATACTGAAGTTTTCTAGGAAGTTGGTGAGGCTGAATTTGGAGCATTATATACAGTTCTTGTCACCTACCATAGCAAAAGATACCAATAAGATTTGAGAGGATGTTGCCAGGACTTAAGGGACTGAGTTACAGGGAAACATTGAATAAGTTAGGACTTTATTCCCTGGAGCTTAGGAGAATGAGGAGAGATTTGGTTAGAGGTGTATGAGGTTGTGAGGAGCATCAACAGGGTAAATGGAAGCAGGCTTTTCCCCTCAGGTTGGGTGAGAATAGAACTGGAGGCCATAAGTTTGAGTGAAAGGTGAAATATTTAAGGCAAAACTTGACTCGAGGGTGGTGAGAGTGTGGAACGAGTTGCCAGTGGAAGTGGTGGGTGCAGGTTTGATTTTAACATTTGGGAGAAGTTCGGATAGGTATATGGATGGGAAGGATATGATCTGGGTGTAGGTCGATGGAATTAGTCAGAAGACCAGGCTGGCATGGATTAGATGGCCTGAAGGGCCTGTTTCTGTACTGTAGTTCTCTATGACTCTATAGCATCAGCTGGTGATGGTTGGAAAACATGTCTCCAGCATGCCTTCTGAAAGATTAGATATGGAGAGGACACACAAAATGCTGGAGGAACTCAGCAGGTCAAACAGCATCTGGGAAAGGAATAAACAGTCAACATTTTGCGCCGAGACTCATCATCAGAACTCATCAGAGCAGTCCTGATGAAGGTTCTTAGTCCAAAACTGTGGCTGTTTATTCCTCTCTACAGGTGCTGCCTGACCTGTGGAGTTCCTCCAGCATTTTGGGTGTGTTACTCTGGATTTCTAGCAACTTCAGAATCTCTTGTGATTGTGGGGAGGACATTCCCACCTGTTAGGTGGGAGGGGGAGCGAATCTAGAACCAGGGGTCTCTAAACAAAGGAGCCACTGAAATAGGATTGGGACAGTCTTTTCTATCAGAGGGTCTTCCTTGAAGGGTGGTGAAAGCAGGGTCTTCGAGTATTTTTGAAGGCTGGACTAGACCAATTCTTGATAAACAAAGGGATAGGAAGGGGAATGAAAGGGCTCAAGGGTCAGTGGGACTATGGAGTCAGATTAGTTATTAAATGGGAGAATGACCAAGGGGACAGGTCTGAATTAATAGGTTGATGTGAACATTTGCTTGTTCACAAGATGAGTTTTAAAATTTTAAACCTTTAATGTTCGGACACTATTAAAATTGAGGAAATCGGTTTTAAAAAACACTACATTTAAAATAATCACATTTCATTAAAATATTGAAATACTTAGAAAGCATTAAAGAAAAGTTTAATTTTTTAAAAAGGACATAACTATTCCTGCACTCCTCAAGCAGAAATTTCCCAGCAAAGTGAGTCGGTCTGTTTGGGACTCCCCAGTGCAGTGCTGAGGTGGTCCTAGCCAAAGGGAGCTCTGTCCATGGCCCCTGTGTGGGGACAGGATCCTTCCACTGGCACCTGTTACTCACTGGGTTTCTCTAGGTCAGGGGGTAGGTACAGCAGTTTGAGTGATTGGAAGCCACCACATCCCTTTGGAATAGGTAGTAGAACAGTGATCACTCCAGTTAATTATGATGTTCTCCTAAGGGTTCGTCTATTAGTGGATCCTCAGGTAGCCAATCCAGGGTCCACATAACCAGGATGTTTTGGTGGATTCCCTTACTAGGTAGGGTCATGCATGGGCAGCCACCACGGCCTGTGTCAGATCGGGGTCTGGGTTCAGCAACGTGGAGGACATGGAGACAACTGAGGACCCTCCACTGCTGTAGTCTTCCTCCACCATCACTGCCGTTGTGATTTGTCGTCATCCTCTGCGGGCGCTCAAGTCTTGGTTGGATTGATCTTTGTCTGGAACCTCCCCAAGGCCTTTCTGTCATGGAGCTAAGCCCCAGATGGCTAAACTCCAGATAGCATCGCTTTTGGGATCTCAGAAACTCACAAGCCTCCCCACCACAACAAGGTGACGGTCCTCAGAGAAGGATTTGGAAAAGGTGGTTGCAGTATATCCAGCAAGATCTAGCCCTCAGTTGTAGGCCTTGCTATTCTGGAGCCCTTTCGATCCTTCCCAGTAACTGGATCCTCTTTGCTCTAGATACCTCCCTGTTCTGCCTCTTCCCAATTCTGCGGTACTTTCTCAACTGATTTATGGTCAGGACGCAGCTCCTCCAAGCTGCCTTAAGTGGTCCTTTATCTAAAAAAGCAAAAACCTGCAGAGGATGGAAATCTGAAATAAAAACAGTAAATGCTGGAGGCACTCAGCAAGCCAGACGACATCTGTGGAGAGCCAGAGTTAACGTTTCAGTGCAACAACATAAATGGGACTTGGGGAATAGTTATAAATCAAATGTGTTTTACATCACAGGGAAGAGGCAGGGGTGGAGAGGGCAAATAGAATGGCACTGAATGGTGGTCACCCAGAGAAACTCAACGACAGTGGCAGTGGTGGTGCTGGCTGGGAGAAGGTGGTAATGACGTGTGTCTGTAAAGATAGAGATTAGCTTTCTAAATCAAACCATGTAGTGAGATATATCATTTGTGCCAATGACTAACACAGTCCGGGGACAGCCTACAAGGTCTTGCCGTGCCTCTAGTACCAACATAGCATGCCTACAACTTACTATCCCCAACCAGTACATCTTTGGGATGTGGGAGGAAACCCACGCAATCACAGGGAGAACGTACAGCAGTGGGAATTGAACCCTGGTCGCCAGTGTTATAAAATGGTCACTGCCAGGAATTGACAACTGCAGGGCCATGAGACACCGGGCATCTTGAGTGAATCCAACATGGGAAGGGAGGAATTCACCAGGAATTTCATAGTTGGAGACATTTGCTGGGGTAAGAAATTGGCCCTGAAAGATAATACTGGTCAACAACGCGCTGTAAACAAGAAACCATTGAATGCAGACAAATAAAAGGGAAAGGAACTCCCGTGGGAGAGGGGAACAGACTTACCCAGGGGAGTGGCAGTCGTTCCAGCTGAAACTGGAAATCAGAGATTGCTCCTCACTGCTGGTACATTTCCCACAGTGAGTACCATTGTTAGACTGATCAGCCATAATGACTGAGCCTCTACCAGGGTGCCACGGTGGCGCAGCGTTGGAACTGATGGCTCCCTGCTCTGGAGACCTGGCTCCGATCCCAGCTGTCGGGGTGGAGTTCGCATGTTCGCCCTGTGACAGCGTTGGGTTCCATTGGGTGCTCCGGTTTCCTCCCACATCCCAAAGATGTGCAGATCGGTGGGTTAATTAACCCTGTAAGTTGCCCCAGGAAAGGGTAGAATCTGGGGTGGAGCTGGTGAGAATTTGGTGAAACTAACAAAGCATTTAATGTAAGATCAGTGTAAATGGGGAGCTGGTGGTGGTTATGGACTTGGTGGGCTCTTTCTGTGCTGTCTCTCTCAGCCAGCACTGCCACTATTGGTGTCATTCAGTGTCTCTGGGAGGCCATTCCCTTCATCCAGCCCCTTCTTGGTGTCTTAAAACAGATCCGATTTTTAAACTTCCCACAGGCACGATGAAAACCCTGAAACACTTAATTCTGTTTCTCCCTCCACAGATACTGCCTGATCTGCTGAGTGTTTCTGGTATGTTCTGGTTTTATTTCATACTTCCAGCATCTGCAGTTGTTTTGCTTTTTGACAAAGGACCATTGAATGGGGCTGGGAAGAGCCCAGTCCTGCACAAGGAACCGAATTGAGAATGGACTGTGAGGTGGGGAGATGCATGAGGAAGTGTCCAGGACAGAGTGGGGGGGTGTCAGTGATTGGGAAGGGTCTCCACAGATCATGCTTCACCTGCTCTTAGTTCTTAATTTCCCTTGACCCATGAGTATGACTGATTGTTGGACTGTGGGAGTGGGAGCCTACCCCCGAAACTGCCCAACCTCACCATTCAATGCCCAGCACCCCTCCAATGTCCTCAGCTCTTCCTTCCCCTGAGGAGGCTGGTTTGCTTGCTTGTGGCCCCCACACTATCAGGACAGAGAGCAGAGAAGGAAGCGAGACTGAAAGCAAGGGGCAGCTAGGCTGAGAGTCTCCCCTTTTGGATAGGGCTGAGGAAGACTGATGTAGGTTCTGAAAGCAATGGATTGCCTAGACTTGCAACCACAAACACAAGAGATTCTGCAGCTGATGGAAATCCAGAGTAACACACACTAGATGCTGGAGGAACTCAGCAGGTCAGGAAGCATCTATGGAAATGAATTCAACGGTTCCGGCCAAGAACCTTAGATTGGTTAGATTTATTAACTTTATCTTTATGGCCCATGTTTTATCTTCAACCACAATAAGAAGACTTTGCCAGATTTGGGCTTCACTCTATGCCATGCTCTCCACCCAAGGTGTGGTGGTACCTGTCACACCATTTTCACTGTAGCCCATAGTGGCAAGGGGAGCACTAATAGAATGGGGTAAGGGTGACTTGGGGGGGGGGGCATGTCCACTCTCTTCCTTCAGCCTCCATGGTGGATGTTCCTGTGGCTGCTGCAAAGGTCTGACCACCTTCAGTGGGCAGTGGGGACTGCAGCCCATCTGAAAAACACCCTCTGTCCCACCACTGGCCACAGGTTTCTTGACCTTTACTGAGGAGAAGGAGCTAGCGTCGGTGCTATTGGCACCACTGAGGTCGATAAGGAGGTGAACTCTGGTGGTGAGAACGGGTCCAAGGACCATCTTAGCAAAAAGATGCTGGCAGAGCAGGAAGGCATTGGGAAGAACCCTCTTAAAGAACCGTGCAAGTGTGGGGGGGTTCAGGAGTGATTAGAATGAGTGATAGTGGTGACCGAGTGTGAGGAGTAACTGATGTAGGGGGAGAGGGCGTTGTGTGTGCAGGACATGCAAGACTAAGTTGGGCTGAATGGCCTGTCTTCGTGTGGTGTATTCACTGTGGAAAAGGGCACCAGTTTGTGTGTATTATGGCCTGTAAACGTGACCCAATGAGGACTAGAGCCAGGAAGGATGTCGTGGCATATTAGTAGGAGACACATTTCCTGTCTTGGTCCCATTTCTGGGCTGTGGCCCTCATTTTTCTCACAGAAGATTAATGGCCAAGACTCTCCCTGAACAATCTCACTCTGCTGGTCAGTTCACTCCAGTTTACTTGTTATTTGGGGCTTCTCAAAGCTTATGTGGCTCTACTGGTCTCAATACTGATGGTGATCATAACTTACCTTGGTAATTATTTTTAATCTCAGAACTTCCTTGTGAATTTTAAATAAAGTTTAACTCAAACAGTGACAGAATTTATTGAACGTCAGCATGTGACATAAAGCGGGTGCTCTGGTATTCCACATCCCAAAGGCGTGCAGGACCACGGGCTAATTGGCTGCAGTAAATGCACCCCACTGTGTGAGTGACAGGGGAGGGGGATTGATGGGAATGCAGGGAAAATGGGTCAGTGGCCGTCTCTGAGTCTATAATGTTGGGGATTTGACTGTAACACACTAGTATGATATTTGGGTGAAGCACTGAGGAAGTGCCCCTGTGTTGGAGGCACCATCTTTACCTTAAACTATAGAGCAGACTGTAAAGGAGGGTGAGGTGCCAAGGGAGGGGAAGCGGAAGATCGAGTGGAGAGGGAGTGAGTGAGAGGCAGTGAAGACCTCAAGTCATGTGAGTAGAATTAGGCCAGTCAGCCCATCGAGTGAACTCTGCCCTTCGATCATGCCTGGTTTATCATCCCTCTCAGCTCCATTTTCCTGCCTTCTCCACGTAGCCTTTGACACCCTGAATAAGCAAGGGTCTATCAACATCCACTTTAAATATTTACTCAATGACCTGGCATCCAGAGCTGTTTATGGCAATGAGTTCACCAGATTCACCACTCTCTGGCTAAAGAAATTCCTCCATCTCTGTTCTAAAGGGACATCCTTGTATTCTGAAGCTGTGCCCTCTGGTCCTAGACTTGCTCACTATTGAAAGCATCCTCTCTACGTCCACTCTATCCAGGCCTTGCCATATTCAGTCGGGTTCAATGAGATCCTCCCCCCCACCTTTCTAAACTCCAGTGAGTACAGAAGGGAGAGAGAGCCCAGCAAAGCTGAGAAGTGAGCGATTCCCTCCATTGCCAGCTGAATACAGGAGGGGTAGCAATGGTTCTTGCTGGGGGAATCCAGGAGTCTCTGGAATTGAGCGCAGTTCAACTGTAGTTACTTCATGTTACATTGTTATTAAAGGAGAGATTGAAACAGTAAGTCACAATGCTATAATGTGACCACTGTAACATTTTTTAACTTTTAATTTTGTTGGTCTTTTGACCCAGTGATCCTGCACCACCCAATTACACCCATGTGACAATTCAACATGGGAGGAAGCCCACAGATGGCAGTGGGAATTGAACCCGGGTCACTGGCGCTGCAGCAGTATTGTGCTAACCCCTATGCTACTACGTCACCCCCTACAACTCAACAGCAGAGAAGCGGTGCGTGGCCTATCTAGTCACATCTGGTGATTACACTTTGCCGAGCCTCCTTCACGTCTCCCTCTGTCCCAGCTGCACTTAGGTGGAGATCATTTCCATGGCCTCCCCTTATTTTGTTCACTTCATGGGCTGGGAATGGCTCTGTAGATCAACTTGTTCCTCCTGAACCCACAGACCTTATATTTAAGACTTGGCGAGGTTTGACCCAATAAAACACGAAGGCCACTTTCCCTGCCCTTTAAGGATTTTAATGGCCACCCTGCAGCCTCTTCCCCTCATGAAGACTGATCTCAACTTCTATACACTTTTCCAGGAGAGTTGTGCCCTCTGACTCCAAGTATAACTAAATGCATTTCACACTCTGGAGACCCAAGTGGCTAACGTTACCCCGAGCTTTCTGCTTGGAGTTTGGTTCTCATGTTCTCCAGTCCTTACCTAGGGAGGAAAGATCCTAAGAACAAAACGAGTCCACAGGCCAACTTTATTACCAATGCATTTTAATATTGCCTTTTGCAATTTATTATAAAATACACTTTATCCCCATTCTTTAAACAATTAATGTGGTTATGCCGGTGAATGAATTCCAGATAAAGGTAGTTTTAGAAATAGTAACACAGTATTAGGCAGGAGAGGCTCTTTGCTCTATCTAGCTCGCCTACACCCCATGTTCCTATCACTCGTTCTAATTACCTGGCAGCCACCAATTCACAAGAATCAAGCCACCTCCCCCTCAAATCTTTTTATCTCAGAGTCAAGCCAGAAATGTTGCTGGTTCTAATCATTTAGTTGGATCATACACTCAGTGGCCACTTTATTAGATACAGAAGTAGAACCTGGTGTAATCTTCTGCTGCTGGAGGCCATCCACCTCAAGGGTCAACATGTTGTGCATTCAGAGATATTCCTCCACACACCACTGTTGTAAAGCGTGGTTATTAGTGTTACTATCGCTTGATCCAGTCTGGCCATTCTCCTCTGACCTCTCATTAACAAGGTGTTTTTGCCCTCAGAATGGCCACACTCTGGATTTTTTAGTTTTGTTTTTCACACCATTCCCTTTAAACTCTAGAACTGTTGTGCATGAAAACTCCAGGGGATCAGCAATTTCGGAGATACTCAAACCACCCCATCTGGCACCAATGGTCAATGTCACTTAGATCACGTTTCTTCCCCATTCTGATGTTTGGTCTGAGTAACAACTGAACCTCTTGACCATGTCTGCATGCTTTTATGCATTGAGTTGCTGCCACGTGATTGGCTGATTAGGTATTTGCATTAACAAGCACGTGTGCAGGTGTACCTAATAAAGTGGCCACTGAGTGTATAAGCTCACAACGTAAGATGGAGATTATTTTACCCATCATGGTCTGCCACCTGTAAAAGACTCTGGCCATTAAGAGACATTTCCTGTCCTTGTCCCAGAGCCTTTACAAAGTTGTTAAGACATAAGGAGGAGGTGGGGGAGCAGAACATTCAGCCCCAGGGTTGTTCCCACAGTCCTCATTTACTTTCCTGTCCTTTCCCCACAACCTCTGATTAGAAATCTAAATTTCAGCTTTAAGAACTGAAGAAACTCAAGAACTCAGCCTCCACACCCCTCTGTGGCAAGGAGTTCCAAAGACATGGCTGCCTAATGACTTTCTACTCCCCCATACGGGACACATCCTCCCAGTATTTAATGCATCTAATTTCCTTTTAGACTCTCCCCTATGGGACACATCCTCCAATTTACTGCACCTTGTCGAATATGATTTATTTCAATAAGATGGCCTCTCATTCTTCCAAACTCCAGTAAGTTCCAGACTGCTTTGTTTTGCATTCTTTCATGTGTCCATTCCATATGTAATACACGATGTAACAAAGAAACCTTCTCATGAACACTTTCACTCAATCTACACCTCAAAAGACACTCTAACCCCAGGGATGTTAAAATATCTCTCTAACCCCAGGGATTTTAAAATATCCCTCTAACCCCAGGGATGTTAAAATGCCCCTTAACCCCAGGGATTTTAAAATATCTCTCTAACCCCAGGGATTTTAAAATATCCCTTAACCCCAGGGATTTTAAAATATCTCTCTAACCCCAGGGATTTTAAAATGTCCCTTAACCCCAGGGATTTTAAAATATCCCTCTAACCCCAGGGATTTTAAAATGTCCCTTAACCCCAGGGATTTTAAAATATCCCTCTAACCCCAGGGATGTTAAAATGCCCCTTAACCCCAGGGATTTTAAAATATCCCTTAACCCCAGGGATTTTAAAATATCTCTCTAACCCCAGGGATGTTAAAATGTCCCTTAACCCCAGGGATTTTAAAATATCTCTCTAACCCCAGGGATGTTAAAATGTCCCTTAACCCCAGGGATTTTAAAATGTCCCTCTAACCCCAGGGATTTTAAAATATCCCTCTAACTCCAGGGATTTTAAAATGCCCCTTAACCCCAGGGATTTTAAAATGTCCCTCTAACCCCAGGGATTTTAAAATGCCCCTTAACCCCAGGGATTTTAAAATGTCCCTCTAACCCCAGGGATGTTAAAATATCCCTCTAACCCCAGGGATGTTAAGATGTCCCTTAACCCCAGGGATTTTAAGATGCCCCTCTAACCCCAGGGATGTTAAGATGTCCCTTAACCTCAGGGATGTTAAGATGTCCCTTAACCCCAGGGATGTTAAAATGCCCCTTAACCCCAGGGATTTTAAAATGCTCCCTTTCTACTCTGACTATGGACTGATGTACATGGATAAGGTTCATCTGTGGAGCAAAGATTCAACTCTCTTCATTGCTCTGAGCTTCCTGACACTCATCCATGGTACTAGAAGCTAACTCGCTCTCTTTCCTGTGCCTCCACAAGTTTCTGGTCCATTCTATTGGTGAAGAGGGTGGACAGCTGTCCTTGGCATATCGAGCATGGTATCAGAAGTGTGGTCTGAAATCCAACTGCGTCTCTCCTTTACAAATTGGAGCTTCTGACTGCTGTTCTTCAGCCAAATTTCAGTTGCAAATCCTTCATCGGTCTCCGATCAGGAGCCACGCAGTGCGGTTACACCTGGGGAAGTTGGGGCTGCCAACCCCCTGGGACTGAGCTGGAGTTCCCAGGTAATGAGAGGCAGTCTAAGGAAAGGCGTAGCATACAGAATGGTGACACAGTAGTTTGGTGGTTAGTGTGACTCTGACCCAGGTTCAATTCCCACCGCTGTTTGTCTGAACATTTTCCCCATGACGCAGAGTTCCCCTGTTGCTCCAGTTTTCTCCCACATCCCAGAGACGAAGCTTAATGGATCGCGTAGGTGCAATTGGGCAGCACAGGTTTGTTGGGCCAGAACAGCCCGTCCATGGTGTATCTTGAAACTTTAAACAAAATGGAGGGGAATCAAGGAGACACAAAGACTGTGGATGCTGCAGATCTGGAGGAACGCACAAGGCGCAGCCAGGCAGCACCTGCAGAGAGATGTTCTGGTCGAGACCCCTCAACTGGATTGGACTTAAGAAGAAGACGATTTCCTGCCCAATCTTTATGCACATGTTGTTTGAAATGCATTGGAATCAAGAGAGGGAGCAGGGTGATTCAAGGTAACACACATACACAATTCTGGAAGAGCTCAGTAGGTCAGGTAGAATCTATGGAAAGGAATGAAGAGTTGATGTTTTGGACCAAGACCCTACAGGAAAGAAGGATGAAGAAGCCAGAATAAGAATGAAGGGAGAGGGGAAGGAGTACAAACTGGCAGGTGATGGGTGAGGTCGGGTGGGTGGGGGGATGAAGTAAGAAACTGGGAGGCGATGGGTGGAAAAGGCAGAAGGAATCTGATAGGAGAGGAGAGTGGACCATGGGGGAAAGGGAAAAATCAGAGGGAGGTGATGGGCAGGTGAAGAGAAGGGGCAAGATGGAGCACCTCAGACTGAGTATGAGGTGTTGCTCCTTCAGTCTGAGTGTGGCCTCATTGTGGCAGTAGCAGAGGCCATGGACCAACATGTTGTAATGGGAATGGGAAGTCAAATTGAAATCAGTGGCCATCAGGCTATCTACCTTTTGTGGCGGACAGAGCAAATCTATTTTGGGTCTCAGCGATGTAGAGGAGGCCATACTGGGAGCACCAGGTACAGTAGATGTCCCTGACAGACTTGCCTCACCCAAAAGGACTGCTTGGGACCCTGTGGTGAAGGAGAAGGCACAGGGGCTGGTGTAGCACCTGTTCTGTATGCAGAGATAAGTGCCAGGAGGGATATCAGTGGGGAGGTTAGTGAAGAAGTCACTGGAAATCTGGGGAAAAACTGGAAGTGCTGGAAGAACTCAGCAGGTCAGGCAGCATCTATGGAGGGGAAAGTTCTGGGTCAAGACCCTTCATCTGGACTGGACTCGAGAAGGTTTGAAGAAGTTAGTGATTCAAGGTTAGTGAAGAAATTGCTGCTGCTCTCTTTGGCCAGGAGTCTGGTGGGGTATTTGCAAGCACTAGGAGCAAATTGACTATTGGAGGGATGATGCACGTGAGGACAGGAAATCAGGTGATGAAGCCTCCAGGAAGATGTCCATGCAGAGCTGGCAACCCTCAGGGCTGCAGAATGGTGCTGGCAGTGAAGATCTTGCGGTTCTGATGTTGTACACCTGAAAGCCATGCTTTATTCTCCAGTGACCAGCAGATTTTTCTTTAAAAAACACACACACACATTCTGACACAGTTAGTACTATGAAGAGACATGCAAGCAATACCTAAAAGTGTTTCGGCTTGGCTACCAGTAGAAAATTCAGACGGGAGAGACGTCGGTATTCGGGCGTCAGTTCAAACATAGTAGCCCCCATTGTATTTAATCCAAAGTTTTGATTCACAATTTAAAATATAAAAAGCGCGTTGCATATCAACAGGATGCCGGAGGAGGGTCGGTTAGACTGGTGGGCAGATTCCTCTGCAGCTGGGAGATTGAGAGTTTGGGCCCATCCAGGGGAAATTTGTGTCCTCAGCCCATTCTGCCAGTGTTGGCTGCTGGGTAATGTTGGGGACGCTGACCTCAGGGTTTGACTGCACCTTGGTTTAACACATAACATAACGTAAACACAAAATTCTGCAGATGCTGGAAATCCAGTGTAGTACACATGAAATGCTGGAGGAACTCATCAGGCCAGGCAGCATCTATAGAGAGGAATAAAGGAGGAGTTGATTTTTCAGACTGAGTCCTGATGAAGGGTCTCAGCCTGACACATTGACTCATTATTCCTCTCCTTAGATGCTGCCTGATGTGCTGAGGGTTCCTCCAGCATTTTGTGTGTGTTACTTTGGCCACTCTCAAGACCAGGTCCGCAATGCACCCCAACTTAAAATCAATTTTGGACAGTAAATTGCCATTCAAGGTTGGGTAGAGGGGCAGGGGTGGGCAAGTGGAGGAGGCAGAGTGGGTAGGGCAGGGCAAGGGGGCAGGAGGTGGAGGAGGAGGAGGGCGGACTGACCACCAGCCACGACATCTTCCGGATTCTCACGCAGCTAACTCTTGAAGACACAGTGGAGTCGCCATCTCACAGCTTCACAGGTTCAATCCTGACCTCTGGTGCTGTCTGTGTGGAGTCCGCATGTTCTCCCTGTGAGTACGTGACTCTCCCCCCCCCCCCCCCACACACACACAACCCCGAAAGGTGACTGGGTCGGTGGGTTAATTGGCTGATGTAAATTGCCTCCAGTGTGTAGGTGAGTGAGAGGTTGAATCTGGAGGGAATGCAAAGGGAATAAAATTAATGTGTTTAGCACAGCCACAGTGGGCTGAAGGGCTTGTGTCTGTGCTGTATGACTCCTTGGCAATGGGTGTGACCCCTTTAATTAACTGCCTTGCACAGGACAGTAGCTGCGAGCAGCCCGCACGCACAAGACAGCAGATGTGTATGTCAGTGGGTCTGGGTGGGAACGGGAACAAGAAACCCGGCAGGACACTGCCCACCTGCTGTCACGGGTCACGGTCCGAGGGGGCTGTACGTGGGGTGACACGGTAGTGTAGCGGTCAGCTGAACACTTTACAGCGCCAATGCTTGGTGTTCATTTCCCACCGCTCTCTGTAAGGAGTTTATACGTTCTCCCCGTCACCTCTGGCTGCTCTGGTTCCTCGCACACTCCAAGGATGGCCAAGTTAGTGAGTTGTGGGTGTGACAGAAGCATGGTGATACTTGTGGGCTGCCCCCAGCACCTTCTCAGGCTGCGTTGGCCGTTGACACAAACGACTCCTTTCACTGTGTTTTGACGTACATGTGACAAATAAAGTGAATCTTCCTCTGCCCGATAGAGCGGCCCAGAACACAGACATCTCTGCATGCATGGGTCTTCAGACTGCAGGTCTTCTGAGTGGAGACTTGGAATGTGAAGACCCATGCAGACCTCAATGGGAATGCTGACCCGAGCCCTTTTAATTAAGCACCGCCAGGTAAACGTCATCACACATGCAGCATCTGGGGACTGGAGTAGGAAGGAGAACAAAAAGCAATGGAGGGATGTTGCAAGCGATGGACGTCAGCATCTCACTGAGTGAACCCAGGTTGTGGTGCCACCAGGGCAAGAGGAGGGGTCGGACACGAAGGCAAGCAGCTTCTCAACTGTGTGAGGCGTCACCCAGAGGTCAACAGCAAACCGCCTGCCCACTGCGACACCAAGTGCCAGTGCCCAGAAGGCAGGGGTGCACAGTAGAACCGGTACCCTCTCGATACCGTGGCCAAATGTTGTGAGGCGCGGGTTACAGCTGATGCCCTCTCAACACTGCACTTGAATAGCGAGGTGTATCGGGCAGGGTGGAACACCCCCACCCTCAGACCAATCTCCACCACAAAGCCAATACCCTGCTCAATGAAATACCATCTTGCTCCGGCAGTCGGTGATGAATACACGCTCATCGGTGGTACACAGACACACAACGTGTCTTTAGAAATATCCAGTAAGAAATAGGCACCCATATGTAACATGAGCTGTCTGTATCTTCCCGCCTTTTACCACAAAAAGTTTCCTCTGAAATGGTTGCCGTGCCACTAGAAGGAATGCGAGAAGCTGGCGGCTGACGTCCGGGACGCCTTGCTCCTTCGGCTCTGACCCACAAAGCCCGGATCTGACCGCTCCTCCGCCGGCTCCTCCTTCTTGCTGATTCGGAGGCGGCTGATGAGGCTGGCGGCCAGCCGGTCCCACTCCTCGGGCAGCAGGAGCAGCAGGAAGCCCAGGCAGATGATCAGCACGGCCACCACCCTCACGCCATTGAAGATGATGTCGCTGGTGTAGGCGTCCACCACTGGCGACGGAGAGAGAGAGGAGAAGCAGCTTTAGTGTGTGGCGGGAGTCCCGATCGCCCTGCTCTAACCCACTGTCCAGAGAAAGTACGGGGGGTGACGATGGCAGCCCAATCAGACATTGAAGATCAGGTCCAGCTTTGCTCTGACAGACCCCCTGCCTTTCTAAAACAACACCCTAGCTCAGCCCCACCCCCCCCCATGTAGATGCACCACCGTCCCTTTCCCTCAGCTCCTCCACCTCCTCAGGGTCTCGGCATCCTCCTCCCCAATCTGGGCCAGTTCAGCAATCCCCCTTCTGTTCCTGCAGTATGCCTGCCTCTCCAACCAAATTCACCCCCACTGCCCTCCTGGGCCGTGACCTCACCACTGGGTCATTCGTACCCAGATATCTTCCCCCCGCCCCTCCTTTTACTGAGTAGCAACTTTACCCCTGCCCTCAGGAGCCACTGCTTCCTCTTGCCTGGCTGTCTCCTGGCACCATGATCGTACAGCTATGCATTCCGTCTCCACAGACCAACATCTGCCCACACCTCCTCCTCCTCACCTGACCTGGCCTAGCCTCTACTGAAGTGGAGTGCCCGAGTGCTGGTGTGGAATGGACTCATTGGGCTGGAGAGTTCTATGCTGCATTGATCTATAGCTCCATGTATATCCCCTTCAGGAGGAAAATACGGTCAATCCTAATTAATATTTGGACCATGGTCACCACAAACAATCATTCCCCATCACTCACTACAGAGGCAGCTCTCTGAGGGGTAAGTCATAATACATAGGAGCAAAATAATGCCATTTAGTCCATCAAGTCTGCTTTGCATTCCACCATGACTGATTTATTATCCCTCTTGACCCCATTCTCCTGCCTTCTCCCTATAATCTTTGATGCTCTTACTAATCAAGAACCTATCAATGTTCGCTTTAAATATACCCAGTGACCTGGCCTCCACAACTGTCTGTAGCAATGAATTCCAAAGATTCACCACCCTCTGACTAAAGGTGTTCCTCCACATCTCTGTTTTAAAGAGATCTCCTTCTATTCTGAGGCTGGACCCTCTGGTCCTGGACTCTCCCACTAGAGGAAATATCCTCTCCATATCCACTCTGTCTAGGACTTTCAATATTCCATACATTTCATTGAGCCCCCCCCCCCTCATTCTTTTAAACCCCAATGAGTACCGGCCCAGAGCAATCAAACACTTGTCATACATTAACCCTTTCATTCCTGGGATCATTCTTGTAAAGCTCCTCTCACCCTCTCCAATGCCAACACATCCTTTCTTAGATAAGTGGCCCAAAACTGCTCATAGTAGTCAAATAACCAGTGCCTCATAAAGCCTCAGCTATTATTTTCTAGTCACTCAAAATGAATGCTAACATCGTGTTTGTCTTTCTTACCACCGACTCAACCTGCAAGTTAACTTTTAGGGAATTCTGCACGAGGACTCCCAAGTCCCTTTGCACTTCTGATTCATGAA
Source organism: Hemitrygon akajei (assembly GCF_048418815.1). NCBI lineage: Eukaryota > Metazoa > Chordata > Chondrichthyes > Myliobatiformes > Dasyatidae > Hemitrygon > Hemitrygon akajei. Next base: position 98,554,061 of record NC_133132.1, read on the forward strand.
TTTGCTCCCAGTTAGAAAATAATCTACACCTTTATTTCTTCCATCAAAACACAAGACTATACAATTCCTTACACTTTATTCCATCTGCCACTTCTTTGCCCATTGTCCTAATCTGTTTAAGCCTCCATTCTTCCTCAACACTACCTGCCATTCCACCTATCTTTGTATCGTCTGCAAATTTGGCCACAAAGCCACTAATTCAGTCATCCATTGGGTGCTGGTCTTTTTTTTCTTTAATTGGGTTCTTTCAGGTTTCTTGGTGTGTGGCTACCTGTAAGTAAAAAATCTCAAGGTTGTATAATTTATCTATTCTTTGATTAGAAATGCACTTTGAATCCTGGAATCAAATCATTAACATACAATGTGAAAAAAGTGGTCCTAGCACCAACTCCTGCTGAACACCACTAGTCAGAAAAGGCCCCCATTATTTCCACACTTTGCCTCCTGCCTGTCAGCCAATCTTCTATCCATGCTAGTATCTTTCCTGTAATACCTTGGGCTCTTATGTTGTTAGGCACCCTTGTTGTGGCATCTTGTCAAAGGCCTTCTGAAAATCAAAGTAAACAACATCCACTAACTCTCTTTGTCTCTCCTGCTTGTTATTTCCTCAAAGAATCCTAACAGATTTGTCAGGTAAGATTCCCCCTTAAGGAAACTATGCTGACTTTGAATTATTTTATAATGCGCCTCCAAGTACCCCAAAACCTCATCCTTAGTATTGGCCTCCAACGTCTTCCTAACCACTGAGGTCAGGATAACTGGTCTATAATTTCCTTCCTTCTGCCTCCCTCCCTTCTTAAAGAATGGGGTGACATTAGCAAATTTTCAGTCCTCCAGAACCATTCCAGAATCTAGTGATTCTTGAAAAATCTCTACTAATGCCTCCACAATCTCTTCAGCTACCTCCTGGGTGTCTATCTGGTCTACCTTCAGATCTTTCGGGTTCCCAAGCACTTTCTCCTTAGTAATGGCAACTACGCTCACTTCTGCCCCCAGTACTCAAATTTCTGACATTCTGCTGGTATGTTTCACAGTGAAGACTGACACAAAAAAATTACTGAGTTCATCCGCCATTTCTTTATCCCCTATTACTAGCTCTCTAGCATCATTTTACAGTGGTCCAATATCCACACTTGCCTCTCATTTACTCTTTATATAATTGAAAAACTCTTTTGGTATTCTCTTTTATATTATTGGCTGGCTTACCTTAACCCTTTCTCCTTATTGCCCTTTTACTTGCCTTCTGTTGGTTCTGAAGGTACCCAATAAAGAATTCACTGAGTGTACGGTATATGGTGAATAAAGTTGATCTTTGATCTTGACCTGAACCTCGTATACAGTGCATGGGTCCCCAACCCTTAATGCTGTTAGCCAACAAAGTCTAGGCAGAACATTTGAAAACATTCAGCTTCTGGGGGGGTGGATCCAGATGCCACACCACTGCCCTTTGTAAAGGCTGAACCACACAATCTCATTTCTAAGATTCTGGTCCTCCAGTCTGGGTCCCTCCTCTGCCAGAGAGAGTGATCCCTTCCCATCCATCCTCATGGATTTCTTAACCATTCTGATGTCTTGATAACACCTTTTGTACTGAAGGGGCTCTAGGCCTGTCCTCTACGACACTCTGAGACTTAATGAGTCCTACAGCACAGAAACGGGCTCTTCAGGTTATCTAGTACATGCCAACCTGATTTTCTGCCTAGTGCCATCGACCTACACCTGGACCATATCCTTCCCATCTGTGTCCCTATCCAGAGTTGAAATGTTACAACTGAACCTGCATCCACCACTTGTGCGGGCAACTTGTTCCACACTCACACCACCCTCTGAGTGAAGAAGTTCCCCTCCATGTTCACCTTTCACCCTCAACCTCTCGTTCTAGTCTCATCCAACCTGAAGGGAAAAAACCTGCTAGCGTTTACCTATCTATACATTCTATAATTTTCTATAGCTCTATAAGATCTCCCCTCATTCTCCTGCACTCCAGAGAATAAAGTCTTAACCTATTCAACCTCTCCCTGGGACTCATGTCCTGGCAGCACCCTCACAAATTTTCTCCGCACTCTTTCAAGCTTATTGGTATCTTTCCTGTAGGTAGGTGACCAGAACTGCACACGATGCTCCAAATTCAGCCTCATCAGCATTTTGTACAACTTCAAAATAACATTCCAACTCCTTTCCTCAGTGTCCTGATTTATGAAGGACAATGTACCAAAAGCTCTCTTTATCTAACAGTGAAGCCACTTTCAAGGAATTATGGATCTATATTCCCATATCCCTGTCTTCTACCACACACTCCTCAGTGCCCAACCATTCACTGTGTACTCCCAAAAAGCAACACCTTACACTTGTCTGCGTTAAGCGCCTTCTGCCATTTTTCACTAATAGAAGAATCTCGGCAGCTTTAATCACCTGGTACTATTGACAAGCTTTAAATGGTATCTAATCCTGGAAACCCCTGTTGACACAAAATATCTATCCCTGTCCTCGTCCTTGTTGTTCCTTTAAACTCCATCTGCCACAATATGACCCATCCTGACCTGAAAACATTCTCCCTGCTTCCTCTATCACAACCCCTCTTAGCATTAAGCACTTTTGATAGTGTTTTTTGACAGCGGGCCTGGGAGAACACTTGTACCCAGAACCTGCAGCTTTCTTGCTTATTGCTGCAGCCCAGGGAAAGAGCCAAAGAGAAAAACCTCTTACCAGCGTTTACAGGAACACTGAGGACCACTCCCACGGATATCAGTGTTGGAGAAGTGACGGCAATCCCGAAATTCATCAGGATGGTAAAGGCTGGAAAGATGGACACAGAAACCATGACATTAAAGGGAAGAAATGCATCTCCCCGTCCAACCTCAGCACATCCCGATGTGCCTTAAGGCCAGCGAGGTACTGATGAGCATAAGAGGGCTCATAATAGAGACAGGGAAAACCGTAGGTATCAGGCTGGATGAGGCTTTATTTCTGTATCGGGGTATTAAAATTTGTTGAGGATCATTATAACCAGAAAAGCGTGAAGTGGTTCATTTTGGAAGGTGGAACTTGGAGGCAGAGTATAGGGTTAATGGCAGGATTCTTAGTGGTGTGGAGGAGCAGGGGGATCTTGGGGTCCACGTCCATAGATCCTTCAGAGTTGGTGCACGTTGATAGGATTGTTACGAAGGCATATCACGTGTCAGCATTCATTAATTGTGAGATTCAGTTCAAGAGCCACAACGTAATGTTGTGGATCTATAAAACCCTGGTTATATCACACTTGGAATATTGTGTTCAGTTCTGGTCGCCTCATTAACAGGAAGGATATGGAAGCTTTAGAATGGGTGCAGAAGAGATTTACCAGGATGCTGCCTGACTAGAGATAGGTTGGGTGAGCTAGCGCTTTTCTCTCTGAAGCAAATGAAGGAAGATGAGCGGTGAGTTGATAAAGGTGTACAAGATGACAAGAAGAATAGGTAGATGGACTGCCAGAAACCTTTTCCCAGGGTGGAAATGGCCAATACAAGACAGCAGAAGTTTAAGGTGATCAGAGGAAAGTATGGAGGGGTGTGAGATGTAAGTGGTGGGTACGTCAAACACCCTGACAAAGATGGTGGTAGAGACAGATACATTAGGGACATTTAAGAAACTGTCATGTGGATGATAGAAAAATGGAGGACTCTGTGGGAGGGAAGGGTTGGATTGATCTTGGAGTAGGTTAAAAGGATGGCCAACTTGCAGGCTGCCCCAGCACATCTTTGAGTTGTGTTGGTTCTTAATGTAAACAATGCATTTCACTGTCCGTTTCAATGTACATGTGATTAATAAATCTGAATGTGAACCCAACTCTCCTACTCCCATTGGGCAGAAGTTATAAAATCTTGAAAGCATGTACCACTAGGCTCAGGAAAAGTCTCTGTCCCACCATTATCAGACTCTTGAACAGACCTCTTGTATGGTAGCATGGACTCTCCACCTCGTTATGGTCTTGCACTTTATTGTCTACCTGCACTGTATATTCTTGGTAGTTTTTACACTTCATTCTGCATTGTTTCACCTTGTTCTAGCTCAAAGCAGTGTGCAATGATCTGCTCTGTAGGAACAGTGTGCAAGACGAGCGTTTCACCGTGTCTCAGTACAGTAATAGACCAACAGCAAACTCGGTGCCATTACTCCTCCATCCACGTTCAACCACACCACAGCCAGTTTGGATTCCTAGAGGCCAGTGAGGTCACTGGGGGAAGAGGGTCTCAGGAGGAGGTGCAGAGTCTGGGTGGAGGGGAGGGAATGCAGACACCGAAACAGTTAGAGGAAACACTTTGCAACTTACAAAGCAGAAGAATTGCTATCCCACACAGCTTCTCCCAGGGAATGAGGCTAAAGGAGGTCCAGTACTCGATACCGGTGAAGTAAAGAGCCATGGGAACGCAGATAATAAAGGTGACGTTGAACAGGCCGAGCACCGTTAGGAATAAGGCAGCTTCACCGTATTTGGCACTGCCCAGCAACATCTTAAACAAGATCTGGGAAGAAGGAGAAAGCTGCATTACCTACAGGCTCAGCAAGTTCAGGTTGTTTAACAGCCAACGCAGCACAGAATTTTACAAAAATATATTAATTATAAGCTCAAGCTACTACAGTACTATAGTATAATCACATCTGTTGATCATTTATCAGTCGTTTGCACACTGGCTGTTTGTCAGTGTCGTTTGTGTATAGTTTGTCCTTGATTCTACTGTCTTTCTTTGTTCAACTGTAAATGCATGCCAGGTAATGAATGTGAGGTAGTATATGGTGACGTCGATGTACTCAGATAATAAATTTACTGTGAGTTTTGGTGTGTTGTGATCATTTTGCAACGTCAAAGTTGAAGTTGCGTTTGTTGCCGTGTGCTGAGGTGCAATGAAAAACTTACTTGCAGTGACATCACAGGCACAGAGCATCGGGTAAGCAGCATTCACAAAAGAAACATAAGTTAAAACATAAATTAAACACAATTTTTACAAGGAAAAACACAAATAGAAGCAAAAGAATTTAATTTCAATGCAAAGTGAAGCTAACAGTGCTGTTGAGGTGTTGCATTAGGGTTGTGCCGGGCAGTTCATGCACTGAATGGTTGAAAGGAAGTAGCTATTCTTGAAACTGGTGCTGTGGAACTTCAAGGTTCTGTACGTCCTACCCGAGGGTGGTCGCAAGAAGAAGGCACGGTCCGGATGGTGGTGAATTTTGACGATGGATCTTGCCATCTTGAGGAGGCCTCTCATGTAAATACTACTAAAGGGTTAATCCCTTGCCAGGTTGGGGTGCTCTTGCTGAGGCTCTCACCTTGTAGAGGGCCGACATGGAGGCTGACGCCACAACGAGCGTAATTCCGATGACAGAGTGGCTATGGAAACCGTCGGCGTAAGTGATCATCACAATGCCAGCGATGGCAAGAATGGCAGCCACTATCTGGTGAGGAGAGATGGAGGCTCGGTTAGTCAAAGAGCACTACAGCACAGAAACAGGCTCCATGCCCATCTAGACTGTGCTGGTCTAGTCGTCTGCCTAAACCCATCTTCCTGCAGCCGAACTATATCCCTCCAATCTCATCTAAATGTTACATTTGAACCTGAGTCTCACTTCTGCTGGCAGCTCGTTCGACACTTAAATGATGTTCCCGCTTTTAAATATTTTACCTTTCACCTTAAACCCATGACCTCTAGTTCTAATCTCACCAACCTGAAGGGTGAAAAGCCTGCTTGTATTCACTCCATCTATATCTCTCATAATTCTGTATGCTTCTATAAAATCTTCCCTCATTCTCTTAAGTTCCAGTGAAAAAAGTCCTAAACTATTCAACCTCTCCCTATTATTCAGGTCCTATAACTAAGAAAGGATGTGCTGGCATCCTAGAGGTTCCAGAGGAGGTTTATGAGAATTATCCCAGGAATAAAAGGGTTAATGTGTGAGAAATGCTTGAAGCCTCTAGGCCCGCTCTAGCTGGAGTTCGGAAGAATGAATGGGAATCTTGTTGAAACCTAGCGGATACTGAAAGGCCTAGATAGAGTGGATGTTTCCAATAGTGGGGGAGTCTAGAAACAGTGGGCATGGCCTAGAATAGAAGGGTGTTTCATTAGAACAGAGACGAGGAGGAATTTCTTTAGCCAGAGGTGGTGAGTCTGTGGAATTCATTGCCACAAACGGCTGTGGAGGCCACGTCCTTGGGTATGTTTAAAACTGAGGTTGACAGGTACTTGGTCAGCCAGGGCTTTAAAGGCTAAGAGGAGAATGCAGGAGAATGAGATTAAGAGGGAAAATAATGGCCATGGTGAGCCCTGGGGTCGTAGGTCACGGCTGAAGAAAGTTCGTCGGCCAGTGAAGAGTCAAGTCAGGAGCAGTTCCTCTGGATAACAGCCCTGCCTCCAAGGCAAAGGTTGTACGTTATGAAAACCAGAGATTTTGCAGATACTGGAAATCCTGAGCAATACACACAAAATCCTGGAGGAACTCAGCAGGAGAGAGCAGCTCATATCCCTCCATAGATGCTGCTTGACTCTACAAGTTTACTTTTATTTAGAGCAGGGGGTCCACGGCATAAAAAAGGTCTTAGAGACTTAGAGACACTTCGCAGAGCAGGCCTTTCCTGTCCTTCGAGCCAAGCTGTCCAGCAACACACAGATTTAACTCTAGCCTACCCACCAGACAATTCACAATAACAAATTAACCTGCTCACCGGCACGCCGTTGGACTATGGGACAAAACTGGAGGAAACACACATGCGCATAGGAAGGAGCTTACAAACTTGCTTACGGAGGATGCTGGATTTGAACTCCCAATTCCAACGCTCCTGGCTGTAACAGCATCGCGCTAACCACTACTCTACCGTGACGCCCCAACATGTTGCAGGTTAATGCCAGGAAAGTTCCCATCAAGGAGGTGCTCCTCTGTCACTGTTAATGTTCACTCTCGTCTCACGCGGTGTGGGACGGGACAGGAACACCCTTCACGCAGTGTGGGACGGGAACGTATAGACAGACAATGGTGGTGCTATTCCCAGGCTCTGTCTCCATGCAGTCACACTGTCCTCAGTCAGTCTCAGGTTATCTCATTCATCAATCAGCACAGAAAGAGGCCATTCAGCTCTCTCTATCTGTGCTGACCTTCAGGCACCCATTTAGACTAACCTTACACAAATCCAGTCTTGAATTGACACCAGCTTCCCCAAAACTAGCTGGATTTATCTCAGCCAATTAGCAGAACAATCATGTCAGGGGCTATTTACCACAGCCAATTAAACCCATCTCCTTCATCCGGGAGGGGGTATTTACCACAGTCTGTGTACCCACCAACCCAGTCGTTGGGGTGTGGTTTCCTGTGGGGTCACAGGAAGAATGTTCAGACTCCGCCCATGGCAATGTGCCTGGGGATCGAACCTGAGTCTCTGGCGCCATAGGGCAGAGATTCTACCAGCTATGTCACTGTGCCACCACTGAGCAGGAGGACAAACTGCCTGCCCTCACACGCCGAGGGCTCCTACCTGTTGTAAAGCGCTCCCTTCTGCCCCTAGTCTGTGTCGTAAGGCGCTCCTTGTACAAAGTGTTAAGCAGGACGCATGACTCACCCGGACCCCCATGAACTTGTCCCGTAGGACAATCCATGACAGCAGAAAGACAAAGGCCTTGTTACAGCAGAAGAGAGCAGAGGCATCCGTGACACTTATCTTCTTCAGGGCCAGTAGGTATAGGTAATGGGTTAGAGTCCACAGGACGCAGAAGGGGGCGGCCCTGGTGAAGAATATTTTGATGGTTAAGCCGTCATCCCCATAGAACCTGCAGCATTCCCTGCCGGGGAGAAGGACGAGAGTTAGTAACGCCTCGCAGCGATGGCGACCCATGTTTAATTCCTGCCTCTGTCTCTGCCTTCTCCTCGTGACCGTGTAGATTTCCTCTGGGTGCTCCAGTTTCCTCCCACGTTCCAAAGACGTTTAGTTTAGGGTTAGTGAGCTGTGGGTATGCTATGTTGGCCCATGGAACTGCACTGTGTTATGCCCCTCCACTCCCACCACAAGACCATAAGATATTGCAGCAGAATTAGGCCATTCAGCTAAGTCTGCTCTGCCAATCGATCTTGGCTGAATTATTTTCCCTCTCAACCCCATTCTTCTGCCTTCTCCCCTTTACAAATGCCTTTACAAATCAGGAACCTATCAAACTCCACTTTAAGTTTGTAAGTTTGATGTCAGTGGTGGGTAAATTAATGGAAAGTATTCTTAGAGATGGGGTATATAATTATCTGGATAGACAGGGTCTGATTAGGAACAGTCAACATGGATTTGTGCGTGGAAGGTCATGTTTAACAAATCTTACTGAATTTTTTGAAGAGGTTACTAGGAAAGTTGACGAGGGTAAAGCAGTGGATGTTGTCTATATGGACTTCAGTAAGGCCTTTGACAAGGTTCCGCACAGAAGGTTAGTTAGGAAGGTTCAATCGTTAGGTATTAATATTGAAATAGTAAAATGGATTCAACAGTGTCTGGATGGGAGATGCCAGAGAGTAGTGGTGGATAACTGTTTGTCAGGTTGGAGGCCAGTGACTAGTGGTGTGCCTCAGGGATCTGTACTGGGTCCAATGTTGTTTGTCATATACATTAATGATCTGGATGATGGGGAGGTAAATTGGATTAGTAAGTATGCAGATGATACTAAGATAGGTAGCGTTGTGGATAATGAAGTAGGTTTTCAAAGTTTGCAGAGAGATTTAGGCCAGTTAGAAGAGTGGGCTGAAAGATGGCAGGTGGAGTTTAATGCTGATAAGTGTGAGGTGCTACATTTTGGTAGGAATAATCCAAATAGGACATACATGGTAAATGGTAGGGCATTGAAGAATGCAGTAGAACAGAGTGATCTAGGAATAATGGTGCATAGTTCCCTGAAGGTGGAATCTCATGTGCATAGGGTGGTGAAGAAAGCTTTTGGTATGCTGGCCTTTATAAATCAGGGCATTGAATATAGGAGTTGGGATGTAATGTTAAAATTGTACAAGGCATTGGTAAGGCTGAATGTGGAGTATTGTGTACAGTTCTGGTCACTGAATTATAGGAAAGATGTCAACAAGATAGAGAGAGTACAGAGAAGATTTACTAGAATGTTACCTGGGTTTCAGCACCTAAGTTACAGAGAAAGGTTGAACAAGTTAGGTCTTTATTCTTTGGAGCGTAGAAGGTTGAGGGGGGACTTGATAGAGGTATTTAAAATTATGAGGGGGATAGATACAGTTGACGTTGATAGGCTTTTTCCATTGAGAGTAGGGGAGATTCAAACAAGAGGACATGAGTTGAGAGTTAGGGGGCAAAAGTTTAGGGGTAACACGAGGGGGAATTTCTTTACTCAGAGAGTGGCAGCTGTGTGGTACGAGCTTCCAGTAGAAGTGGTAAAGGCAGGTTCGATATTGTCATTTGAAGTAAAATTGGATAGGTATATGGACAGGAAAGGAATGGAGGGTTATGGGCTGACTGCAGGTCGGTGGGACTAGGTGAGAGTAAGCGTTCGGCACGGACTAGAAGGGCCGAGATGACCTGTTTCCGTGCTGTAATTGTTATATGGTTATATAAATATTCCCAATGACTTGCCTATAGCAATGAATTCCACAGATTTATCACCCTCTGACTACAAAATTCCTTCCCATCTCTGTTCTAAATGGATGCCCTTCTATTCTGAGGACTCCTCCACTATTAGAAACATCCTCTGCATGTTCACTCTATATAGGACTTTCAAGATTCCGTGCTTTCAATGAGATCCTTCCTCATTCTTCTAAACTCCAGATAGTACTGACTCAGAGCCATCAAACGCTCCTCAAACATTAACCCTTTCAGTCCTGGGATCATTCTTGTGAACCACCTCCTCTGGAACCTCTCTGATGCCAGCACATCCTTTCTTACATATGGAGTCTAAAACTGTGCACAGTATTCCAAATGTGGCCAATACCTCTGTTGCTGAGCTTGAGTCTGCACACTGGCTGCTCAGGTACAATATCTCTTAAAACCACAGACTGGGAGCCCTCACATTCCAGGAGAGTTCTTCACTCCTCACTGGAAGATGGACTGAATTTTTCACAGCAGTGAATTCAGATTGGAATTGATACTGAATGATAGGGGTGTGCTAACAGTCGTCAGTCGTGCCCAAGATGTTATGAACACATACACAGGTAGAGTTAACACCCAAGTTATGAGGCACAACTCAAGAAACCCAGCTTTGAAAGCAAGGATGTAATGCTGAGGCTTTATAAGGCATTGTTCAAAGCGCACTTGGAGCATCATGAGCAGCTTTGGGCCCCTTATCTAATAAAGGCTGTGCTGACGTTGGAGAGGATCCAGAGGAGATTCACAAGACTTATCCCAGGAATGAAAGCGTTTACATATGAGGAGTGTCTGATGGCTGTGGACCTGGGCTCGCTGGAGTTTAGAAGAATTGGGGTGGGGGGAGGGGAATCTTGTTGATATCTTCCAAATATTGAAAGACCTAAATAGAGTGGACATAGAGAGGATGTTTCTAATAGCAAGAGAAGCTAGGACCAGAGGGCACAGCTTCAGAATAGAAGGATATCCATTTGCCACAGGGATGAAGAGGAATGTTTCTTAGCGAGAGGGTGGTAAGACTGTGGAAATCTTTGCTACAGGTGTCCACAGAGGCCAAGTCACTGTTTCAATTTAATGTGGAGGTTGACAGTTCTTGGTTAGTAAGGACATTAAAGGTTGTGAAGGGAAGGCAGAGGAAGGGGGTTGAGCGAGAAAATCAATTAGCTATAATTGAATGGCAGAGACGACTCGATGGGCTGAATAGCCTGACTCTTCTCCTATGTTTTGTTGACTTATCGAGCTGTCAGTGAGAATTCTGTACTCCTTCCCAAATTCTCCCTGTCCCTCCCAACAACATGAGGGTTTCTGTGTTCAATAGCTGTAAATTGCTCCTGTTTTGTGGGTTGGGTTGGGTTGGAAGGAAGAGGTGCCTGAAAATCAGAGGAATTGATAGGGGTGGTAGACAAGGGAAGAGATTAATGTCAGGGGCAAACAAAGAATGGAAGTGCTGAAAGGCCTATCTGTACACCAAATCACTCAATGATTCTGATGCCCACTCACTCACTGATTCTAATACCCAGCCAATGATTCTGATGCCCACTCACTCACTGATTCTAATACCCAGCCAATGATTCTGATGCCCACTCACTCACTGATTCTAATACCCAGCCAATGATTCTAATGCCCACTCACTCACTGATTCTAATACCCAGCCAATGATTCTAATGCCCACTCACTCACTTATTCTAATATCCAATCACTCAATGATTCTAATATCCACTCACTCACTGATTCTAATATCCAATCACTCAATGATTCTAATATACAGTCACCAAATGATTCTAATATCCAATCACTCACTGATTCTAATATCCAATCACTCAATGATTCTAATATCCACTCACTCACTGATTCTAATATCCAATCACTCAATGATTCTAATATACAGTCACTCAATGATTCTAATATCCAATCACTCAATGATTCTAATACCCACTCACTCAAAGATTCTGATGCCCACTCACTCAATGATTCTGATGCCCACTCACTCAATGATTCTGATGCCCACTCACTCAAAGATTCTGATGCCCACTCACTCAATGATTCTGATGCCCACTCACTCACTGATTCTAATATCCAATCACTCAATGATTCTAATAAACAGTCACTCAATGATTCTAATATCCAATCACTCAATGATTCTAATACCCACTCACTCAAAGATTCTGATGCCCACTTACTCAATGATTCTGATGCCCACTCACTCAAAGATTCTGATGCCATCACTCAATGATTCCGATGCCCACTCACACAATGATTCTGATGCCCACTCACTCAAAGATTCTGATGCCAACTCACTCAAAGATTCTGATGCCCACTCACTCAAAGATTCTGATGCCCACTCACACAATGATTCTAATATCCAATCACTCAAAGATTCTGATGCCCACTCACTCAAAGATTCTGATGCCATCACACAAAGATTCTGATGCCATCACTCAAAGATTCTGATGCCCACTCACTCAATGATTCTGATGCCATCACTCAATGATTCTAATACCCACTCACTCAAAGATTCTGATGCCATCACTCAATGATTCTGATGCCATCACTCAAAGATTCTGATACCATCACTCAATGATTCTGATGCCATCACTCAAAGATTCTGATGCCATCACTCAATGATTCTGATGCCATCACTCAAAAGATTCTGATGCCCACTCACTCAAAGATTCTGATGCCATCACTCAATGATTCTGATGCCATCACTCAATGATTCTGATGCCATCACTCAAAGATTCTGATGCCCACTCACTCAAAGATTCTGATGCCATCACTCAATGATTCTGATGCCATCACTCAAAGATTCTGATGCCCACTCACTCAATGATTCTGATGCCACCACTCAATGATTCTGATGCCCACTCAAAGATTCTGATGCCATCACTCAATGATTCTAATACCCACTCACTCAAAGATTCTGATGCCATCACTCAAAGATTCTGATGTCCACTCACTCAAAGATTCTGATGCCCACTCACTCAATGATTCTGATGCCCACTCACTCAATGATTCTCATACCCACTTACTCAATGATTCTAATACCCACTCACTCAAAGATTCTGATGCCATCACTCAATGATTCTGCTGCCCACTCACTCAAAGATTCTGATGCCATCACTCAATGATTCTGATGCCCACTCACTCAAAGATTCTGATGCCATCACTCAATGATTCTGATGCCCACTCACTCAAAGATTCTGATGCCATCACTCAATGATTCTGATGCCCACTCACTCAAAGTTTCTGATGCCCACTCACACGATTCTAATATCCAATCACTCAATGATTCTGATGCCCACTCACTCAAAGATTCTAATACCCACTCACTCAAAGATTCTGATGCCCACTCACTCAAAGATTCTGATGCCCACTCACACGATTCTAATATCCAATCACTCAAAGATTCTGATGCCATCACTCAATGATTCTGATGCCATCACTCAATGATTCTGATGCCCACTCACTCAGATTCTGATGCCATCACTCAATGATTCTGATGCCCACTCACACGATTCTAATATCCAATCACTCAATGATTCTGATGCCCACTCACTCAAAGATTCTAATACCCACTCACTCAAAGATTCTGATGCCCACTCACTCAAAGATTCTGATGCCCACTCACACGATTCTAATATCCAATCACTCAAAGATTCTGATGCCATCACTCAATGATTCTGATGCCATCACTCAATGATTCTGATGCCCACTCACTCAGATTCTGATGCCATCACTCAATGATTCTGATGCCCACTCACACGATTCTAATATCCAATCACTCAAAGATTCTGATGCCATCACTCAATGATTCTGATGCCCACTCACTCAGATTCTGATGCCATCACTCAATGATTCTGATGCCCACTCACACGATTCTAATATCCAATCACTCAAAGATTCTGATGCCCACTCACTCAAAGATTCTGATGCCATCACTCAATGATTCTAATGCCCACTCACTCAATGATTCTAATGCCCACTCACTCAATGATTCCAATGCCCAATCACTCAATGATTCTAATCCCCCATCAGTCAATGATATAATACACAATCATTCAATGAGTGTTTCTGTTGGCTCAGAGCTGAGGAGGTTCAGTTTGTAGATAATGAAATTGCCCTGGGATATACAATGGCCAGGCACGTTAACTCTGACGGCAGTACTGAGAAGCATGAGCAGCCTGCAGGGTCAGAGAAACCACAGGTTGCTGCTCCTGCAGTGCCACTGCTGTCAGGTGGACCTATCTGAGCCTCCTCCGGGAGACAAGGGTCTCCCTCTCTAAGGATGCTAGTGTGGGGCTCCATCTCTCTAGCTGAGCAAAGTGCCATCTCCATCTCTCCACCCTGACAGTCCCAGCACAGAGCTCCGTCTCCTTACTCCCAACAGCCCTAATGCAGAGCTCCATCTCTCTACCCTGACAGTCCCAGCACAGAGCTCCGTCTCCTTACTCCAACAGCCCTAATGCAGAGCTCCTACTCTCCACCCGAGCACAACTTCCTCACCCCATGAGGGACGCAGTACAGAGCTCCATCTCTCCACCCTGACAGCCCCAGCACAGAGCTCCGTCTCCCTGCACCGTGGACCCCGGCATGGAGCTCCCCACCTGAATTGTTGCAGAGGTGTCTGCTTCTCCTCGGCGCTCCAGGCGTGTCCGATGTAGTAGAGCGGGAAGAAGAGGAGGTTCCAGGTGGCGGCGAACCAGGTGACGGCGAAAGGTGCATCAAAGGACCGGAAGGTGATCTTGGCCAGCTGGCTGGTGCCCGCCCAGGACGAGCAGACACTCAGGAACACCGCCCAGCCCCACAAGGCCTGCTTCAGCCGGGCAACAGAGAAACCTCGCAGGTACCGGCAGCAGGCTGGGCCGCTCCTCCACCATCGGCTCCTCCTCCCTCCTCTGGCTTCCTCCTGCGTCTCCACCTCCGTCCGGACTGAGCTGCCCCCTGCCTTGCTCGCCTCCGCTCGCACTGAGCCACTCCCGGCCTTGCTCGCCTCCTCTGGTTTTTCATCTGCTGTAAGGGGAGTGGGGGGGGGGGGGGGGGGGGGAAGGGGTCGAAGGTCAGTCCAGATCCCAAATGTCGATCAGTAACAAACCCTGGGCGACTGTCCTGGGAAGAGACAGACACCACTGACATTTCTACAATTCTCTGGGATACCCCATCAGGAACCCCATTAATAAATTACAGGGGAAGAATTAGGCCATTCAGCCCATTGAGTCAGCTCTGTCATTCAATCATGGCTGATTTTTTTCAGCCCGATTCTCCCATCTTCTCCCCATAGTCCTTAAATCCCTTACCAATCAGGAACCTATCAATCTCTGCTTTAAATACACCCAATGACTTGACCTCCATCATCCTCGGTGGCAATGAAATTCCGTCTAATCTCTTCTAAAGGGACCTCTCTTTATTCTGAGGCTGTGCCTTTAGATCCTAGACTCTCCCATCTAGGAAACATCCTCTCAATGTCCATTCTACCAGGCCTATCATATTGGACTGGTTTCAATGAGATCCTCCATCACGTACGGACCCAAGGACACCAAACGTTCCTCGTGTGTTAATGAGCATAGTGAACTCTGGTTTTAAATTCCACGCTGGATATTTAAGCAGGTCACCAACACTTGCACGATCCTCAGCCAAAACATTTCACCATTAATAACCAACAACCACGTATTCCCAAATTCCCCAAGGATAGACCAGGATTTCAACTTCCCTAATACAGACTGGGACGTCTTTCGTCAAAGAAGTTCAGACAGGGTAGAATACGTTAGGGATACTGGAGTGAGTCCAGCTAGAGTGTGGGCTACACTGCACCTGGTGTTGAGTAATGAGCCTGATCTTTCGCTGGGAACATCTGTGATTGAGATAACTTAAGACAGCTGTACATACGGATAAGTATGGACCTTATGGGAGAGTGTTAAATTGAAGCAGGGCAAATTGCAAGAGTATTAAGCAGGACCTAGGGAGAGTTAACTAGGAAAAGCTGTTTTGGGTTAAGTCAATTTCTGCCACGTGAAAGGTGTTTAGAGACCAACTTGCACAGGGTAAAGGACAGGTAGGTTCCAGTATGGCAAAGTCATGAAACTTTGGATTATGGCAATTTAGTCAAGAAGCAAAAGGTAAGGTTTAGTACACAAGAGATACTGCTGATGCTGGAAATCTTGAGTAACACACATAAAATGCTGGAGGAACTCAGCAAGTCAGGCAATGTCTATGGAGGGGAAAAAAGAGTCGACGTTTTGGGATGATACCCTTCATCATTCCTGGAAAGGAAGGGGGAAGAAGGTGAGGAGAGGGGAAGGAGTACAAGCCAGAAGGAGATAGGCGAGGGGAAAGTAGGAGTGGGGGGGGGGGATGAAATAAGAAGCTGGGAGGTGACATGTGGAGGAAGTAAAGGGCTGAGAAAGGAATCTGAGAGGAGAGGTCAGTTGACCTTGGGAGAAAGGAAAGGAGGAGGTGCACCAGAGAGATGCGATGGGCAGTTGAGGAGAAGATAAGGGGTGAGAAGGGAGTCAGAGTGGTGAATGGAAAAGAGAGGGGCGAGTAATAGCGGACAGCTAGAGAAATTGATGTCCGTACTGTCAGGTTGGAGACTACCCAGATGGAATATGAAGATTACTGGGGGTGGTGGAGTCACCACACAGGTCACAGGGAGTGCGGGTTCACACAACACAAGACTGGGAAGTGCGGATTCGTACAATGTGGGACGGGGGAATCAAAATCAGGTTTATTATCACTGGCATGTGGTGTGAAATTTGTTAACTTAGCAGCAGCAGTTCAATGTAATACATAATCTAACAGGGAGAGAAAAATAATAATAATAATAATAAATAAAAAACATAATAATAAATGAACAAGTAAATCAATTACATATATTGAATAGATTTTTTAAAATGTGCAAAAACAGAAATGCTGTATACAGTATTAAAAAAGTGAGGTAGTGTTCATGGGTTCAATGTCCATTTAGGAATCAGATGGCAGAAGGGAAGAAGCTGTTCCTGAATCGCTGAGTGTGTACCTTCAGGCTTCTGTACCTCCTACCTGATATTAACAATGAGAAAAGGGCATGCCCTGGGTGCTGGAGGTCCTTAATAATGGATGTTGCCTTTCTGAGATACCGCTCCCTGAAGATAACCTGGGTACTTTGTAGGCTAGTAACCAAGATGGAGCTGACTAGATTTACAACCTTCTGCAGCTTCTCTCAGTCCTGTGCAGTAGCCCCTCCATACCAGATAGTGATGTAGCCTGTCAGAATGCTCTCCACGGTACAACTATAGAAGTTTTGAGTGTATTTGTTGACATACAAAATCTCTTCAAACTCCTAATGAAGTACAGTCACTGTCTTGCCTTCTTTATAACTACATCAATATGTTGGGACCAGGTTAGATCCTTAGAGATCTTGACACCCAGGAACATGAAGCTGCTCACTTTCTCCACTTCCGATCCCTCTATGAGGATTGGTATGTGTTCCTTCGTCTTACCCTTCCTGAAGTCCACACTCAGTTCTTTTGTCTTGCTGATGTTAAGCGCCGGTTGTTGCTGCGGTACCACTCCACTAGTTGGTATATCTCACTCCTGTACGCCCTCTCGTCACCACCTGAGATTCTCCCAACAATGGTTGTATCGTCAGCAAATTTTCAGATGGTATTGGAGCTATGCCTAGCCACACAGTCATGTGTATGTAGAGAGTAGAGCAGTGGGCTAAGCGCTAAGTACAGAGTAATACAACACAGGATGGGGAGTGCAGATTTGTACAATGTGGGAGAGCAGATTCACAAGACACAGGGGAGGGACAGTATGGATCCACACAACACAAAAGAGGAGAGTGTGGATTCCCACAACACAGGACAGAGGGACTGTAGATTCACACAACACAGGACAGGGGGAGTGTGGATTCACACAACACAGGACAGGGGGTGTGTGGATTCACACAACACAGGACAGGGAGATTGGGGATTCACACAACACAGGACAGGGGGAGTGTGGATTCACTCAACACAGGACGGGGGAGTGTGGATTCACACAACACAGGACAGGGAGATTGGGGATTCACACAACACAGGACAGGGAGATTGGGGATTCACACAACACAGGACAGGGGGACTGTAGATTCACACAACACAGGACAGGGAGTTTGTAGATACACACAACACAGGACAGGCGGACTGTGGATTCACACAACACAGGACAGGGGGATTGTAGATTCACACCACACAGGACAGGGAGATTGTAGATTCACACAACACACGACAGGGAGATTGGGGATTCACACAACACAGGACAGGGAGTTTGTAGATTCACACAACACAGGACAGGCGGACTGTGGATTCACACAACACAGGACAGGGGGATTGTAGATTCACACCACACAGGACAGGGAGATTGTAGATTCACACAACACAGGACAGGGAGATTGAGGATTCACACAACACAGGACAGGGGGACTGTAGATTCACACAACACAGGACAGGCGGACTGTGGATTCACACAACACAGGACAGGTGGAGTGTGGATTCACACAACACACGACAGGGAGATTGTAGATTCACACAACACAGGACAGGGGGATTGTAGATTCACACAACACAGGACAGGGAGATTGGGGAGTCACACAACACAGGACAGGGGGATTGTCGATTCACACAACACAGGACAGGGGGACTGTAGATTCACACAACACAGGACAGGTGGAGTGTGGATTCACACAACACACGACAGGGAGATTGAGGATTCACACAACACAGGACAGGCGGATTGTAGATTCACACAACACACGACAGGGAGATTGAGGATTCACACAACACAGGACAGCGGGAGTGTGGATTTACACAACACAGGACAGGGGGACTGTAGATTCACATAACACAGGACAGGCGGACTGTGGATTCACACAACACAGGACAGGTGGAGTGTGGATTCACACAACACACGATAGGGAGATTGGGGATTCACACAACACAGGACAGGGGGATTGTAGATTCACACAACACACGATAGGGAGATTGGGGATTCACACAACACAGGACAGGGAGATTGGGGATTCACACAACACAGGACAGGGGGAGTGTGGATTCACTCAACACAGGACAGGGGGAGTGTGGATTCACACAACACAGGACAGGGGGTGTGTGGATTCACACAACACAGGACAGGGAGATTGGGGATTCACACAACACAGGACAGGGGGAGTGTGGATTCACTCAACACAGGACGGGGGAGTGTGGATTCACACAACACAGGACAGGGAGATTGGGGATTCACACAACACAGGACAGGGGGAGTGTGGATTCACACAACACAGGACAGGGAGATTGGGGATTCACACAACACAGGACAGGGGGAGTGCGGATTCACACAACACAGGACAGGGGGTTTGTAGATTCACACAACACAGGACAGGGGGACTGTAGATTCACACAACACAGGACAGGGAGTTTGTAGATTCACACAACACAGGACAGGCGGACTGTGGATTCACACAACACAGGACAGGGGGAGTGTGGATTCACACAACACAGGACAGGGGGACTGTAGATTCACACAACACAGGACAGGGGGATTGTGGATTCACACAACACAGGACAGGGGGACTGTAGATTCACACCACACAGGACAGGGGGATTGTGGATTCACACAACACAGGACAGGGGGACTGTAGATTCACACCACACAGGACAGGGAGATTGTAGATTCACACAACACAGGACAGGGAGATTGAGGATTCACACAACACAGGACAGGGGGACTGTAGATTCACACAACACAGGACAGGCGGACTGTGGATTCACACAACACAGGACAGGTGGAGTGTGGATTCACACAACACACGACAGGGAGATTGTAGATTCACACAACACAGGACAGGGGGATTGTAGATTCACACAACACAGGACAGGGAGATTGGGGAGTCACACAACACAGGACAGGGGGATTGTCGATTCACACAACACAGGACAGGGGGACTGTAGATTCACATAACACAGGACAGGCGGACTGTGGATTCACACAACACAGGACAGGGAGATTGTCGATTCACACAACACAGGACAGGCGGACTGTAGATTCACATAACACAGGACAGGCGGAGTGTGGATTCACACAACACAGGACAGGTGGAGTGTGGATTCACACAACACACGACAGGGAGATTGGGGATTCACACAACACAGGACAGGGGGTTTGTGGATTCACACAACACAGGACAGGGGGATTGTAGATTCACACAACACAGGACAGGGGGACTGTAGATTCACACAACACAGGACAGGGGGACTGTAGATTCACACAACACAGGACAGGGGGTTTGTAGATTCACACAACACAGGACAGGGGAATTGTGGATTCACACAACACAGGACAGGGGGATTGTAGATTCACACAACACAGGACAGGGGGACTGTAGATTCACACAACACAGGACAGGGGGATGGTCGATTCACACAACACAGGACAGGGGGACTGTAGATTCACACCACACAGGACAGGGAGATTGTAGATTCACACAACACAGGACAGGGGAGTGTGGATTCACACAACACAGGACAGGGGGATTGTAGATTCACACAACACAGGACAGGGAGATTGGGGAGTCACACAACACAGGACAGGGGGATTGTCGATTCACACAACACAGGACAGGGGGACTGTAGATTCACACAACACAGGACAGGGGGATTGTCGATTCACACAACACAGGGCAGGGGGATTGTAGATTCACACAACACAGGACAGGAGGTTTGTAGATTCACACAACACAGGACAGGGGGATTGTGGATTCACACAACACAGGACAGGGAGATTGAGGATTCACACAACACAGGACAGGGGGACTGTAGATTCACACAACACAGGACAGGGAGATTGAGGATTCACACAACACAGGACAGGGGGATTGTGGATTCACACAACACAGGACAGGGAGATTGAGGATTCACACAACACAGGACAGGGGGACTGTAGATTCACACAACACAGGACAGGGGGACTGTAGATTCACACAACACACGACAGGGAGATTGGGGATTCACACAACACAGGACAGGGGGACTGTAGATTCACATAACACAGGACAGGCGGACTGTGGATTCACAGAACACAGGACAGGTGGAGTGTGGATTCACACAACACACGACAGGGAGATTGGGGATTCACACAACACAGGACAGGGGGAGTGTGGATTCACACAACACAGGACAGGGGGATTGTAGATTCACACAACACAGGACAGGGGGATTGTGGATTCACACAACACAGGACAGGGGGATTGTAGATTCACACAACACAGGACGGGGGACTGTAGATTCACATAACATAGGACAGGGGGATTGTAGATTCACACAACACAGGACAGGGGGATTGTAGATTCACACAACACAGGACAGGGGGACTGTAGATTCACACAACACAGGACAGGGGGATTGTAGATTCACACAACACAGGACAGGGAGATTGTAGATTCACACAACACAGGACAGGGGGACTGTAGATTCACACAACACAGGACAGGGGGATTGTAGATTCACACAACACAGGACAGGGGGAGTGTGGATTTACACAACACAGGACAGGGGGATTGTAGATTCACACAACACAGGACAGGGAGATTGTAGATTCACACAACACAGGACAGGGGGACTGTAGATTCACACAACACAGGACAGGGGGATTGTAGATTCACACAACACAGGACAGGGGGAGTGTGGATTTACACAACACAGGACAGGGGGATTGTAGATTCACACAACACAGGACAGGGGGTTTGTAGATTCACACAACACAGGACAGGGGGATTGTGGATTCACACAACACAGGACAGGGAGATTGAGGATTCACACAACACAGGACAGGGGGACTGTAGATTCACACAACACAGGACAGGGAGATTGAGGATTCACACAACACAGGACAGGGGGACTGTAGATTCACACAACACAGGACAGGGGGACTGTGGATTCACACAACACAGGACAGGGGGATTGTCGATTCACACAACACAGGACAGGAGGACTGTAGATTCACACAACACAGGACAGGGGGATTGTAGATTCACACAACACAGGACAGGGGGACTGTGGATTCACACAACACAGGACAGGCTGACTGTGGATTCACACAACACAGGACAGGGGGACTGTGGATTCACACAACACAGGACAGGGGGACTGTGGATTCACACAACACAGGACAGGCTGACTGTGGATTCACACAACACAGGACAGGGGGACTGTAGATTCACACAACACAGGACAGGGGGACTGTGGATTCACACAACACAGGACAGGGGGACTGTGGATTCACACAACACAGGACAGGCTGACTGTGGATTCACACAACACAGGACAGGGGGACTGTAGATTCACACAACACAGGACAGGCTGACTGTAGATTCACACAACACAGGACAGGGGGACTGTAGATTCACACAACACAGGACAGGGGGACTGTAGATTCACACAACACAGGACAGGGGGATTGAGGATTCACACAACACAGGACAGGGGGAGTGTGGATTCACACAACACAGGACAGGGGGACTGTAGATTCACACAACACAGGACAGGGGTTTGTAGATTCACACAACACAGGACAGGGGGAGTTTGGATTCACACAACACAGGACAGGGGGACTGTAGATTCACACAACACAGGACAGGGGTTTGTAGATTCACACAACACAGGACGGGGGAGTGTGGATTCACACAACACAGGACAGGGGGACTGTAGATTCACACAACACAGGACAGGGGGATTGTGGATTCACACAACACAGGACAGGGGGACTGTAGATTCACACAACACAGGACAGGGGGATTGTCGATTCACACAACACAGGACAGGGGGATTGAGGATTCACACAACACAGGACAGGGGGACTGTAGATTCACACAACACAGGACAGGGGGACTGTAGATTCACACAACACAGGACAGGGAGATTGAGGATTCACACAACACAGGACAGGGGGACTGTAGATTCACACAACACAGGACAGGGGGATTGTCGATTCACACAACACAGGACAGGGGGACTGTAGATTCACACAACACAGGACAGGGGGATTGTCGATTCACACAACACAGGACAGGGGGATTGTAGATTCACACAACACAGGACAGGGAGATTGGGGAGTCACACAACACAGGACAGGGGGATTGTCGATTCACACAACACAGGACAGGGGGACTGTAGATTCACACAACACAGGACAGGGGGAGTGTGGATTCACACAACACAGGACAGGGGGATTGTAGATTCACACAACACAGGACAGGGGGACTGTAGATTCACACAACACAGGACAGGGGGACTGTGGATTCACACAACACAGGACAGGGAGATTGTAGATTCACACAACACAGGACAGGCGGACTGTGGATTCACACAACACAGGACAGGGGGACTGTAGATTCACACAACACAGGACAGGGGGACTGTGGATTCACACAACACAGGACAGGGAGAGTGTGGATTCACACAACACAGGACAGGCGGACTGTGGATTCACACAACACAGGACAGGGGGACTGTAGATTCACACAACACAGGACAGGGGGACTGTAGATTCACACAACACAGGACAGGGAGATTGAGGATTCACACAACACAGGACAGGGAGATTGAGGATTCACACAACACAGGACAGCGGGAGTGTGGATTTACACAACACAGGACAGGGGGACTGTAGATTCACATAACACAGGACAGGCGGACTGTGGATTCACACAACACAGGACAGGCGGAGTGTGGATTCACACAACACACGACAGGGAGATTGGGGATTCACACAACACAGGACAGGGGGATTGTGGATTCACACAACACAGGACAGGGGGATTGTAGATTCACACAACACAGGACAGGGGGACTGTAGATTCACATAACACAGGACAGGGGGATTGTAGATTCACACAACACAGGACAGGGGGAGTGTGGATTCACACAACACAGGACAGGGAGATTGGGGATTCACACAACACAGGACAGGGGGAGTGTGGATTCACACAACACAGGACAGGGGGATTGTAGATTCACACAACACAGGACAGGGGGAGTGTGGATTCACACAACACAGGACAGGGGGATTGTGGATTCACACAACACAGGACAGGGGGAGTGTGGATTCACACAACACAGGACAGGGGTTTGTAGATTCACACAACACAGGACAGGGGGAGTGTGGATTCACACAACACAGGACAGGGGGAGTGTGGATTCACACAACACAGGACAGGGGGACTGTAGATTCACACAACACAGGACAGGGGGATTGTGGATTCACACAACACAGGACAGGGGGACTGTAGATTCACACAACACAGGACAGGGGGACTGTAGATTCACACAACACATGGATTGTGGATTTGAAGCTGACGAATCAAGTGGAGTGTGGATTCACAGCACACGGGCAGTATGGAGTTCCACACAGGACACAGATGAGTTGAACTGGCATTGGTGGTAGTTCAACTCATTGCACTATTTGAGGGCCTGGGTAAAGGAGGAAGGGTAGGTGGGTTTATCAGCTTCTGTGTTTGCTGTGCACTCCCGAATCTGAGACCCCCATCGAAATTGTGAGAAATGAATGAACTGAAACCCCCATTGTCATTGCCCATTGAGTCAGAGCCCAGAAACAGGCCTTTCAGCCCAAACAAACCATGCTGACCATTTGGCCTGTGACTCTCCAAACCTTTCCTAACCACATACCTGTCCCAGTGTCTTTCACAGGTTTTTATCATTTCTGCCTCAACCAGTTCCTCTGGCTGCTCATCCCATATTCGGACCACTCTCTGGGTGAAGAAGTTGTCACTTAGGTCATCTTTAAACATTTATCCTCTCTCCTTCAAGCTTTGCCCTCTATCCTTACCATACTGTGCAGGTGGCATTTATCTCTCTCTGTAGATGCCGCCTAGTTTGCTGAGTATCTCTAACATTCTACAGGCGACCATCTGCCACAGAAGGCGGGATTTCCTGGTGACCTCCCACTTCAATTCACCTTCCCATTCCTATTCTGACATGTTGGTCCATGTCTTCCTCGACTGCCACGATGAGGCCACACAGGTTGGAGGAGCAACACATCATATTCCATCTGGATAGCCTCCAACCTGATGGCATGAGTAGCGATTTCTCTACCTTCCAGTAATCTCCGCCCCCCCCCCTCTCCTTTTTCCCATTGCCATTCCGGTACTCCTCTGACACCTCTTCTTCTCCTAAACTGCCCATCACCTCCCTCTTGTTCCCCTCCTCCTAATCTTTCCCCTATGGCCCACTGTCCTCTCCTATCAGATTCCTTCTTCTTCAGCCCTTTACCTCTTCCACCTATCACCTCCCAGCTTCTTACTTCATCCCACCTCTCTCACCCACCTATCTTTCCCCTCAGCTGGTCTCACCTATCATCTGCCAGCTTGTACTCCTTCCCCTCTTATCACCCTGATATTCTCTTTCCTCCCCCCTTCTTTTCTAGTCCCGAAGAAAGGTCTCAGCCCGAAACATCCACTGTTCATTCATTTCCACAGATGCTGGCTGACCTGGCAATTCCTCCAGCAATTTGTGAGTGTTGACTCTCAGTGGTTGCAGGTTAAGGATGTGATCAGGCTGGAGGGGGTGCACACACGCACACACACATACACACACACACTCACTCACACTCACACACACATACACACACACACACACACACACACACGCACACACACACACACACACACACACACACACTCACACACACACACACACGCACACACACACTCACACACACACACACACACACACTCACACTCACACACACATACACACACTCACACACACACACACACTCACACTCACACACACATACACACACACACGCACACACACATACACACACACTCACACTCACACACACATACACACACACACACACACACGCACACACACACACACGCACACACACATACACACACACACTCACTCACACTCACACACACATACACACACACACTCACTCACTCTACTGGTGAGCATCTGGAAGTTTATATTTCATAACCCAAACAGACTTTGGGAGCAAACTCAAACTACCTGCGTCTCAATATCACCAAGACCAAGGAGATGGTGGTGGACTTTAGGAGATCTAGGCCTCATATGGAGCCAGTGATCATTAATGGAGAATGTGTGGAGCAGGTTAAGACCTACAAGTATCTGGGAGTACAGTTAGACGAGAAGCTAGACTGGACTGCCAACACAGATACCTTGTGCAGGAAGGCACAGAGTCGACTGTACTTCCTAAGAAGGTTGGCGTCATTCAATGTCTGTAGTGAGATGCTGAAGATGTTCTATAGGTCAGTTGTGGAGAGCGCCCTCTTCTTTGTGGTGGCGTGTTGGGGAGGAAGCATTAAGAAGAGGGACGCCTCACGTCTTAATAAGCTGGTAAGGAAGGCGGGCTCTGTCGTGGGCAAAGTACTGGAGAGTTTAACATCGGTAGCTGAGCGAAGGGCGCTGAGTAGGCTACGGTCAATTATGGATAACTCTGAACATCCTCTACATAGTACCATCCAGAGACAGAGAAGCAGTTTCAGCGACAGGTTACTATCGATGCAATGCTCCTCAGACAGGATGAAGAGGTCAATACTCCCCAATGCCATTAAGCTCTACAATTCTACCGCCAGGACTTAAGAACTTTTTAAAGCTATTATTAATGCTTTTTGAGATGGTGATTTAGATGCATATCATATTTTTTTTTACTGAGTTAAGTATTGTATGTAATTAGTTTTGCTACAACAAGTGTATGGGACATTGGAAAAAAGTTGAATTTCCCCATGGGGATGAATAAAGTATCTATCTATCTATCTATCTATCTATCTATCTATCTAACAATCTCTGCCACTTCTATCTCCCAAACACCTGAAAAGTCAAGTCAGTATCCAAGCCTCCTGTATCTAAAACAGTGGCCACTAAATGTACTGTGAGTTCCTCGTCCTCTGTCTACTTCAGGTTTCAATGTGTTGTATATTCAGAGATGGTCTTCTGCACACCACTGTTGTAACGCATGGTTATGTGATTTACCATCGCCTTCCTGTCAGCTTAAACCAGTCTGGCCATTCTCCCCTGACCTCTCTCATTAATAAGTCCCTTTCACCCACAGAACTGCCACTCACTGGATGTTTTTAGTATTTTGCACCATTCTCTGTAAACTCTGGAGACTGTTGTGCGTGAAAATCCCAGGAGATCAGCAGTTTCTGAAATACTCAAACCACCCCATCTGGCACCAACCATTGTTCCACAGTCAAAATCACTTCTATCACATTTCTTCCCCATTCTGATGTTTGATCTGAGCACCAACTGAACCTCTTGACCATCTCTGCATTCTTTTATGCATTGAGTTGCTGCCTAACAAAGTGCCCACTGTGTGTACGTTGCCTCAGGCTGTGTTCACCACCCCTGTAAGCTCCAACAGGTTTCAGTCACTGGCTCCCAACAGCTTACTTTCAAAACTCTGTTCAAATCCTTCCAGGACTTGGCTCATCCCTTTCCCTGTTCTCCTCCCCCACCCCAGGATCTCTGCCCTGGTTCCCAGATTCCATGGCTCCACCACTGCACTGTGTCCTCGAGCTCTGGAAGTCCATTTGCAAACCTCTACACTTCCCTCCATTCTCCTTCAGAGCGACACAGTCTACCCTCCTCTGGAGACTCATTAATAGCTGCCTCTTGGCCTCAGCTTTTGGATATCTGCTCCAAAATCAATGGTGCTCCATCAAAGTTATGGGAGCTTTTACTCCATTCAGAATGCCAGGTAACTGCATTTTATAAAGATAACGTGAACGAGCAACAGCTGGCTCCTCCTCCTCCAGACAGCTGTCTGAACGGACACCACTCACTGGGCACACAGTTCCCTCTCAGAACGTCCTGGTGAAGGTGTTGAGCATGTCTTTGTCACTTAGAACATAGAACACTGCAGTAAAGTACAGCCCTTCGACCCATGATGTGTGCTAGCTTTATAATCATTCTCTGCTATTTGTCTGGGGTGATGTGAGTAACACTATTACAGTCAGTGGCCCCGGGTTCAATTCAACACTATTACAGCCAGTGGCCCCGGGTTCAATTCAACACTATTACAGTCAGTGGCCCCGGGTTCAATTCAACACTATTACAGTCAGTGGCCCCGGGTTCAATTCAACACTATTACAGCCAGTGGCCCCGGGTTCAATTCAACACTATTACAGCCAGTGGCCCCGGGTTCAATTCAACACTATTACAGTCAGTGGCCCCGGGTTCAATTCAACACTATTACAGCCAGTGGCCCCGGGTTCAATTCAACACTATTACAGTCAGTGGCCCCGGGTTCAATTCAACACTATTACAGCCAGTGGCCCCGGGTTCAATTCAACACTATTACAGTCAGTGGCCCCGGGTTCAATTCAACACTATTACAGTCAGTGGCCCCGGGTTCAATTCAACACTATTACAGCCAGTGGCCCCGGGTTCAATTCAACACTATTACAGTCAGTGGCCCCGGGTTCAATTCAACACTATTACAGTCAGTGGCCCCGGGTTCAATTCAACACTATTACAGCCAGTGGCCCCGAGTTCAATTCAACACTATTACAGTCAGTGGCCCCGGGTTCAATTCAACACTATTACAGTCAGTGGCCCCGCCGGGTTCAATTCAACACTATTACAGTCAGTGGCCCCGGGTTCAATTCAACACTATTACAGCCAGTGGCCTCGAGTTCAATTCAACACTATTACAGTCAGTGGCCCCGGGTTCAATTCAACACTATTACAGTCAGTGGCCCCGGGTTCAATTCAACACTATTACAGTCAGTGGCCCCGGGTTCAATTCAACACTATTACAGTCAGTGGCCCCGGGTTCAATTCAACACTATTACAGTCAGTGGCCCCGGGTTCAATTCAACACTATTACAGTCAGTGGCCCCGCCGGGTTCAATTCAACACTATTACAGTCAGTGGCCCCGGGTTCAATTCAACACTATTACAGCCAGTGGCCCCGAGTTCAATTCAACACTATTACAGTCAGTGGCCCCGGGTTCAATTCAACACTATTACAGTCAGTGGCCCCGGGTTCAATTCAACACTATTACAGTCAGTGGCCCCGGGTTCAATTCAACACTATTACAGTCAGTGGCCCCGGGTTCAATTCAACACTATTACAGTCAGTGGCCCCGGGTTCAATTCAACACTATTACAGTCAGTGGCCCCGGGTTCAATTCAACACTATTACAGCCAGTGGCCCCGGGTTCAATTCAACACTATTACAGCCAGTGGCCCCGAGTTCAATTCAACACTATTACAGCCAGTGGCCCCGGGTTCAATTCAACACTATTACAGCCAGTGGCCCCGGGTTCAATTCAACACTATTACAGTCAGTGGCCCCGGGTTCAATTCAACACTATTACAGTCAGTGGCCCCGGGTTCAATTCAACACTATTACAGCCAGTGGCCCCGGGTTCAATTCAACACTATTACAGCCAGTGGCCCCGAGTTCAATTCAACACTATTACAGCCAGTGGCCCCGGGTTCAATTCAACACTATTACAGCCAGTGGCCCCGGGTTCAATTCAACACTATTACAGTCAGTGGCCCCGGGTTCAATTCAACACTATTACAGCCAGTGGCCCCGGGTTCAATTCAACACTATTACAGTCAGTGGCCCCGGGTTCAATTCAACACTATTACAGCCAGTGGCCCCGAGTTCAATTCAACACTATTACAGCCAGTGGCCCCGGGTTCAATTCATGCCACTGTTAGCAATAAGTTTCTCCTTGTGACTTGCATGGGTTTCCTCCGGGTACTCTGGTTTCCTCCCACACGCCGAAGTCGTACGGATTAGTGGGCTCATCTGTCACATGGGAGTAACTGTGTGTACGGGCTCACTGAACTGGAACGGCCTGTTACTGTGCTATATCTCTAAAGGGCCACATAAGTACTCTAACCCCTCCATTTGTCTACCATCCATGTGCCTATCTAAGAGTTTCTTAAATGCCCCAAACGTAAATGCCTCTACCACCACCCCTGGCAGGACATACCACACACTCACTACTGACTCTGATATCCTCCAATCACCCTAAAATGATGCCTCCTCATATTAGGCATTTCCACCCCGGGAAATACAATCGCTTGCTGTCCACTTGATTTCCATGACAATATAAGCTCATCTCACGGTGGTGTGCGTGTCATTGTAGTGGTGTGCGTATCATTGTAGTGGTGTGCGTGTCATTGTAGTGGTGTGCGTGTCATTGTAGTGGTGTGCGTATCATTGTAGTGGTGTGCGTATCATTGTAGTGGTGTGCGTGTCATTGTAGCAGTACGCTTGTCACAGCGCCTCTGTTGACAGATTTGCAGACAACACTGAGGTTGGTGGCTTTGTGGAGAGTGCACAAGTTTCTCGTACTGTAGGTTACAATGGGGCATTGAGAGAATGTGGAGCTGGGCTGAGAAGGGGCAGGCAGTCTTCAGTCCGAAGAAGTGAGGAGTGAGAGGTGATTCACTTGGGAAAGTTGAACTTGAAGATGGAGTTCAGGGTTAATGGCAGGATTCCTAGCAGCCTGCAGGAACACAGGGATCCTGGGGGTTCATGTCCATAATCCTTTAAAGTTGCCGTGCAAATTGATAGGATGGTTAAGAAGGCGTCTGGTGTGCCTGCCTTCACTTGACAAGGAATTGAGCTCAAGAGTTACAAGGTAATGTTGCAGTTCTATGAAACTCTGGTTAGACCACACTTCTTGTGTTCACTCTGGTTACCCCATTACAGGGTGAGGAAACTTTAGCGAGGGTGCAGAGGAGATTTACAGGATGCCATGTCTGATGAGGAACGGTTGAGCAGGCTAGGGATTTCCTCTTTGGAGCAATCGGGGATGAGAAACAACTTGATAGAAGTATGTGACAGACATAGAGTGAACAACCAGTAACTTTTCCCAGGGCAGCGATGGCCAATACCAGAGGCCATCCAGTTAAGGTGAGTGGAGGAAGTTTGATGGGGGGGGGGGGGGTAGCTTTTTCACACGGAGAGTAGTAAGTGTCTGGAATGCACTGCTGAGGGTAAAAGTAGAGGCAGATACATTAGGGACATTTAAGAGACTCTTAGATTAGGCACATGGGGTAGTTTTTATAGATCAGCACAACATCGTGGGCAAAGGGCCTGTACCGTGTCCTACAGTACTGTTCTGTATTAGTCCTGTATTAGTAATAAACCTGTTCTTTAGTGCTGCTGTTATAATTGTTGATGATAACAGTGTTTTTCATACATATTAATATCAATGTGTTTGTCATACTCTGTGCAGACTGACACCTGTTAACTCCCTGATTAGTTAGCACAGAGGAGATGGGCTGAAGGTGCTGGTTCCGTGCTGTACTCTACATACCAATATCACTGATATATACGTTAGAATCACAGTCACACTGTTATCACTGATTGACATGATCACAGCATTAGGCATTTTTACCAGAATATTCACGGAAAACGCGGTGTTACCACATCTTAATACAGTATCAGATTGTCAGACTCTCTAATGTATCAGTTTGTTGCATATTAGCCTCGGAGTGTTCTGCATAGCAATCTGTTTCGAACACATTTACATATGATCGATTTTATGTTAATAGCGACATACTTAACGATCAATGTTTAAGTTAATAGCATTGTATTAAAATGTTAATGAATTGTCACAACTTTATAAGACCGATCAACTTGTTTTCTCATTGCATATGTAAAAAAATCACAGGTTAATGCTTTGCATGAGAACTCTATTTTTCACGTTAATCTTATCATAGTTGCACAGAGTAACATGTAATACATATTAATTAGTACTACATGTTAAAACGCTGTAACATAACAACATTAAACACGGGAGCATCACTATAGTGATGTGATTGCTGGGATTATTGGATCTGCAAATTAATGCTTTGAGTTATCGCAGTATCGGTGCGTGAAGATGCCGTTGAAGCACAGAAATAAATGCCTTACTAAACGTGATATTACCATAATAATGGCATTCTTGCAGAGCCGGACTCCAGAGTTGGACTGAAACTGCTCCGAACTCGGAAGACCATTCGCTCATTACCCCTAACGCTATTGTTTATCTGTGTGACCTCAGACATAAACGCTGATGAATCCCCAGCCACCCCTCTCCCCGGCTGCCTCACAACTCCATTGTAATTCCGGCTACAAACCTTTCACTTCAGTGAGGGTCAGTACCGGACTGTTGCAGGCGGTGAGGGGAGCGACCCTGGCCGAATGTTTCTTCATCCTGATCCCGGCTCAAGGGCAGATTCCGAGCGAGTGCAGCCCGCATACCACTGACCAGCCGAGGAGATGCAGTCTACAGCCTTTCGCAGTCACCCTCTTCGGCGTCTCTCCGTGTGCGTGTGTTTGTGTGTCCCGGTATATCACCGACACACTGACAAACACATACACACACTGAGTGTTTGCTGTAATCAAAAGGCGTCACATAACTGGTGCCTTCTTTGGGAAGATGCAGCGCCCGGCAGCGGGGGGGAATGGTTCGTCCGCTTGGTGCAATGCTGCTAGCCCTTATCATTTCCTCCGCCTCCTTCCCTCCCTCCACCGAAGTCCTGCTCACACCAGGTATTCCAGCACTGAAGCTCGGCCTCGGCCCCCGCCCCCTTCCCTGCGGCTACCCATTCCTAGCAAAAATACATCAGACCTAGCCCACCAGCGGCGGGGAGAGGGATCTCCCACCCCTTCCCTCAAAGTGGGCAGTTCTCCTCCCACAGGCGCTGTAAACACACAACGATCCCAAATCAATCCGGGAGCGGATCTGGGAAGAACTTTTCCTCACGGGCCGGTTACTGGGAGAATGTTTATTTACAACAGATTGCCATGGTGGAGTCCAGGAGAAATGCAGGCTCTTCGGCCCAACTCGTCCAGGCTGACCAAGATGCCTCCCTGAGCTAGTCCCATTTGCCTGCGTTTCACCCAAATCCCTCTAAACTTTTCCGATCGTGTATGTGTCTAAGTGTATGAGGATGAATTTCTTCAGCCAGAGTGTATGAATCTGTCTAAGTCATTGCCACAAAGGCCAAGTCACTGGGTATAGTTACAGAGTAGGTTGACAGGTTCTTGATTAGTCAGGGTGTCAAAGGTTACGGGGGACAGGGGAATGGGGTTGAGAGGGATGGTAGTCATGATGGAATTGGTGGAGCCAAGTGGTATAATTCTGCTCCCATGTCTTACAAATGTTGTAAGTGTACCTGTCTCAACCACTTCCTCTGGCAGCTCCTTGCATATACTGACTGCCTCTGGGTGAAGAAGTTGCACCTCTTTCCCCTCTCACCTCTAACTTTTAAATCTTTCCCCTCTCACAGACAGACAGACTTTATTGATCCCGAGGGAAACTGGGTTTCGTTACAGCCGCACCAACCAAGAATAGTGTAGAAATATAGCAATATAAAACCATAAAAAATTAAATAATAATAAGTTAATTATGCCAAGTGGAAATAAGTCCAGGACCAGCCTATTGGCTCAGGGTGTCTGACACTCCTAGGGAGGAGTTGTAAAGTTTGATGGCCACAGGCAGGAATGACTTCCTATGACGCTCAGTGTTACATCTCAGTGGAATGAGTCTCTGGCTGAATGTACTCCTGTGCCTAACCAGTACATTATGGAGAGGATGGGAGTCATTGTCCAAGATGACATGCAATTTTGACAGCATCCTCTTTTCAGACACCACCGTCAGAGAGTCCAGTTCCACCCCCACAACATCACTGGCCTTACAAATGAGTTTGTTGATTCTGTTGGTGTCTGCTACCCTCAGCCTGCTGCCCCAGCACACAACAGCAAACATGATAGCACTGGCCACCACAGACTCGTAGAACATCCTCATCATCGTCCAGCAGATGTTAATCACCATGAACCTCTAGGTTTTGTTTCCCTTTCCTTGGGAAAAAGACTGTATTTACCCTGTCCATGCCTCTCTTAATTTCATACAACTATATAAGTTCACCCCTACATTTCAAGGAATGAAGTCCTATCTTGTCCAACCTTACCATATAATCCAATACCTCAAGTCCCAGTAAAATTCTTGTAAATCTTCTTTGCACTCTTTCCAGCTTAAAGATGTCTTTCCCAAAGTAGGGAGAGCAAGAGTGTTCACAATGCCTGACCAATGTTTTGTAAAACTGCAAGGTGATGTCCCCACTCCTATACTCAGTGCCCTGTCTGAAGGTCAGCATGCTAAACACCTTCTTCACTGCCCACCGTTCTTGGTGAGGGGCAGATCGGGCCTCAGGAGCCTGACATTGATGAAGGCAGAACAGTGGATGTGGTGCGGATGGATTTTGCTGAGGTGTTTGACGTGTTTCCCCATGGAAGACTCATTCAGAAAGTCAGGAGGCATGGGATCCAGGGAAACTTGGCTGTGTGAATTCAGAATCAGCTTGCCCACAGAAGACAGAGTTGGAGTCAGTGAGAGTTAGAGTCAGCTAGGTGTGATACTTTTTTGTTTCACAACTGTAGCAGCCAGTTGGACAAACCAATACCACTGTTAGAGACCAAGCACGGGGAGTTATCCTGTATGACGTGACTTCAGATCCAAACAGCTGGTCCTGATCTTATCGCACAAATCCTCTTCTGTCTGGAAAAACTTAAATGATTCTTCCCCTGGTTACACAGGCAGAAAGGGAAGGGGTGGCCACTAGACAGCGTAGCAGTAGGCAGGTAGTGCAGGAGTCCCCTGAGGTCATCTCCCTCCTAAACAGATATACTGTTTTGGATACTGTTGGGGGAGATGTCTCATCAGGGGAAGGCAGCAGCAGCTGAGTTCATTGCACCATGGGTGGCTCTGCGGCACAGGAGGGAAGGAAAAGGAGTGGGAGAGCTATAGTGATAGGGGATTCGATTGTAAGGGGAATAGATAGGCGTTTCTGTGGCCGCAAACGAGACTCCAGGATGGTATGTTGCCTCCCTGGTGCAAGGGTCAAGGATGTCTCTGAGCGGCTGCAGGACATTCTGGGATGGGAGGGTGAACAGCCGGTGGTCGTGGTGCACATAGGTACCAACGATATAGGTAAAAAACGGGATGAGGTCCTACAAGGTGAATTTAGGGAGTTAGGAGATAAACTAAAAAGTAGGACCACAAAGGTAATAATCTCTGGATTACTACCAGTGCCACGTGCTAGTCAGAATAGAAACAGGAGAATATTTCAGATGAATACGTGGCTTGAAAAATGGTGCAAGGGGGCGGGATTCAAATTTCTGGGGCATTGGAACCAGTTCTGGGGGAGGTGGGACTGGTATAAACAGGACGGTCTGCACCTGGGCTGGACTGGAACCAATGTCCTAGGGGGAGCGTTTGCTACTGCTGTTCAGGAGGCTTTAAACTAATGTGGCAGGGGGATGGGAACAAGAGCAGAGAGACAGGGGTGTAAAATGAGGGTAGAAGCAAAAAGTAGTAAGGTGAAAAGTAAAAGTGGCAGGCAGGCAAATCCAGGGCAAAAAGCAAAAAGAGCCACTTTTCAACATAATTGTATAATGGCTAAGAGTGTTGTAAAAACAAGTCTGAAGGCTTTGTGTGTCAATGCGAGGAGCATTCGTAACAAGGTGGATGAATTGAATGTGCAGATAGTTATTAATGAATATGATATAGTTGGGATCACAGAGACATGGCTCCAGGGTGACCAAGGATGGGAGCTCAACATCCAGGGATATTCAATATTCAGGAGGGATAGACAGGAAAGAAAAGGAGGTGGGGTAGCATTGCTGGTTAGAGAGGAGATTAACGCAATAGAAAGGAAGGACATTAGCCTGGAGGATGTGGAATCGATATGGGTAGAGCTGCATAACACTAAGGGGCAGAAAACGCTGGTGGGAGTTGTGTACAGGCCACCTAACAGTAGCAGTGAGGTTGGGGATGGCATTAAACAGGAAATTAGAAATGCGTGCAATAAAGGAACAGTAGTTATAATGGGAGACTTCAATCTATATATAGATTGGGTGAACCAAATTGGTAAGGGTGCTGAGGAAGAGGATTTCTTGGAATGTATGCGGGATGGTTTTCTGAACCAACATGTCGAGGAACCAGCTAGAGAGCAAGCCATTCTAGATTGGGTATTGAGCAATGAGGAAGGGTTAGTTAGCAATCTTGTCGTGTGAGGCCCCTTGGGTAAGAGTGACCATAATATTATGGAATTCTTCATTAAGATGGAGAGTGACATAGTTAATTCAGAAACAAAGGTTCTGAACTTAAAGAAGGGTAACTTTGAAGATATGAGACGTGAATTAGCTAAGATAGACTGGCAAATGATACTTAAAGGGTTGACGGTGGATATGCAATGGCAAGCATTTAAAGATCGCATGGATGAACTACAACAATTGTTCATCCCAGTTTGGCAAAAGAATAAACCAGGGAAGGTAGTGCACCTGTGGCTGACAAGGGAAATTAGGGATAGTATCAAGTCCAAAGAAGAAACATATAAATTAGCAAAAAAAAGCGGCACACCTGAGGACTGGGAGAACTTCAGAGACCAGCAGAGGAGGCCAAAGGGCTTAATTAGGAAAGGGAAAAAAGATTATGAGAGAAAGCTGGCAGGGAACATAAAAACTGACTGTAAAAGCTTTTATAGATACGTGAAAAGAAAAAGATTGGTCAAGACAAACATAGGTCCTTTACAGTCAGAAACAGGTGAATTGATCATGGGGAACAAAGGCATGGCAGACCAATTGAATAACTACTTTGGTTCTGTCTTCACTAAGGAGGACATAAATAATCTTCCGGAAATAGTAAGGGACCGAGGGTCTAGTGAGATGGAGGAACTGAGGGAAATACATGTTAGTAGGGAAGTGGAGTTAGGTAAATTGAAGGGATTAAAGGCAGATAAATCCCCAGGGCCAGATGGTCTGCATCCCAGAGTGCTTAAGGAAGTAGCCCAAGAAATAGTGGATGCATTAGTGATAATTTTTCAAAACTCCTTAGATTCTGGATTAGTTCCTGAGGATTGAAGGGTGGCTAATGTAACCCCACATTTTAAAAAAGGAGGGAGAGAGAAACCGGGGAATTATAGACCGGTTAGTCTGACATCGGTGGTGGGGAAAGTGCTAGAGTGGGTTATCAAAGAAGTGGTAACAGCACATTTGGAAAGAGGTGAAATCATCGGACAAAGTCAGTATGGATTTGTGAAAGGAAAATCATGTCTGACGAATCTTACAGAATTTTTTGAAGATGTAACTAGTAGAGTGGATGGGGAGAGCCAGTGGATGTGGTATATTTAGATTTTCAAAAGGCTTTTGACAAGGTCCCACACAGGAGATTAGTGTGCAAACTTAAAGCACACAGTATTGGGGGTATGGTATTGATGTGGATAGAGAATTGGTTGGCAGACAGGAAGCAAAGAGTGGGAGTAAACGGGACCTTTTCAGAATGGCAGGCAGTGACTAGTGGGGTACCACAAGGCTCAGTGCTGGGACCCCAGTTGTTTACAATATATATTAATGATTTAGACGAGGGAATTAAATGCAGCATCTCCAAGTTTGCGGATGACACGAAGCTGGGCGGCGGTGTTAGCTGTGAGGAGGATGCTAAGAGGATGCAGGGTGACTTGGATAGGTTAGGTGAGTGGGCAAATTCATGACAGATGCAATTTAATGTGGATAAATGTGAGGTTATCCACTTTGGCTGCAAGAACAGGAAAACAGATTATTATCTGAATGGTGGCCGATTAGGAAAAGGGGAGATGCAACGAGACCTGGGTGTCATTGTACACCAGTCATTGAAGGTGGGCATGCAGGTACAGCAGGCGGTGAAAAAGGCAAATGGTATGTTGGCATTCATAGCAAAAGGATTTGAGTACAGCAGCAGGGAGGTTCTACTGCAGTTGTACAAGGCCTTGGTGAGACCGCACCTAGAGTATTGTGTGCAGTTTTGGTCCCCTAATCTGAGGAAAGACATTCTTGCCATAGAGGGAGTACAAAGAAGGTTCACCAGATTGATTCCTGGGATGGCAGGACTTTCATATGAAGAAAGACTGATTCGACTAGGCTTATACTCACTGAATTTAGAAGATTGAGGGGGGATCTTATTGAAACATATAAAATTCTAAAGGGATTGGACAGGCTAGATGCAGGAAGATTGTTTCCGATCAGGGAGTATGGAGAGAAAGCAGGTACAGGGTTCTGAGTTGGATGATCAGGCATGATCTCACTGAATGGTGGTGCAGGCTCGAAGGGCTGAATGGCCTACTTCTGCACCTAGTTTCTATGTTTCTATGGTCCATAAGTTTCAACGCACTGTGTCATCAACTGTAAGCACAATATCTCCTGGCAGGAAATTGCATCTTATACATGATCATTTCTGATAGCAGGGGTAATACTCCTTGACCCACTGTTTCCAAAACAAGTTTGACATGTATGGGACTTGCTTTCATCTACAACGAGCATAAACGTCCTACTTTTGGAACTCTCCTGATGGTAAGGATGGTGAGGTCTTCAGAAACAACAGATGGTTGGGTGCTAACACTTCCAAGTCATTGGGATCAAATGATTCTTTAGTAATTGGATGACCATTGGTAATAGTCTCTACTTCACAAAGAACTGTGAGAAGATCCTCTTTGTCAAGATTCTGCATCTTCATGGCAGAACTGAAAACTTTTCTTACCGACTTGATCGATCTCTCCCATGCTCCTCCATGATGTGAGCCAGCCAGGGGGTTAAAAATTCACTTAGTTTCTTTCGGAAGCAGTACATCAAAGTTTGTCACATTATCAGAACACAGTTCATAAACCTGTCCTCGACTTGCCATAATGCATTGAAGTGGATTAACAAAGGAATCTGTGTCTAAAGATGCCACCTCAATGTGAACAGCTCGTATAGCTAGACAGGTAAATATGACCCATACCTCTTCACTGTACTCCTTCTGCTCTTCACCTCAAAAGCTGGATTTTCCCATGATGAAAGCACTGTGCTCTTCAATGGAGCTACCCTGGATTTTCCCATGATGAAAGCACTGTGCTCCTGCAAACACAGGGTATGCAACAATAGGTAGGTAGGTCATTACCCTGTAGCCATCTCCACTCGCGTCTGTGAAGCAGTGTAACCGTGCAACAGTAACTTCATCAAAATGCAAGGTTTTCAAACATTTAGCAACCTTGAAGTTTTCCAATTGACAAAGTTCTCCAGCCAACTTGTCTACTGATGAGCAACTATAGCATCATCCCAACCAAGCCCTTTCTTACATACACAGGTCTTGTAGGATCTTCTTAGCAGATAACACCTACTGGACTCAAAATTCCTGAGGGGTCATAGATGGAACTAATTATGGGGAGGACTCCCCCGCCTCTGGTGAGTGGCCTATCTTGGATCATAATCTTAAACTTGAAAGTATCAGATTGAGTGCACCATTGCACACCCAGTACCCTGTCACCAAAGGTATATCTTGATCCAAATCCAAATCACCCATGTATTTGACTCTCTGCTCTTCTGGTATTGCAGATAGCATACTTTGCATGTTGCTTATCCACTTTGTGAGTCGACAACTGCCTTTGACACAAATGGATTCAAGGTCACGATAGAGAGACACTACTTCCTCAGAGGACACTGATATCAGACAGTCATCAACAAGGAAGCAATGCAAAACCTTATCCACCATCTCACGGCTAAATTGCTTTTCTTTGTCTTCTGCCCACATCCTAAGAGTGGAATTGGCAAAACTCGGTGATGAAGTTGTTCCAAAGAGATGTACCACCATTTTAAAGTTCACCATATCTTGGCTGAGGTCATCATCAGACCACCAAAGAAAACTGAGTAGGTCAGTTCTGGGACCCCTACTCCTTGTGATTTTTATGAATGACTTGGATGAGGAAATGTGGGTTGGTAAGTTTGCAGATGAGATGAAGGTTGGTAAGATTGTGGACAGTGTAGAAGGTTGTTGAAGATTACAATGGGACATTGACAGGATGTAGGGCTGGGCTAAGAAGTGGCAGATGGAGTTTAATGTGGAAAAGTGTGAACTGATACACTTTGGGAGGTTGAACTTGAAGGCAGAATGCAGGGATAATGGCAGGATACTTAACAGTAGGGAGGAACAGAGGGATCTTCAAAGTACAATGTAATTTATTATTGAAGTATATACTGTATATTACCATATATAACCGAGATTCATTTTCCTGCAGGCATACTCAGCAAATCCAAGAATCAGTGAAAGACTGCACCAACAGGACAGACAAACAACCAACATGCAAGGGGCAACGAACTGTGCAAATACAAAAGGAAAATAAATAAATATTAAGTCCTTGAAAATGAGTCCATAGGTTGTGGAAACTGTACAGTGATGGGGCGAGTGCAATTGAATGAAGTTATGCCACACACACAAAATGCTGGAGGGACTCAGCAGGTCACACAGCATCTATGGAAAAGAGTACATGCAACGTTTTGGGCCGAGACCCTTCAGCAGGACAGGAGAAGAAAAGATGAGGAGTCAGTGTTAGAAGGTGGGGGGAGTTGAGAAAGAGACAAAAGGTAAAACTGGGAGGGGGAGGGATGAAGTAAAGAGCTGGAAAGTTGATTGGTGAAAGAGATACAGGGCTGGAGAAGGGCGAGTCTGACAGGAGAGAACAGAAGTCCTGGAAGAAAGTAAAAAGGGGTGGAGCACCAGAGGGAGGCAATGGGCAGGCAAGGAGATGAGGTGAGAGAGAGGAAATAGAGGTGGGGGGGGGGGACTTGCCACATTTCTAATATTGAGCTCAGTTCTGGTCACCTCATTAAAGGAAGGGTGTGGAAGCTTTAGACAGGGTGCAGAGGGGATTTACCAGGATGTTGCCTGGATTAGAGAGCACGTCTTATGAGGAAAGTCTGAGTGAGTTAGGGCTTTTCTCTTTGGAGCGAAGGAGGATGAGAGGTGACTTCATAGGGGTGTACAAGATGAAAAGAGGCATAGATAGAGTGGACATTTAGTGATTTTTTTTCCCCCAGAGTGGAAATGGCAAATATAAGAGGGCATAACTTTAAGTTGATCGGAGGAAAGAATAGAGGGGGATTCAGAAGTTGGTCTTTTACACAGAGAATGGGAACAAGATGCTAGGGGTGGTGACAGACATGGATACATTAAGGACATTTAAGAAGCTCTTTGATAGGCACATGAATGATAGAAAAAAATGGAGGGATATGTAGGAGGGAAGGGTTAGATTGATCGTAGAGTAGGTTAAAAGGTCGGTACAACATCGTAAGCCGAAGGGCCTGTGCTGTGCTCTATGTTCAGCAAGAATTCTTTTACCCAAAGTGTGGTGATTATACCTGAATGGTACACTGGAGCAGGGTGTAGAGGCAGAGGCTCTCACAATTAAGAAGAATCTGGACAAGCTCTTGAATCACCAAGGTGCAGAAGGATACGGATTAAGTGCTGGCAACTGGGATTAGTGTAGAAGGCACTTGGCAGTCAGATGGATGGGGAGGGCCGAAGAGCCCGTTTCGGTGCTGTCTGACTCCATGACAACCACGGGCACCCATTGCTTCAAGTGGGAATGGCACAACTCTGGAGTCTGGAGCCCTGAGGTAAAATATGGTCAGCTGGAAAAGGATACGAATTCAAAGTTTTATAAGATGTTGCTGTGGCTTAATTTGGAGTTTTACGTGTAGTTGTGGTCACCCCCTACAAAAGAGATTTCACGGTTGAAGGAGCATGGAGAAAATTTACAAGGATGTTGCTGGGACTTGAGGACTTGAGTTACAGGGAAATGTTGAATAGGTTAGGACTTTATACCCTGAAACGTAGGAAAATGAGAGGAGATTTGATTGAGGTATACAAAATTATGAGGGGTTTACATAAGGTAAATGCAAGCAAATGGTTTCCACTGAGATTATGTGAGACTAAAACTAGAGGTCACAGGTTAAACATGGAAAGCAAAATGTTTAAAGCGATATAGGGGAACTTCACTTAGAGGGTGGTGAGAGTTTTGGATGAGCTGCCAATGGAAGTGTGGATGTGGGTTCAATTTCAACATTTTAGCGAAATTTCGACAAATACATAGATGATGGGTATGGAGGCCTATGTTTCATGGATGGGACTAGGTAAAATTGGCACAGGCTGGATAGGCTGAAAGGCCTGTTTCTGTGCTGTAATGCTCTATGACTCAATGGAAAACTGTTCTACAGTTTTCAAAAATGTAGGTGATGTTGTGGATGGTGTAGAGGACTGCCAAAGGATACAGCAGGATATAGATCAGCTGCAAATTTGGACAGAGAAATAACAGATGGAGTTTAATTCAGCCAAATGTGAGGTGTTGCACTCAGGAAGATCAAATGTAAAGGGACAGTACATTAATCAAAGTTTAAAGTAAATTTATTATCAAAGTATAAATTACTATGTACTCCTTTCAGATTCATTTTCTTGCAGGCATTTACAGGAATTTAAATAAATACACTAGAATTCATGAAAAAAACTATACTTAACAAAGTCTGACAATGTGCAAACGAGGACAGATCATGCAAATAGTCAATAAAAAGTAAATGACACTGAGTTGTAGAGTCCTTGAAAGTGGGTCCATAGGTTGTGCAGTCAGTTCAGAGTTGAGGTGAGTGAAATTATCCAAGCTGGTACAGGAGCCTGATGGTTGTAGGGTAATAACTGTTCCTGAACATAGTGGTGTGGGACCTAAGGCTCCTGCACCTCCTGGCCAATGGTAATAGCAAGAAGAGAGCATGGCCTGGATGGTGGGGTCCTTGATGATGGATGCTGCTGTCTTGTGGCAGCTGGTCCATGCAAATGTGTTCAGTGACAGGGGAGGGCTTTGACTGTGATGGACTGGGCTGTATCCATCACGTTTTGTGGCCTTCAGCCTTAACAGTGTTGGTGTTCAGAAGGACCGGATCCATAGGTCCTTGGAAGTATCTGCACAGGATAAAGGGTGGTAGAGAAGGCATACAGCGTGTCTGCCTTCATTTGCCATTCTATAGTTGGTAAGTTATCATGCTACTATTTTTGCATGGTAGGGGAATTAAGGATTATGGGGGAAAGGCAGGTAGATGGAGATGAGTCCATGGCCAGATCAGCCATGATCTTATTGAATGGTGGGGCAGGCTCGATGGGCCAGATGGCCGACTCCTGCTCCTATTTCTTATGTTCTTATGTTATGTAGCTAGATAGGTCACATCTGCAATATTGCATTCATTTCTGGTTGCCCCATTATGGGAAGAAAGTGGAGGCTTTGGAGATGGTGCAGAAGGATGTTGCCTGGATTGAAGGGCAGGTGCTATAAGGAGACGTTGGACAAACAGGTTGTTTTCTCTGGAGTGGCAAGGCTGAAGGGAGACCTGATAACGTTAATGAGATAGAGGGATGGATAGAGTAGACAGACATATCTTTTTCTCAAGGTCGGAATGCCTAATAGCAAAGGGCAGGCATTTATGTTGAGGGAGTTAAGTTCAAGGAGATGAGACAGGCAAGTTTTTTTACACACAGAATGGTGGGTGCCTGTAATGCGCTGCCAGGGTGGCAGAGGTGGCAAATGCAACAGAGGCATTTCAGAGGCTTTTAGATTGACACGTCAGTATGCAGACAAAGGTGGGATATGGACATAGTGCAGGGAAAGTGCTCAGGTGTTTAATTTCTAGGTTAAGTAGTTCAGTGGTTCTTGGTGGGCTGAAGGCCTTTTCCTGTGCTGTACTCTTTCAGGTTCTCTGTACAGTTAGAAACTAATCACTAATATGAGGAATTTCAAAAGCCAGACTTTCTGAAGAGGAAAACTAATACCAAGTCATAAATGAGGGGACACAATTACAAGGTAAGGGGCACGTCATTCAAAACTGAGGTCGGCAAAATCCCTTCCCTTGGAGGAGGGTGAACCTGTGGAATCCCCCCCCCCCCCCGAGGGTGGTGGACCCTGGATCATTTAAGGTGGAGATAGATAAATATTTGATAGATCAAGGAATGAGGGTGATGATGAACTTGCACAGAAGAGGGATTGAGGTGAGCATAGATTAGCCATGATTGTGTTGAATAGTCAGACAGGTTTGAGGGGCCAAGTGGCCTACACCTCCTCACATTTTCTTGTGTTCTTGTTTGAGATCCAGAGATTTTGGATGTTCCAATAATGGCTGGCAGACTTGGAGCTCCTCATTGTTCTTCAGGACATCCAGCCTCGCTTCTAACCACACTAGTGCAGACTGAGCTAAAGGGTTAATGTCTGAGGAGCATTTGATGGCTCTGGGTCTGTATTCGCTGGAGTTTAGAAGAATGAGGGGAATCTCATTGAAACCTATCAAATATTGAAAGACCAAGATAGAGTGGATGTGGGGAGGATGTTCCCAATGGTGGGAGAGTCTAGGACCAGAAGGCAAGTCTCAGAATACAAGGGTATCCTTTTTGAAAAGAGATAAGGAGGGATTTCTTTAGCTAGAAAGTGGTGAATCTGTGCAATTTTTTTTGCCACAGACGGCTGCAGAGGCCAAGCCACCATTAGTAGGGGTGTCAAAGGTCATGGGGAGAAGGTAAGAGAATGGGGTTGAGAGGGATAATAAATCAGCCACGATTGAATGATGGAGCAGTCTCAATGGGCTGAATTGCCTAATTCTGCTCTTAAATCTTATAGATCTATGGACCTCCATCTTAAAATTGTCCCGGCCCATTATGGCCCAGTCTTCACCCCTAACCTTAGCAACACGGTGGGAAGATGAATTTAATGCTGACCTGCAAAGAAAATTCACAGCCACAGAGTACCTTTCACATCTCCGTATTCACGGAGAACTTTGCCGTGAGAAAAGTGGAATGTGGTAAAATTGCACAGGCAATCGAAGGTGGGGCTGAGGGAGGGGCACAGTGTAATGTGGTCATCAGGAAGAACTTAAAAACCACCAAAGGCAATCAATGGAGTCAATTGTGCACACACGGGGGCAGCACAGTGGTAAGTATAACGATTTACAACGCCAATGATCGGGGTTCAACTCCCACCGCTGCCAGTAAGGAGTTTGTATGTTCTCCCTGTGACACCATGGGTTTCCTCCGGACACTCCAACCTCCTCCCACGTTCCAAAGCTGAATGAACT
Organism: Hemitrygon akajei; assembly: GCF_048418815.1. NCBI lineage: Eukaryota > Metazoa > Chordata > Chondrichthyes > Myliobatiformes > Dasyatidae > Hemitrygon > Hemitrygon akajei. The sequence goes on from NC_133132.1 coordinate 98,598,621, forward strand.
AGGGTTAGTAAGTTGTGGGCGCCAGACGTGTGGCAACAGCAGCACAAACATGGGCCGTGTTGGTCATCAACGCAAATGACGTATTTCACTGAATGTTTCAATGTTGCGATGCACATATGCCCAATTAAGCTAGTCTCTGAAATTGTGTTCCCCATGCCGCACATTGGAAGAGATGTCGAGTCACAGGCTGGGCTTTTGACGTTGGATCTATTTTTCTACGAGAGCACAGTGGTTAGCACAACACTACAGTACAGGCGACCAGGTTCATGTCTCACTGTTGCCCTTAAAGAGTTTGTATGCTCTCCCCATAACTGCATTGATTTCCTCCCACAGTCCCAAGACGTACTGGTTGGTAGGTTAATTGGTCATGTAAATTGTCCCTTTGGATTAGATTGGAAGATTGCTGGACGGTGTGGCTCAAAGGGCTGGAAGGGCCTATTCCACTCTGTATCTCAATCAATAACTAGATCAGCAGATAAATACATTTAGACCTACAGTGTGATAACAGGCCCTTCCAGGCCAATGAGGACATGCCGCCCAATTACATCCACATGACCAATGAAACTACTGACCTGCTGTGTTTGGAATGTGGGAGGACACCAGCGCGCCTGGGGGAAACCAACATGGTCCTGGGGAGAACATACAAACTTCTTACAGGTATTGGTGAGAATTGAGCCCTGATTTTACAACTGGTGCTGTACAGCATTATGCCACTGTGCCACCCCACAGGGTAGTTTCACCATGACCTTCAGTCAGTGACAAGCCTCAGCTCGCACAGGTGAGGTGTGGCCAGTAACAACACAGCTGCCATTATGTACACACAGAGCATGAGGTCACCAGTCCCCGGGCACACTCAACGTGTGGCTCCACAGAAAAATATAGTCACACCACATGGGCTTTGTTGTCGTTGATGCAAATGATTCATTTCACTGTTTGTGTCAACGTTTTGATGTACAGTACATGTGACAACTAAAACTAATATTTAAAATTGTGTTCCGCCCATCAGAAGCAATGTTGAGTCCCTGGCTGGGCTTTTGATATTGGGTCTGTTTTAAATATTTATTTAACTCCCTGAGGCCTTGAGCCCATGGGTCAGTTTGGAATCATAATCTCCATCATGAGGAAGGGGGTGAGGTAGGCAGCTATTTGGATATAAAAGTAAATCCCAATCAAACTGGAACTCAACCTGGTCAGGGCCAAACCAAACCCAATTTAAACAAACCATAACCAATCCAAACCTGACCTGATCTGAGCCAATCAAAACTCAATCTTACCACAGCCAATCCAAACCCAACCCAGTCAAAGGCAATCAAACACAACCTAATCTTAGCCAATACAAACTCAACCCAACCATAGACAATCGAAACCCAACTTGTCCGCAACAGATCCAAACCCATCCAAACCCAACCTCAACACTACCAATCCACACCTAACCACACCACAGCCAAACCACATTCAACCATACCACAGCCAATCCAAACCCAACCTCAAAACCACCTATCCAAACCTAACCTCAACATAGCCAATCCGAACCCAACCCAACCAAGACTAATCTGAACCCAACCCAACCAACACCAATCTGAACTCAACCCAACCCAACCAACACCAATCTGAACTCAACCCAACCAACACCAATCCGAACCCAATCCAACCAACACCAATCCGAACTCAACCCAACCCAACCAACACCAATCCGAATTCAACCCAACCAACACCAATCCGAACCCAACCCAACCAACACCAATCCAAACCCAACCCAACCAACACCAATCCGAACCCAACCCAACCAACACCAATCCGAACTCAACCCAACCAACACCAATCCGAACTCAACCCAACCAACACCAATCCGAACTCAACCCAACCAACACCAAACCGAACTCAACCCAACCAACACTAATCCGAACCCAACCCAACCAACACCAATCCGAACCCAACCCAACCAACACCAATCCGAACTCAACCCAACCAACACCAATCCGAACCCAACCCAACCAACACCAATCCGAACCCAACCCAACCAACACCAATCCGAACCCAACCCAACCAACACCAATCCGAACCCAACCCAACCAACACCAATCCGAACCCAACCCAACCAACACCAATCCGAACCCAACCCAACCAACACCAATCCAAACCCAACCCAACCAACACCAATCCGAACCCAACCCAACCAACACCAATCCGAACCCAACCCAACCAACACCAATCCGAACTCAACCCAACCAACACCAATCCGAACTCAACCCAACCCAACCAAAACCAATCCGAACTCAACCCAACCCAACTAACACCAATCCAAACCCAACCCAACCCAACCAACACCAATCCAAACCCAACCCAACCCAACCAACACTAATCCGAACCCAACCCAACACCAATCCAAACCCAACCCAACCAACACCAATCCGAACCCAACATGAATACAGCCAATCCAAACCCAACCCAACCAACACCAAACCGAACCCTACCCAACCAACACCAATCCGAACCCAACCTAACCAACACCAATCCGAACCCAACTTGAATGCAGCCAATCCAAACCCAACCCACCCACAACCAGTTCAAACTTAACCTGACCACAGTCAATCTGAGGCTGATAAGTTAGGATCTATCCTAACTGAACCTGGCTACGGCTGGACCTACACTGACCCAGGCAGCATAAAACAAAACAATGTGTGTGAATGAGTGACCATACCTAACTTACAAACCTTCAGACTGGAAGAGAGCTCACAGGGAGTGGCTAGGCCTGGCCTGGCGATCTGGAATATTTCTCAGACCTGGAACAAGTGAGAAGGAAAGTACATCTTTCCGGGGGACGTTAAAGAAAGAGAAACATATGTGTTTCTCCAGCAACCTTTCACAACGGCTGCATGTCCACAGCATTTCAAAGCCAAGGTAGGGCATGGCCTCTGCTGTCGGGTGGGGAACCCAGTGAGTAACTGCGCACAACAAGATCCAAATGCAGCAAAAGTGAGTGACGGATACCAAAGGACATGCAGGAATGGCTAAGGCACACCAAAATTTGACCTGGGAGCAGCATTTGTACCTAAGATAAAACTTTGACAAACTTTTATAGATGCAGAGTGGAGAGTATCTTAACTAGTTGCATCATGGCCTGGTATGGAATCACTAATGCACAAGAATGGAAAAGTTCCACATAAAGTGGTGGATATAGCCCAGTCTGTCACAGGCAAAGCCCTCCCCACCACTGAGCACATTTACAAGAACAGTTGCCACAAGAAAGCAGTATCCATCATCAAGGATCCCCACAATCCAGGTCATGCTCTCTTCTTGCTACTACCATCAGGCAGGAGGTACAGGAGTTTAGGTCCCACAGCACAGGTTCAGGAACAGTTATTACCCGACAATCAGGCTCCTGACCCGGCACGACCAGCTTCCTTCACTTCAACTCTGAACTCATTCCATAATCCATGGGCTCAATTTCAAAGACTCTACAATTCATTCTCTCTGTCTCTATCTCCGGAGACAACTTATCTACTGATATCTTTTATAAACCCATTGATTCTCACAGCTACCTGGACTATACCTCTTCCCACCCTGTTACTTATAAAAATGCCATCCCCTTCTCTCAATTCCTCTGTCTCTGCCGCATCTGCTCTCAGGATGAGGCCTTTCATTCCAGAATTAAGGAGGTGTCCTCCTTCTTCAAAGAAAGGGGCTTCCCTTCCTCCACCATCAATGCTGCCCTCAACCGCATCTCTTCCATTTCATGCACGTCTGCTCTTATCCCATTCTCCCGCCACATCACCAGGAATAGGGTTCCTCTTGTTCTCACCAACCACCCCACCAGCCTCCATGTCCAGCACATAATTCTCCATAACTTCCACTATCTCCAACAGGATCCCACCACCAAGCCCATCTTTCCCTCCCCCTGCTCCCCCCCACCACTTTCTACTTTCCACGGGGATCGCACCCTACGTGTCTCCCTTGTCCATTTGACCCTCCACATTGATCTCCCTCCTGGCACTTAACCTTGCAAGTGGAACAAGCGCTACACCTGCTCCTATGCCCCCTTCCTCATGACCATTCAAGGCCCCAAACAGTCCTTCCAGGTGAGGTGATCAAGAGCCTGTATGTAGTCCAAATGAGTTTGGATGCTGGCTGGGGCACGGAGGAGTGAATGTTGAACTGAAAGCATAAACAGTGGAGAATTCTGCAGTGAGGATTTGGATCAATTCCACAGTTGGCATGGAAACACAACAGCTTCAAGCGTATCCTCCAATGGGATATTGTGCAGGCATGAGGCAGAAAGTGAAGAAAAACTGGCAAAACCTGAGATAGTGCAGAAATCCAGGAAATATGGGCAACATCAGGGAAAGAAATCAAGGAAAACAGGACAGTTTGGAGACAGGAGGCTCTGGAAGATTGGTCTGATGCTGAGGATGCTTTGTCGGAGGGTGATCAGCTGATAGGTGTCCAGAAACAAACTTCACTTTGGTATTGAGGGGGAGATCACTCAGGACAAGAGAAGCAAATTCTGTGAACATTTATAGAGCAATGGAGTAATACAGCACAGAAACAGGCCCATTAACACAGCTCGTCCATGCTGGCATAGTTGCCCATTGAGCTAGTCCCATTCCTAACCCACACCCCAGCCATATTCATTCTAAACCCCACACTTATCTACTCTAATGCCCTGCCCCCCCAATCCACTATAAACTTCCGCTATCCATTCTAAACCTCACCATCCATTCTAAACCCTCCCCCATCCATTCTAAACCTCACCATCCATTCTAAACCTCACCATCCATTCTAAACCCTCCCCCATCCATTGTAAACCTCCCCCATCCATTCTAAACCCTCCCCCATCCATTCTAAACTATCTCCCATCCATTCTAAACCCTCCCTCATCCATTCTAAACCCTCCCCCATCCATTCTAAACTATCTCCCATCCATTCTAAACCCTCCCTCATCCATTCTAAACCCTCCCCCATCCATTCTAAACTATCTCCCATCCATTCTAAACCCTCTCCCATCCATTCTAAACCCTCCCCCATCCATTCTAAACCTCACCATCCATTCTAAACTATCTCCCATCCATTCTAAACCCTCCCCCATCCATTCTAAACTATCTCCCATCCATTCTAAATCCTCCCCCATCCATTCTAAACCCTCCCCCATCCATTCTAAACTATCTCCCATCCATTGTAAACCTCCCCCATCCATTCTAAACTATCTCCCATCCATTCTAAACCCTCCCCCATCCATTCTAAACCCTCTCCCATCCATTCTAAACTATCTCCCATCCATTGTAAACCTCCCCCATCCATTCTAAACTATCTCCCATCCATTCTAAACTATCTCCCATCCATTGTAAACCTCTCCCATCCATTCTAAACCCTCCCCTATCCATTGTAAACCTCCCCCATTCAGCCCACAATGTTGTGCTGGCCTTTTAACCTTCAATAAGATTAATCTAACCCTTTCCTCCCACAGAGCCCTCAATTTTCTATCATCCATGTTTCTACCTAAGGGTTTCCAAAATGCTCCTGTTTTACATATCTATCTCTATAACCAGCCAAGCAAAGCTTTCCACAAACCCACCACTCTGTGTAAAAGTCTTACCTCTGACACCCCCCGCCCACCACCCCGCCGCTGTTCTTCCCTCCAATCACTTTAAAATTATGCCCTCTGGTAGAAGTCATTTCTGCTGTCTCTGGCTGTCTACTTGATCTATGCCATCTTGTACACCTCTAACTAGTCACCTCTCATCCCCTTTCACTCCAAAGACAAAATCTCTAGCTGGCTCAGCCTTTCCTCACTAGAGAGCAATCCAGTGTAATATCCTTGTATAAATCTCCTCTGCACCCTCTCTAACTCCATTCCCTAATCCTTCATGCACAAATCTTTCTGCTCCCATTTGCCACGGACTTACACTGGACATTTAACCTACTGTCACGTGCTCTTCAGGAGATCCTTGTCACCACTTTGTGGTGTGGAAACCCTCGAGGTCACAGGGAGAATGTGTAAACTCCTCACACAGACAGTGGTGGAGGTCGGGATCGAACCCAGGTATCTGCACCTATGAGGCAGCAACTCTACCACTGAGCCACACTCTCATTCCAGCTGATGGATGACTACCGTCCTTGTTAACACGTTTCTCTTCTCCTAGCAGATACCTACAGAGAGAAAAGTCATGCCTCCTTGTGCTGAGCATCACACACAAAATGCTGGGGGAGCTCAGCAGGCCAGGCAGCATCTGTGGAAAAAAGTACAGTCGACGTTTCGGGCCGAGACCCTTCGGCAGGACTGGAGAAAAAAAGGCTGAGGAGTAGATTTAAAAGGTGGGGGTGGGGGTGTGGAGGGGAGAGAGAAACACGGACTTATACCTTGCTAGGAACCCAGCAAGAAGAACCCTCAGTCCTCACGGCCCACCCTGCTCCTGGGAGCTGCAACAAATTCACGTGTCAAGGCTACGTTCTGGCTCTGACGTGGCTGCAGGTTTTGGGTAAGGAAGAGCAGTAATTGAGAATGAGATTCTGTGTGGTCATGCAGTGAGACAGGAGAGAGGCAGAATGTTCCCCTCAACCCCCTCACCCCCCCCCAGACATACTCTTCCTGTGGATCCATAAACAAAAGTCTTCATCAGCTGCGTGAAACTCCACGGAAAACACTGTGTGTTGTGGTTGCAACACAGCTGTGCAGCACCTGTCAACCGCAGGGACTTCGCTCTGTCCTGCACAGTCTCCGTTCAGGGACCCGGGCCGAGGACAGGGGAAGCCAACAGTGGTACATCTGCCTGTTGGCCCCCGGGGCTGAGGGAGTGGGAAAGGGGCCCAGATGACGAGAGCTTGGTATGGACTGGGGTCCCTGAGATAGGGTGTAGGCTGTGTGGTGGGTTATGGGTGAGGTGTGTGGGGTGGGGTGAGGGGCATGTCTGAGGGAGGGAGTGTGGATGCGAGGGAGTGCATATAGGTGAAAATATGTGTGTTGGGTAGAAACATGGGTAGAGGGAATGTATGTAGTGTGTGTGTGTGTGGAATTGTATGAATGTATGAGACTGTGTGAGGGAGGGTGTGTTGTGTAGGGGGATGGTATGGCTTTGTGGGTGTGTAGGGCAATGTCTGTGTGAGAAAGTGTGAAGTGAGTGTGGGAGTGTGAGTGTGCAAGGGAACAAGTGTATGAGAGAGTGTGTGGGATGGTGTGTTTGTGTGAGGGAGTGTGTGAGTGTGTTTGAGGGTTGGTGTGATTTTGTCAGAGTATGTGTGTCTGTGAGGGCGTGTGTGTCAATTTGTGAGTCCGTTCAAGTGCGTGCGTGTGTGTGTGTGTGTGTGTGTGTGTGAGGGAGGGTATATGTGTGCAAGAGAGTGTGTGAGAGATGGTGTGTGTCTGTGTGTGAATCTGTTAAAAGTGTGTGTGTGCATGTGTGTGTGTGGGTACATGCAACATGCTCTGTGTGTGTGTGTGTGTGTGTGTGAACCTATCAGAGTGAATGCATCTGTGTGTGTTTGAGGGATGGTGTAAGTCTGTCTGAGTGTGAGGGGACAGCTGGGAGATTCAGTGAGTGATAGCAGAGGGAAAAAGGGATTAATAAGGTGAACAAGTGTGAGTTCGATGATGGGGGTTGTGAGTGTGAGTGTGAGTGGGTATGATTGGGTGTGAGTGTGAGTGGGTCTGATGGGGAGTGTGAGTGTGAGGGGACTGTTGAGTGTGAGTGGGTCTGATGGGGAGTGTGAGTGTGAGGGGACTGTGAGTGTGAGTGGGTCTGATGGGGACTGTGAGTGTGAGGGGACTGTGAGTGTGAGTGGGTCTGATGGGGACTGTGAGTGTGAGGGGACTGTGAGTGTGAGTGGGTCTGATGGGGAGTGTGAATGTGGAGTGGGTATGGTTGGAGTGTGAGCGTGAGTGGGTCTGATGGGGAGTGTGAATGTGGAGTGGGTATGGTTGGAGTGTGAGCGTGAGGGGACTGTGAGTGTGAGTGTGTGGGTATGATTGGGTGTGAGTGTGAGGGGACTGTGAGTGTGAGTGGGTCTGATGGGGAGTGTGAGTGTGGAGTGGGTATGGTTGGGGTGTGAGTGTGAGTGTGGAGTGGGTATGGTTGGGGTGTGAGTGTGAATGGGTCTGATGGGGAGTGTGAGTGTGGAGTGGGTATGGTTGGGGTGTGAGTGTGAGTGGGTCTGATGGGGAGTGTGAGTGTGGAGTGGGTATGGTTGGGGTGTGAGTGTGAGTGGGTCTGATGGGGAGTGTGAGTGTGGAGTGGGTATGGTTGGGGTGTGAGTGTGAGTGGGTCTGATGGGGAGTGTGAGTGTGAGTGGGTATGATTGGGTGTGAGTGTGAGGGGACTGTGAGCGTGAGTGGGTCTGATGGGGAGTGTGAGTGTGGAGTGGGTATGGTTGGGGTGTGAGTGTGAGTGGGTCTGATGGGGAGTGTGAGTGTGGAATGGGTATGGTTGGGGTGTGAGTGTGAGTGGGTCTGATGGGGAGTGTGAGTGTGAGGGGACTGTGAGCGTGAGTGGGTCTGATGGGGAGTGTGAGGGGACTGTGAGTGTGAGTGGGTCTGATGGGGAGTGTGAGTGTGGAGTGGGTATGGTTGGGGTTTGAGTGTGAATGGGTCTGATGGGGAGTGTGAGTGTGGAGTGGGTATGGTTGGGGTGTGAGTGTGAGTGGGTCTGATGGGGAGTGTGAGTGTGGAGTGGGTATGGTTGGGGTGTGAGTGTGAGTGGGTCTGATGGGGAGTGTGAGTGTGAGTGGGTATGATTGGGTGTGAGTGTGAGGGGACTGTGAGCGTGAGTGGGTCTGATGGGGAGTGTGAGTGTGGAGTGGGTATGGTTGGGGTGTGAGTGTGAGTGGGTCTGATGGGGAGTGTGAGTGTGGAGTGGGTATGGTTGGGGTGTGAGTGTGAGTGGGTCTGATGGGGAGTGTGAGTGTGAGTGGGTATGATTGGGTGTGAGTGTGAGGGGACTGTGAGCGTGAGTGGGTCTGATGGGGAGTGTGAGTGTGGAGTGGGTATGGTTGGGGTGTGAGTGTGAGTGGGTCTGATGGGGAGTGTGAGTGTGGAATGGGTATGGTTGGGGTGTGAGTGTGAGTGGGTCTGATGGGGAGTGTGAGTGTGAGGGGACTGTGAGCGTGAGTGGGTCTGATGGGGAGTGTGAGGGGACTGTGAGTGTGAGTGGGTCTGATGGGGAGTGTGAGTGTGGAGTGGGTATGGTTGGGGTTTGAGTGTGAGTGGGTCTGATGGGGAGTGTGAGTGTGAGAGGACTGTGAGTGTGAGTGGGTCTGATGGGGAGTGTGAGTGTGAGGGGACTGTGAGTGTGAGTGGGTCTGATGGGGACTGTGAGTGTGAGTGGGTCTGATGGGGAGTGTGAGTGTGGAGTGGGTATGGTTGGGGTTTGAGTGTGAGTGGGTCTGATGGGGAGTGTGAGTGTGAGGGGACTGTTGAGTGTGAGTGGGTCTGATGGGGAGTGTGAGTGTGAGGGGACTGTGAGTGTGAGTGGGTCTGATGGGGACTGTGAGTGTGAGTGGGTCTGATGGGGAGTGTGAGTGTGGAGTGGGTATGGTTGGGGTTTGAGTGTGAGTGGGTCTGATGGGGAGTGTGAGTGTGAGGGGACTGTTGAGTGTGAGTGGGTCTGATGGGGACTGTGAGCGTGAGGGGAGTGTGAGTGTGAGTGGGTCTGATGGGGATTGTGAGTGTGGAGTGGGTATGGTCGGGGTGTGAGTGTGAGTGGGTATGATTGGGTGTGAGTGTGAGGGGACTGTGAGTGTGAGTGGGTCTGATGGGGACTGTGAGCGTGAGGGGACTGTTGAGTGTGAGTGGGTCTGATGGGGAGTGTGAGTGTGAGGGGACTGTGAGTGTGAGTGGGTCTGATGGGGAGTGTGAGTGTGAGGGGACTGTGAGTGTGAGTGGGTCTGATGGGGAGTGTGAGTGTGAGGGGACTGTGAGTGTGAGTGGGTATGATTGGGTGTGAGTGTGAGGGGACTGTGAGTGTGAGTGGGTCTGATGGGGACTGTGAGCGTGAGGGGACTGTTGAGTGTGAGTGGGTCTGATGGGGAGTGTGAGTGTGAGGGGACTGTGAGTGTGAGTGGGTCTGATGGGGAGTGTGAGTGTGAGGGGACTGTGAGTGTGAGTGGGTCTGATGGGGAGTGTGAGTGTGAGGGGACTGTGAGTGTGAGTGGGTATGATTGGGTGTGAGTGTGAGGGGACTGTGAGTGTGAGTGGGTCTGATGGGGACTGTGAGTGTGAGGGGACTGTGAGTGTGAGTGGGTCTGATGGGGAGTGTGAGTGTGAGTGGGTCTGATGGGGAGTGTGAGTGTGAGGGGACTGTGAGTGTGAGTGGGTCTGATGGGGACTGTGAGTGTGAGGGGACTGTGAGTGTGAGTGGGTCTGATGGGGAGTGTGAGTGTGAGGGGACTGTGAGTGTGAGTGGGTCTGATGGGGACTGTGAGTGTGAGTCATCTGATGTCCTTTAGTGAGGGCACATTCATGTTCTTGATGTTGATTGTTCTTGTGGTTGATGTTCTACCGTGCCTCAGCGCTGCCCCCTGCTGGTTCTTCTGCGCTCTGCAGCCACTACCTACTCCAGTTACTTGAGCCCGTCATGTATGTCTGGGAGGATGTGTGTGTGTGTGTGTGTGTGTGGGGGGGGGTGTGTGTGAGGGATGTGTGTGTGTGGGGGGTGGGGTGTGTGTGGGGGGGTTGGGGTGTGGGTGTGGGGTGTGGTGTGTGTGTGGGGTGTGTGTGTGTGTGGGGGGGGGGTGTGTGTGAGGGATGTGTGTGTGTGGGGGGTGGGGTGTGTGTGGGGGGGTTGGGGTGTGGGTGTGGGGGGGGGTTGGGTGTGGGGTGTTTGTGTGGAATGTGGGTGTGTGTGGGGGGGTGTGGGGTGTGTGTGGGGGGGTGGGGTGTGGGGGGTGGGTTGTGGTGTGTGGGGGGGTGGGGTGTGTGTGGGGGGGTTGGGGTGTGGGTGTGGGGTGTGGTGTGTGGGGGGTTGGGGTGTGGGGGGTGGGTTGTGGTGTGTGGGGGGTGGGGTGTGTGTGGGGGGTGTGTGTGTGGGGGGTTGGGGTGTGGGGGGTGGGTTGTGGTGTGTGGGGGGTGGGGTGTGTGTGTGGGGGTTTGGGTGTGGTGTGGGGGGTGGGGTGTGTGTGGGGGGTGTGTGTGTGGGCTGTGGGGTGTGTGTGTGGAATGTGGGTGTGTGTGTGTGGGGGGGGGTGTATGTGTGGAATGTGGGGTGTGTGTGGGGTGTGTGTGTGGGATGTGTGTGTAGGGTGTGTGTGGGGTGTGGGGTGGGGTGTGTGTGTGGAATGTGGGTGTGTGGGGGGGTGTGGGGTGTGTGTAGGGTGTGTGTGTGGAATGTGGGTGTGTGGGGTGTGGGGTGGGATGTGTGTGTGGAATGTGGGTGTGTGTGGTGTGTGGGGTGTGTGTGGGGGGGGTTGGGGTGTGGGTGTGGGGTGTGGTGTGTGGGGGGTTGGGGTGTGGGGGGTGGGTTGTGGTGTGTGGGGGGTGGGGTGTGTGTGTGTGGGGGGTTGGGGTGTGGGGGGTGGGTTGTGGTGTGTGGGGGGGTGGGGTGTGTGTGTGGGGGTTTGGGTGTGGTGTGTGGGGGGTGGGGTGTGTGTGGGGGGTGTGTGTGTGGGGGGTTGGGGTGTGGGGGGTGGGTTGTGGTGTGTGGGGGGTGGGGTGTGTGTGTGTGGGGTGTGGGGTGGGGTGTGTGTGGGGTGTGGGGTGGGATGTGTGTGTGGAATGTGGGTGTGTGTGGGTGTGGGGTGTGTGTGTGGGGGGTTGGGGTGTGGGTGTGGGATGTTTGTGTGTGTGGGGGAGTGGGGTGTGGTGTGTGGGGTGTGTGTGTGTGGGGGAGTGGGGTGTGGTGTGTGGGGTGTGTGTGTGGGGGGGTTGGGGTGTGGGTGTGGGGTGTGGTGTGTGGGGTGTGTGTGTGGGGGGTGTGTGTGGGGGGTTGGGGTGTGGGGGGTGGGTTGTGGTGTGTGGGGGGTGGGGTGTGTGTGTGGGGGTTTGGGTGTGGGGTGTGGTGTGTGTGTGGGATGTGTGTGTGTGGAGTGTTTGTGTGGAATGTGGGTGTGTGTGGGGGGGTGTGGGGTGTGTGTGGGGTGTGTGTGTGGGATGTGTGTGTGTAGGGTGTGTGTGTGGAATGTGGGTGTGTGGGGGGGTGTGGGGTGTGTGTGCGGTGTGGGGTGGGATGTGTGTGTGGAATGTGGGTGTGTGTGGGCTGTGGGTGTGTGTGTGTGGGGTGTGTGTGTGGAATGTGGGTGTGTGTGGGCTTTGGTTGTGTGTGTGGAATGTGGGTGTGTGTGGGCTGTGGGTGTGTGTGTGTGGGGTGTGTGTGTGGAATGTGGGTGTGTGTGGGCTTTGGTTGTGTGTGTGGAATGTGGGTGTGTGTGGGGTGTGGGGTGGGATGTGTGTGTGGAATGTGGGTGTGTGTGTGTGGGGTGTGGGGTGGGATGTGTGTGTGGAATGTGGGTGTGTGTGGGGTGTGGGGTGGGATGTGTGTGTGGAATGTGGGTGTGTGTGTGTGGGGTGTGGGGTGGGATGTGTGTGTGGAATGTGGGTGTGTGTGGGGCGGTGTGGGGTGTGTGTGGGGTGTGGGGTGGGATGTGTGTGTGGAATGTGGGTGTGTGTGGGGTGGGATGTGTGTGTGGGATGTGTGTGTGTAGGGTGTGTGTGTGGAATGTGGGTGTGTGTGGGGCGGTGTGGGGTGTGTGTGGGGTGTGGGGTGGGATGTGTGTGTGGAATGTGGGTGTGTGTGGGGTGGGATGTGTGTGTGGGATGTGTGTGTGTAGGGTGTGTGTGTGGAATGTGGGTGTGTGTGGGGGGGTGTGGGGTGTGTGTGGGGTGTGGGGTGGGATGTGTGTGTGGAATGTGGGTGTGTGTGGGGTGGGATGTGTGTATGGGGTGGTGTGTGTGTGTGTGGGATGTGTGTGTGGGGGGGGTGTGGGGTGTGTGTGGGGGGGTGGGGTGTGTGTGGGGGGGTGGGGTGTGTGTGTGGGGTGGGATGTGGGGTGTGTGTGGGATGTGTGTGTGGTGTGTATGGGGTGGGGTGTGTGTGTGGGGGGTGGGGTGTGTGTGTGTGGGATGTGTGTGGGGGGGGGGTGTGGGGTGTGTGTGGGGGGGGTGGGGTGTGTGTGTGGGGTGGGATGTGGGGTGTGTGTGGGATGTGTGTGTGTGTGGGGGGGTGGGGTGTGTGTGTGGGGTGGGATGTGGGGTGTGTGTGGGATGTGTGTGTGTGTGGGGGGGTGGTGTGTGTGTGTGGGGTGGGATGTGGGGTGTGTGTGGGATGTGTGTGTGTGGGGGGGGGTGGGGTGTGTGTGTGGGGTGGGATGTGGGGTGTGTGTGGGGGGGTGGGGTGTGTGTGTGGGGTGGGATGTGGGGTGTGTGTGTGTGGGGTGGGATGTGGGGTGTGTGTGGGATGTGTGTGTGTGTGGGGGGGTGGGGTGTGTGTGTGGGGTGGGATGTGGGGTGTGTGTGGGTGTGTGTGTGTGTGTGTGTGGGGGGGTGGGGTGTGTGTGTGGGGTGGGATGTGGGGTGTGTGTGTGTGTGGGGGGGTGGGGTGTGTGTGTGGGGTGGGATGTGGGGTGTGTGTGTGTGGGGTGGGATGTGGGGTGTGTGTGGGATGTGTGTGCGGTGTGTATGGGGTGTGGGGTGTTGATTATCTTCATTTTCTATCTCCCCACTTCTCCCATGTATATTTCAGGACTGCTATTACATCAAATACACGTTTAAAGACCCAACAAAGAGTTGTTATGTTAACTGCTTATCATGTTCTCAGGGTGGCCTGGTGTCCTCCACAATTAATGAAATTCTGTGTCCTTTCCAGTTCTGATAAAAGGTCTCAGCCCAAAACTCTTTATTCCTCTCCACAGATGCTGCCTGACACCGAACACAGAACATAAAAATCTACAGGACATTACAGGCCCTTCGGCCCACACTGTTGTGCTGACCGTGTAACCTACTCTAGAGACTGCCTAGAGTTCCCCTATCACATAGCCCTCTATTTTTCTAAGTTCCTAAAAGACCCTATTGTATCCACTTCCACCACCGCCGGCAGTACATTCCACGCACCCACCACTCTGTGTGAAAAACTTACCCCTGACATCCATCCCCTCGGTACCTTTTCCAAGCACCTTAAAACTATGCCCCCTCGTATTAGCCATTTCAGCCCTGGGAAAAAGCCTCTTACTATCCACATGATCAATGCCCCTCATCATCGTGTACACCTCTATCAGGTCACCTCTCAGCCTCTGTCGCTCCAAGGTGAAAAGGCTAAGTACACTCTACCTATTCTTATAAGAGACGCTCTCCAATCCAGGCAACATCCTTGTAAATCTCCTCTGCACTCTCTCTGTAGTTTCCACATCCTTCCTGTTGTGAGGTGAGCAGAAATGAACACAGTACTCCAAGTGGGGTCTGACCAAGGTCTTAGTAGGTGTAACATTACCTCTCGGCTCTTGAACTCAATCCCACAGTTGAATGCCAACACACCATACACCTTCTTAACAACATTGTCAACCTGCGCAGCAGATTGGGTGTCCTATTGACACAGACCCCAAGATCTCTCAGATCCTCCACACTGCCAAGAGTCTTACCATCTATATTATATTCTGTCTTCAAATTGGACCTACCATTTCACACTTATCTGGGTTGAAGTCCATCTGCCACTTCTCAGCCCAGTGATAGATTCCACCAGCATTTTGTGTGTGACAGTACTCAGCCTGTTTCAGGAGTCTGGTGAGGTGCCAGAACAACTGGGACCTGCCAGTGGAGTTGCCTGGCTGTGATTAGGACCTCAGTGCAGGTCTAGGGGAAGAGGTCACTGACATTGGTCCATTTCCACTTCCAATAGATTGGCAGAGACAGCATCTGCGGAGTTTTCCCAGAGTCTTACACCTGCCTGTCAGACTGGCAGTTTTGAGCCTGGTCTGAGATTTGTTCTTAAGCATTCTTCTCCTCAAACAAACTTTTAGTGAATTTCATCATAACTACTTACTGGCTGAGTCACCATGTAGACGGGTTCATAAAGAGAGCTTTTGTCCCATTGGCCTTCATAAATCAGAGTGTTGAGTACAGGAGCCGGGATGTTATGTTGAAGTTGTATAAAACATTGGTGATGCCAAATTTGAAGAAAAGTGTGCAGTTGTGATCAGTTACATACAGGGAATATATCAATAAATTTGAACGAGTTTAGAGAAAATTTACAAGGATGTTGTCAGGACCTGAGGGCCTGAGTTATAGGAATAGGTGAGGACACTTTTTCCTGGAGTGTAGGAGAATGAGAGGAGATTTGATAGAGGCATACAAAATTCTGGGGCATATATGAGGGGTCCTAATGAAGTGTCTCAATCCGAAATGTTGACTTTTTATTCCGCTCCATAGATGCTTGCTGACCTGCTGAGTTCTTCCAGCATTTTGTGTGAGTTGCTCTGGATTTCCAGCAGTGTTATGAGGGTAAATATGAGGCTTTTTCCACTGAGGTTGAATGAGACTAAACTAGAGGCAATAGATTAAATATTTAAGGGGAACATGAGGGGGAACTTCATCTCTCAAGTCTGAAATGAGCTGCCAGTGGAAGTTATGGATGTGGGTTCGATTGCAACATTTGTGAGAAGTCTGGATGGTACGTGGATGGGAGGGGTATGGAGGGCGATGGGCTGGGCAGTTTAGCAAGGACTAGATGGGCATTTCTGAGCTGTAGTGCCTCTCTGACCAGGGAGAATCTTTGGAATCGCCATCCAGGGGAAATTTTACAACCACCAGAGGGCAGCAGGAACACTGGGGGAAGCACTAGTTGTCAATGTCACTGTAAATTCCTGAAAATATTCCGCTTCCTCTCTGTAAGCCTGTCACCATAATAGGTCTGCAGCAGTTGCAATCTGCTCGTTTCTAATCCACACTGACTATGGTCTCCTGATGAGGGAGGCAAGGATCCAACTGGTACAAAGCCCCAGGTTTTGCAGAAATGGGCATATGATTGCGTTGAACTGTCATTAATAAACAGCAGCCTGACGTAGATATTGTTATTGTCCAGGTGATCCAAGGCTGAGTAGAGAGCCAGCGAGATCGCATCTGTTGTCGACCCGCAGCAGGTCCAGGTCCTTGCTTAGGCCGGAGCTGATTCTGGCCGTAACCTCTCACAGTCGATGTGAGGGCAACTGGGCAATAGTCATTGAGGCAGCTCACCCTGCTCTCCGTGGGCGTCGACCTTCTGAAACAGGTCTTTTTGACCTTTTGACAATCTCACCTCCACCTGCAGCAGTGAGAAATTGAAGATGACCTTGAACAGTCCTGCCAGTTGGTTAGCACAGGTTTTCAATGCCAAGTGCACCATCAGGGCCTGACACTTCACGAGGGTTCACTCTCTTGAAAGACATTCTGACAACGGCCACTGACACAGGATTCACGGGGTCATCAGATGTTGGATGGGTT
Organism: Hemitrygon akajei; assembly: GCF_048418815.1. Taxonomy (NCBI): domain Eukaryota; kingdom Metazoa; phylum Chordata; class Chondrichthyes; order Myliobatiformes; family Dasyatidae; genus Hemitrygon; species Hemitrygon akajei. The sequence continues at coordinate 98,615,011 of NC_133132.1, forward strand.
CACACAAATGTAGTTTTATTCTCCCGTTCAAAGCGAGCATAAAGAGCGTTGGGATCAGAAGTGAAGCATCACAGCCATTTATGATGTTGGTTTCACCTTGTAGAAAGTAATGGCCTACAAACCCTGCCACAACTTCAATCGGAATTGTTTATTTCGCTCTTAAAATAGCCTTCCTTATGTCAGGATGTTTCATCCTTTGTAAACAAAACAAACAGCAAAGATCCCAGGTACCGCAGCAATATTTTACTGGGGGGAAAGCCTGTCTTTAATTCACAGGCTTAAAAGAGAAAGAGGAATATTTTTCAGGAATTTACAGTGACATTGACTAGTGCTTCCCCCAGTGTTCCTGCTGCCCTCTAGTGGATGTAAAATATCTTCTGGGTGGTGAATCCAACGATTCTCCCTGGTCAGAAAAGCACAACAGCTCAAAAACAGGCCCTTCAGCCCATCTAGTCCATTCCAAACTGTTATTCTGCCTAGTCCTGTCCATCTGCACTTGGACCATAGATCTTCATGCCCTTCCCATCCACATACCTATCTAATCTTCTCTTAAATGTTGCAATCAAACCCACATCCATAACTTCCGCTGGCAGCTCGTTCCAGACTTGCATCGCCTTGTGAGTGAAGAAGTTCCCCCTCAGGTTCCCCCTAATTATTTCATTTATGACCTCTAGTTCCAGCCTCACTCAACCTCAGCAGAAAAACCCTGTCTATAACTCTCACAACCACAAATGATTCTGCAGATGCTGGAAATCCAGAGCAACACACACAAAATGCTGGAAGAACTCAGCAGGTCAGGCAGCATCTATGGAGGGGAATAAAAAGTTGACGTTTCAGGCTGAGACACATCATCCGTCCCCTCATTTACCACGACCTCTGCTCCATTCTTTTCCAGTCCTGAAGAAGAGCCTCTCTGTATAGATGCTGCCTGACTTGTTGAGTTCCTCCAGTACTTTGTGCATGCTGCTTGAATTTCCAGCATCTGCAGATCTTCTCTTGTCTGTGGTTAGAACCTGCGGAAACTGGAACTGGAAAGAAAGTCAGAAAATGAGGGGAACACTTGGCAGGCCAGGCAGCATCTGTGGAGAGCGAAACGCGCTCAGCACTTGGGATCAGAGACCCCTACTCCGATCTGGAGAAGAGGGATGTGAGTTGCAGAGACACAGCAGTGGGGGGGCTGCATCGGGCAATGGAAGCAGCTGTGGCAGGACAAGACCAGGTCTAATGGGGCTGTGATAAGATGGTCATCTCTCTTTGTGTTATGTGCTCCAGATTCATGACTCAAGATTGTTTAATGTCATTTCCAGTACACAAGTATAAAGGAGAACAAAATAATTGTTACTCCAGATCTGATGCATAATAAAGAACACAATAGTAAAAAACACAAAAAATACATATAAATATATAAGAAAGCTTATATACATACTGCAGATTGATTGCAAGTGACACTAGGCACAGGAGTATCTGTACATAGGGTGACTGGCAGGAAATGATAAAGTAATGGTGGTGCGGGTTGTGGAGGGGTAGGTTAGTGGGTGGAAGTGTTGATCGGCCTTACTTGTGGGTCTGGTGGTCCTGGTGTGGATGTTATGTGGCCTCCTCCCTGACGGGAGTGGGGTACACAGTCCACGAGCAAGGTGGGCGGCATTGAAGAAGAGGATTTTTTGCCTGGCACCAGCTCTCGAGCTCTCTGCTTCCTCTGCAGGCTCGCTCATGGTTGTTGGTGATGAGCTGTTGTGTCATATGTGAACTTGACAATGGGGTGTCCATCCCAGGGCTGTGGGGCACGATCAGTAGGTCAGACTGTACTAATGGAGAGAGACCAACTCTATGTCCTAGTTCCGATGACGTGTCTTCACCCTGCCTCTGTCTCCAGATGTTCTGCCTGACCTGCTGAGTGTTGCCAGCGCTCTCTGTTTTTAATTATACCAATAAGATGCTCGAACAAACTTCTGCAGATGTAGCGTGGAGAGCACGCTGACTGGTTCCTTCACTGCCGGTTTGGAGGCTCCAATGTGCAGGATCGAAAGAGGAGTTTGTAAACTCAGCCAGCACCATCACAGGCACAGGCCTCCCCGACATCGAGGCCACCACTAAAAGGTGCTGCCTCAGGAAAGCATCCATCGTTAACAACTTCACCACTCAGGACATACCCTCTTCTCATTACGACCATCAGGAAGGAGTGCAGGAGAATGAAGACACACACTCAATGTTTTAGGAACAGCTCCTTCCCATTTGCCAGCCAGCAGATTTCCAAAAGGTCCATGAACACTACTTTGCTATTCCTCTTTTGAACTGTTTATTTATTTTATTTTTTATGTCTTACATTGTATTGCTGCCACAGAACATCAAATTTCACAGCACAGATAATAAACCCGATTCCGAAAAGTATAAAACTACTCCAGCCATTGAGAATCAGTCTGATCTACACACAGCACGGTCTCTTGGCATAAGCTGTCTTTTATTTAGTGATACACCTTGTCAACACCTTGGTAACACCCCGGTAACATGTCAGTAACACGTCAGTGACAGGCCTTTCCAGTCCAGTGAGACTGTGATACACCTTGTCAACACCTTGGTGACACCCCGGTAACACATCAGTGACAGGCCCTTCCAGTCCAGCGAGACTGTGATACACCTTGTCAACACCTTGGTAACACCCCGGTAACATGTCGGTAACACGTCAGTGACAGGCCCTTCCAGTCCAGCGAGACTGTGAGACACCTTGTCAACACCTTGGTAACACCCCGGTAACATGTCAGTAACACATCAGTTACAGGCCCTTCCAGTCCAGCGAGACTGTGATACACCTTGTCAACACCTTGGTAACACCCCGGTAACATATCGGTAACATGTCAGTGACAGGCCCTTCCAGTCCAGCGAGACTGTGATACACCTTGTCAACACCTTGGTAACACCCCGTTAACATGTCGGTAACATGTCAGTGACAGGCCCTTCCAGTCCAGCGAGACTGTGATACACCTTGTCAACACCTTGGTAACACCCCGTTAACATGTCGGTAACATGTCAGTGACAGGCCCTTCCAGTCCAGCGAGACTGTGATACACCTTGTCAACACCTTGGTAACACCCCGTTAACATGTCGGTAACATGTCAGTGACAGGCCCTTCCAGTCCAGCGAGACTGTGATACACCTTGTCAACACCTTGGTAACACCCCGGTAACATGTCAGTAACACGTCAGTGACAGGCCCTTCCAGTCCAGCGAGACTGTGATACACCTTGTCAACACCTTGGTAACACCCCGGTAACACGTCAGTGACAGGCCCTTCCAGTCCAGCGAGACTGTGATACACCTTGTCAACACCTTGGTAACACCCCGGTAACATGTCGGTAACACATCAGTGACAGGCCCTTCCAGTCCAGCGAGACTGTGATACACCTTGTCAACACCTTGGTGACACCCCGGTAACATGTCGGTAACACATCAGTGACAGGCCCTTCCAGTCCAGCGAGACTGTGATACACCTTGTCAACACCTTGGTAACACCCCGGTAACACGTCAGTAACACGTCAGTGACAGGCCCTTCCAGTCCAGCGAGACTGTGATACACCTTGTCAACGCCTTGGTAACACCCCGGTAACATGTCAGTAACACGTCAGTGACAGGCCCTTCCAGTCCAGCGAGACTGTGATACACCTTGTCAACACCTTGGTAACACCCCGGTAACATGTCAGTAACACGTCAGTGACAGGCCCTTCCAGTCCAGCGAGACTGTGATACACCTTGTCAACACCTTGGTAACACCCCGGTAACATGTCAGTGACATGTCAGTGACAGGCCCTTCCAGTCCAGCGAGACTGTGATACACCTTGTCAACACCTTGGTAACACCCCGGTAACACGTCAGTGACAGGCCCTTCCAGTCCAGCGAGACTGTGATACACCTTGTCAACACCTTGGTAACACCCCGGTAACACGTCAGTAACACGTCAGTGACAGGCCCTTCCAGTCCAGCGAGACTGTGATACACCTTGTCAACACCTTGGTAACACCCCGGTAACATGTCAGTAACACGTCAGTGACAGGCCCTTCCAGTCCAGCGAGACTGTGATACACCTTGTCAACACCTTGGTAACACCCCGGTAACACGTCAGTGACAGGCCCTTCCAGTCCAGCGAGACTCTGATACACCTTGTCAACACCTTGGTAACACCCCGGTAACATGTCAGTAACATGTCAGTGACAGGCCCTTCCAGTCCAGCGAGACTGTGATACACCTTGTCAACACCTTGGTAACACCCCGGTAACACGTCAGTGACAGGCCCTTCCAGTCCAGCGAGACTGTGATACACCTTGTCAACACCTTGGTGACACCCCGGTAACACGTCAGTGACAGGCCCTTCCAGTCCAGCGAGACTGTGATACACCTTGTCAACACCTTGGTAACACCCCGGTAACATGTCGGTAACATGTCAGTGACAGGCCCTTCCAGTCCAGCGAGACTGTGAGACACCTTGTCAACACCTTGGTGACACCCCGGTAACATGTCAGTAACACATCAGTTACAGGCCCTTCCAGTCCAGCGAGACTGTGATACACCTTGTCAACACCTTGGTAACACCCCGGTAACACGTCAGTGACATGTCAGTGACAGGCCCTTCCAGTCCAGCGAGACTGTGATACACCTTGTCAACACCTTGGTAACACCCCGGTAACACGTCAGTAACACGTCAGTGACAGGCCTTTCCAGTCCAGCGAGACTGTGAGACACCTTGTCAACACCTTGGTGACACCCCGGTAACACGTCAGTAACACGTCAGTGACAGGCCTTTCCAGTCCAGCGAGACTGTGATACACCTTGTCAACACCTTGGTAACACCCCGGTAACACGTCAGTGACATGTCAGTGACAGGCCCTTCCAGTCCAGCGAGACTGTGATACACCTTGTCAACACCTTGGTAACACCCCGGTAACACGTCAGTGACAGGCCCTTCCAGTCCAGCGAGACTGTGATACACCTTGTCAACACCTTGGTGACACCCCGGTAACACGTCAGTGACAGGCCCTTCCAGTCCAGCGAGACTGTGATACACCTTGTCAACACCTTGGTAACACCCCGGTAACACGTCAGTGACATGTCAGTGACAGGCCCTTCCAGTCCAGCGAGACTGTGATACACCTTGTCAACACCTTGGTAACACCCCGGTAACACGTCAGTGACAGGCCCTTCCAGTCCAGCGAGACTGTGATACACCTTGTCAACACCTTGGTGACACCCCGGTAACACGTCAGTGACAGGCCCTTCCAGTCCAGCGAGACTGTGATACACCTTGTCAACACCTTGGTAACACCCCGGTAACATGTCGGTAACACGTCAGTGACAGGCCCTTCCAGTCCAGCGAGACTGTGAGACACCTTGTCAACACCTTGGTGACACCCCGGTAACATGTCGGTAACACGTCAGTGACAGGCCCTTCCAGTCCAGCGAGACTGTGATACACCTTGTCAACACCTTGGTAACACCCCGGTAACATGTCGGTAACACGTCAGTGACAGGCCCTTCCAGTCCAGCGAGACTGTGATACACCTTGTCAACACCTTGGTGACACCCCGGTAACACGTCAGTGACAGGCCCTTCCAGTCCAGCGAGACTGTGATACACCTTGTCAACACCTTGGTAACACCCCGGTAACATGTCGGTAACACGTCAGTGACAGGCCCTTCCAGTCCAGCGAGACTGTGAGACACCTTGTCAACACCTTGGTGACACCCCGGTAACACGTCAGTGACAGGCCCTTCCAGTCCAGCGAGACTGTGATACACCTTGTCAACACCTTGGTAACACCCCGGTAACATGTCGGTAACACGTCAGTGACAGGCCCTTCCAGTCCAGCGAGACTGTGAGACACCTTGTCAACACCTTGGTAACACCCCGGTAACATGTCAGTAACACATCAGTTACAGGCCCTTCCAGTCCAGCGAGACTGTGATACACCTTGTCAACACCTTGGTAACACCCCGGTAACATGTCAGTAACACATCAGTTACAGGCCCTTCCAGTCCAGCGAGACTGTGATACACCTTGTCAACACCTTGGTAACACCCCGGTAACATGTCAGTAACACGTCAGTGACAGGCCCTTCCAGTCCAGCGAGACTGTGATACACCTTGTCAACACCTTGGTAACACCCCGGTAACATCCCAGTAACACGTCAGTGACAGGCCCTTCCAGTCCAGCGAGACTGTGATACACCTTGTCAACACCTTGGTAACACCCCGGTAACATGTCAGTAACACGTCAGTGACAGGCCCTTCCAGTCCAGCAAGACTGTGATACACCTTGTCAACACCTTGGTAACACCCCGGTAACACGTCAGTAACACGTCAGTGACAGGCCCTTCCAGTCCAGCGAGACTGTGATACACCTTGTCAACACCTTGGTAACACCCCGGTAACACGTCAGTAACACGTCAGTGACAGGCCTTTCCAGTCCAGCGAGACTGTGAGACACCTTGTCAACACCTTGGTAACACCCCGGTAACACGTCAGTAACACGTCAGTGACAGGCCTTTCCAGTCCAGCGAGACTGTGAGACACCTTGTCAACACCTTGGTGACACCCCGGTAACATGTCAGTAACACATCAGTTACAGGCCCTTCCAGTCCAGCGAGACTGTGATACACCTTGTCAACACCTTGGTGACACCCCAGTAACACGTCAGTAACACATCAGTTACAGGCCCTTCCAGTCCAGCGAGACTGTGATACACCTTGTCAACACCTTGGTAACACCCCGGTAACATGTTGGTAACACATCAGTGACAGGCCCTGCCAGTCCAGCGAGACTGTGATACACCTTGTCAACACCTTGGTAACACCCCGGTAACATGTCGGTAACACGTCAGGAACAGGCCCTTCCAGTCCAGCGAGACTGTGATACACCTTGTCAACACCTTGGTAACACCCCGGTAACATGTCAGTAACACATCAGTTACAGGCCCTTCCAGTCCAGCGAGACTGTGATACACCTTGTCAACACCTTGGTAACACCCCGTTAACATGTCGGTAACACGTCAGTGACAGGCCCTTCCAGTCCAGCGAGACTGTGATACACCTTGTCAACACCTTGGTAACACCCCGGTAACATGTCAGTAACACGTCAGTGACAGGCCCTTCCAGTCCAGCGAGACTGTGATACACCTTGTCAACACCTTGGTAACACCCCGGTAACATATCGGTAACATGTCAGTGACAGGCCCTTCCAGTCCAGCGAGACTGTGCTGCACATTTACACCCGTCTGGCCAATTAACCTACTAAACGGCACGACTTTTGAATGTGGGAGGAAACCAGAGCAAACCCATGCTGTCATGGGGAGAAAGTACAAACTCCTTACAGGCAACAGTGGGAATTGAACCCAGAACACCGACACTGAAATAGCGTTACACTAACCACAATGCTACTGTGTCCCTCTAGAGAAACCTGAGCCACCTATGTAACCAAAATAGTCTACATTTCTCTTTCGTGCTGCGTAGAATTAAGTTCCAAAGAAGACATGAGTGACTGGGTCATTAATGCAAAAATCTTATCAGCCAATCACGTGGCAGCAACTCAATGCATAAGAACATGCAGACATGGTCAAGGGGTTCAGTTGTTACTCAGACCAAACATCAGAATGGGGAAGAAATCTGATCTATGTGACTGACTGAAATGATTATTGGTGTCAGATAGGGTGGTTTGAGTGTATATTAGAAACTGCTTATCCCCTGGGAATTTCACACACACCAGTCTCTGGAGTTTGTAGAGAGAATGGGGTGAAAAATGAAAAATCATCCAGTCAGCCAGCAGTCCTGTGGGTGAAAATGGCTTGCTAATGAGAGAGGTCAGAAGAGAATTGGCAGACTAGTTCAAGGTGACAGACAGACAGACATACTTTATTGATCCCGAGGGAAATTGGGTTTCGTTACAGTCGCACCGCCCAAGAATAGTGTAGAGATATAGCAATATAAAACCATAAATAATAAAATAATAATAATAATAATAATAGGTTAATTATGCCAAGTGGAAATAAGTCCAGGACCAGCCTATTGGCTCAGGGTGTGTGAGGAAGGAGTTGTAAAGGCGACAGTAACGAGTTAACCACGTGTCATAACAGTGGTGCAGAAGAGTGTCTCTGAACTCTCAGCACATCCATCCTTGAAGTGGATTGGCTACAACAGCAGAGACCACAAACATGCACTGTGCATGTTACAGGATGTACCTAATACGATGGCCACTGAATGTGAACTTCCCAGCAATTACGTTGCAGTTGCCGCTGTGTTCTCCTGGTTTTGGTGACAGCTGTCACATTACTGGAACCTGGTTAACTGTTATTTCTGGTCTGGCATGAGAAGACCATGATGACTTTTTACTCTGTTTTTTTCTCTTTCTTTCTCTTGCCACACTTCTACTTTGCTCTTGTAACAGTTAACAAAACAGCTGTTAGCAACAAGATTTAAGCTGCATTCTTGACTTCCGAAGAACTTTTGGGTGGCAAACGCAAGCAGGATTCAACAGGCCATGTTTGGTACCTGGACTAACAACCCTGAAGGACTGGGCCAATAATTCAGTGCTGTGACAACCTTCAAATTCACTGCGACTGCACGTTGTGACGGTGTGAATTGCAGCCCTATCCCTCCCGTGAGCAGAGGTAGGATGCCGGCTTCGTGATTTGCAGTTCGAGTGAGTGCAGAAGCTCAGAAGCTTTTCGTGGGCTGCAGGACCAGGAAGGTGAGGACACCTGGTGTAGTACCGTGAGCAGCTTTGGGCTCCTTATCTGAGAAAGGGAGTGCTGGCTCACAGCGTCCGGAAGAGGTTCATGAGAATAACCCTGAGAATAAAAAGGTTAATGTATGAGGAGTTTTTGATGGCTCTGGGCCTGTACTCGCTGGAGTTCAGAAGTATGAGAGGGGATCTCATTGAAACCTATCAAATATAGAAAGCCCTAGACAGATTGGACGTGGAGAGGATGTTTCCTATAATGGGAGAGTCTAGGATCAGAGGGCACAGTCTCACAGCATAGAGGGACATCCATTAGGAACAGAGATGAGGAGGAATTTCTTTAGCCAGAGGATGGTAAATCTGTGGAATTCACTGCCACAGGCAGCTGTACAGACCAAGTCACTGGGTATATTTAAAGTGGAGGTTGATAGGTCCTTGATTAGTGAAGATGTCACAGGGAGGAGCAGGAGAATGGGGTTGAGAGGGATAATAAATCAGCCATGATGGAATGGTGGAGCAGACTCGATGGGCTGAATGGCCTAATTCTGCTCCTGTGTCTGATGGTCTTATGGACACTGGGCACTGCTCTCAGGCTGCCAATGCTGAGTCTCACTCGTCACTAAATTGTAGCTTTTAAATGCTAATAACTGTTCAACGCACACCCTACCACGCCAGCTTCCGGGGTTTAGATGCTGTAACTGTCCAGAATATGGATAGCTGGTATGGCCCCTTTAAAGGTTCAGGCCCCCCACTAATTGGCAGCCATGTTTTGGTACAAAGATTTAATACTTAAAGAACTGTGGGTCAGTGCTCAATCGTCTGTTCTGTTTGGGATTCTCATCTAGCTTCTAGTTTAGAACCCTGTCTTTGTGTCAGTCTTGTATCGTGCCTCGATTCTAGTCTCCGATACTCCAGCTCTTGGGCCTTAACCATCCTTGACTAGGTCTCTCATCACAGTATGATTCAGCCTAACATGGGCCCAGCGGGGTATCAAAGCCTTTCATCGGCTGTGGCCAGCCACAATGAGAAAATTTCAAGACCGAGCCAGGAATACCCGGCCTCCCGGTGGCTATGTGCCAACTATCGCAGGGAGGAAGCCAGAGCCACTTGGGTAAGGCTCTGAGTCGCTCTGCAGAGCCGGTCCATCTTCCGACCCCAGAGAGATTCGGTGGTGACCTGGGCTCTCGCTGTTGGTGTTCAAACTCCAGCCAGCCCAGTTCCCAATGGAGCGCAGAAAGGTGCGCTTCGCGATCTCTCCAGACCGGGAAAGCCCTGGCTGGGCCACTGGCATCGGCAGTGAAGGGCGCAGATTTGCTCAGCTTTGGAGGAATTCAAGGGTGTTCCATCATTCCACCAGAACTGACCGAGCCTCGGACTGTCTGGGGAAGGTGCATCAGGGCAGCCGGTCAGCAGCCATCTACGCCATAGAGTTTCAGACTTTGGCCCAAGAGGAAGGTGGACGGGGAGGCCCTGGTCACTCTATGCTGCCACTCCAAGGTGAACTAAAGGATCCCTTGTCTTGGGAAGCTGGAAGAGGACTTAGAGGCTCAGACTGATCAGTCTATCTGCCTTTATAATCACCCGGCGGAGCGAGAGTGGGAATACCCCAAGAGGTTGAAGAGTGCTAGCTCGAGCCTGGCCTCAATGCATCGCAGTTCCATGCCCAAACTCGGACAATGACCCGCTTGGGATCCAGTCGAACTCGTGCAAATCAGCCGCATAAGAATCTCCGTCAATGAGGGACTCCGGTGTTGGAGTTGAGGTTGCTGCTAATACTGTGGGGGAGCAGGTCACCTGCGGGCCGAATGTCTGAAGCTTCAGCAGTCGGGAGAACTGTTAGGACCGTCCGGTGTAGGGAGGACTGTGACGGTAGCAGCCACTAACTCAACCTCACGGATTTTGGTGTCACACTGAGGATGGAGATCTCCTGCGGTGTGAACTGATCAGAGATTGATGCTTTTTTGGACTTTGGGCAGCTGGAGAGTTCCTAGATTTTGGGACAGCCCATTGGCTCAACGTACTGCTGCAGGAGTTGAGACAGCTCACGTCTGCAACTGTCCTGGACGGCTGTCTGCTTGGTTCCGGGCAGATCCGGCAGCAGACATGGGTCTTGTGGATAAGCATAGAGGATCATGTTGAGGACATTGGTTTCTACATCATCAAATCTCTCCACATAGCCCTGATCCTCAGACACCCTCGGATGTCCCAGCACCACCCATCCATGAACTGGAAGGAAGGGAGGATCACTGGGGAGGCTGATAGACTCACTGGGGAGACTGATAGACTCACTGGGGAGGCTGATAGACTCACTGGGGAGACTGATAGACTCACTGGGGAGGCAACGAGACTCACTGGGGAGATTGATAGACTCACTGGGGATAGACTCACCGGGGAGGCTGATAGACTCACTGGGGAGACTGATAGACTCACCGGGGAGGCTGATAGACTCACTGGGGAGACTGATAGACTCACCGGGAAGGCTGATAGACTCACTGGGGAGACTGATAGACTCACTGGGAATAGACTCACTGGGGAGGCTGATAGACTCACTGGGGAGACTGATAGACTCACTGGGGAGGCTGATAGACTCACTGGGGAGACTGATAGACTCACCGGGAAGGCTGATAGACTCACTGGGGAGACTGATAGACTCACTGGGAATAGACTCACTGGGGAGGCTGATAGACTCACTGGGGAGACTGATAGACTCACTGGGGAGGCTGATAGACTCACTGGGGAGACTGATAGACTCACTGGGGAGGCTGATAGACACACTGGTGTTACGAAGGATGAACAACTCTGATGGGCAGAAGGGTGCAGAGTCACCCATGCCCCCCCTTTTGGAGAATCACAAATTGTTACTATTCTGATGCTGTTATCAAGGAAGTGAGAGAGACACAGGACGCTGCCAGGACAGTTGTTATTGATAACAGATCATGAAAGTTAATGAGAGAGACACAGCTCAGAGATACACAAAGTGGAATGTCTCCTACTGACAAAAGCCATTGATTACCTCTATTGTCTTTTGGAGAAGGATTGTGTACTTGGTACTGTTCTATTCATTGAAACCCCTCAGGGGGCAACCAGAGTGGGCTGGTTTGATGGGTTACATCATCCCAACCTGATTGACACCTGAGACCCCGTGAGCGGGGATAAAAGTGAGGTCTGGGCTAACACCCCTCAGACGCACCAGGAGAAATGCTAGTGAGCATCAGAACCCCCACGAGACAGGGTGGGAGATCGGAGACCGAACGAAGGGTGGGTAAATTTTAACTCACAGTGTTTTGTAGCGAGACCAGTGGGGGCTTGTGTGTGTGTCCACCCTTGCCTGGGTGACGAGTCCACCACGGAAGAACGGTCTAGCTAAAGGACGGAGGGGTCATACGTGAATGGCCACAACAACAACGCATCGACGGATCAAAATCGTAAAGGAAGGTTGGCAAGGTAATCGCTGTTACTGTTCACATGTTCTCTCTCTCTCTCCAACAATTGAAACACCGCGACCAACAACTACCACAGCCTGCATGAACTGAACTGAACTTTATATTTCCATCTGACAATTTATTATCCCCTAGACAACGATAGTGCTTGTTTCATTAGTGATTATTATTATACCCGCAATTTTAAGTTTAGTATTGCTAACGTATATTCTCTGTATATTTGCATTGATATTATTTTGTATATTTTTGCTAATAAATATTGTTGAAAATAGTAACACCAGACTCCAACGGACACTTCTATCTTTGCTGGTAAGACAGCCAGTTACGGGGTTTGTAACACTGGGAATAGACTTTCTGGGGAGGCTGATAGACTCACTGGGAATTGACTCACTGGAGAGTCTGATAGACTCACTGGGGAGGCTGATAGACTCACTGGGGAGGCTGATAGACTCACTGGGAATAGACTCACTGGGGAGGCTGATAGACTCACTGGGGATAGACTCACTGGGGATAGACTCACTGGGGAGACTGATAGACTCACTGGGGAGGCTGATAGACTCACTGGGAATAGACTCACTGGGGAGACTGATAGACTCACTGGGAATAGACTCACTAGGGAGACTGATAGACACTGGGAATTAACTCACTGGGGAGACTGATAGACTCACTGGGGATAGACTCACTGGGGAGACTGATAGACTCACTGGGGAGGCTGATAGACTCACTGGGAATAGATTCACTGGGGAAGCTGATAGATTCACTGGGAATAGACTCACTGGGGATAGACGCACTGGGGAGACTGATAGACTCACTGGGGAGGTGGTGAGACTCACTGGGGTGGCTGATAGACTCACTGGGAATAGATTCACTGGGGAAGCTGATAGATTCACTGGGAATAGACTCACTGGGGATAGACGCACTGAGGAGACTGATAGACTCACTGGGGAGACTGATAGACTCACTGGGAATTGACTCACTGGGGAGGCTGATAGACTCACTGGGGAGGCTGATGGACTCACTGGGGATAGACTCACTGGGGAGGCTGATAGACTCACTGGGAATAGATTCACTGGGGAAGCTGATAGACTCACTGGGAATAGACTCACTGGGGATAGACGCACTGGGGAGACTGATAGACTCACTGGGGAGGCTGATAGACTCACTGGGGAGACTGATAGACTCACTGGGAATAGACTCACTGGGGAGGCTGATAGACTCACTGGGGATAGACTCACTGGGGAGACTGATAGACTCACTGGGGAGACTGATAGACTCACTGGGAATAGACTCACTGGGGATAGACTCACTGGGGAGACTGATAGACTCACTGGGGATAGACTCACAGGGGAGGCTGATAGACTCACTGGGAATAGATTCACTGGGGAAGCTGATAGACCCACTGGGAATAGACTCACCGGGGAGGCTGATAGACTCACTGGGGAGACTGATAGACTCACTGGGGATAGACTCACCGGGGAGGCTGATAGACTCACCGGGGAGGCTGATAGACTCACTGGGGAGGCTGATAGACACACTGGGGATAGACTCAACAGGGAGGCTGATAGACTCACTGGGGATAGACTCACCGGGGAGGCTGATAGACTCACTGGGGAGGCTGATAGACTCACTGGGGATAGACTCACTGGGGAGGCTGATAGACTCACAGGTGAGGCTGATAGACTCACTGGGGAGAATGATAGACTCACTGGGGAGGCTGATAGACTCACTGGGGAGACTGATAGACTCACTGGGAATAGACTCACTGGGGATAGACTCACCGGGGAGGCTGATAGACTCACTGGGGATAGACTCACTGGGGATAGACTCACTGGGGAGGCTGATAGACTCACTGGGGATAGACTCACCGGGGAGGCTGATAGACTCACTGGGGAGGCTGATAGACTCACCGGGGAGGCTGATAGACTCACTGGGGATAGACTCACTGGGGAGGCTGATAGGCTCACTGGGGAGGCTGATAGACTCACTGGGGATAGACTCACTGGGGAGGCTGATAGACTCACTGGGGATAGACTCACTGGGGAGGCTGATAGACTCACCGGGGAGGCTGATAGACTCACTGGGGATAGACTCACCGGGGAGGCTGATAGACTCACTGGGGATAGACTCACCGGGGAGGCTGATAGACTCACTGGGGATAGACTCACTGGGGAGGCTGATAGACTCACTGGGGAGGCTGATAGACTCACTGGGGATAGACTCACTGGGGAGGCTGATAGGCTCACTGGGGAGGCTGATAGACTCACTGGGGAGGCTGATAGACTCACTGGGGATAGACTCACCGGGGAGGCTGATAGACTCACTGGGGATAGACTCACTGGGGAGACTGATAGACTCACTGGGGAAGCTGATAGACTCACTGAGGAGGCTGATAGACTCACTGGGGAGGCTGATAGACTCACTGGGGAGGCTGATAGACTCACAGGGGAGACTGATAGACTCACTGAGGAGGCAAATAGACTCACTGAGGAGGCTGATAGACTCACCGGGGAGGCTGATAGACTCACTGGGGAGGCTGATAGACTCACCGGGGAGGCTGATAGACTCACTGGGGATAGACTCACTGGGGAGGCTGATAGGCTCACTGGGGAGGCTGATAGACTCACCGGGGAGGCTGATAGACTCACTGGGGATAGACTCACTGGGGAGGCTGATAGACTCACCGGGGAGGCTGATAGACTCACTGGGGATAGACTCACTGGGGAGGCTGATAGGCTCACCGGGGAGGCTGATAGACTCACTGGGGAGACTGATAGACTCACTGGGGATAGACTCACTGGGGAGGCTGATAGGCTCACTGGGGAGGCTGATAGACTCACCGGGGAGGCTGATAGACTCACTGGGGATAGACTCACTGGGGAGGCTGATAGGCTCACCGGGGAGGCTGATAGACTCACTGGGGATAGACTCACCGGGGAGGCTGATAGACTCACTGGGGATAGACTCACTGGGGAGGCTGATAGACTCACTGGGGAGACTGATAGACTCACTGGGGATAGACTCACTGGGGAGGCTGATAGGCTCACTGGGGAGACTGATAGACTCACTGGGGAGGCTGATAGACTCACAGGGGAGACTGATAGACTCACTGGGGATAGACTCACTGGGGAGGCTGATAGACTCACTGGGGATAGACTCACTGGGGAGGCTGATAGACTCACTGGGGAGGCTGATAGACTCACTGGGGATAGACTCACTGGGGAGGCTGATAGACTCACTGGGGAGACTGATAGACTCACTGGGGAGGCTGATAGACTCACAGGGGAGACTGATAGACTCACTGGGGATAGACTCACCGGGGAGGCTGATAGACTCACTGGGGATAGACTCACCGGGGAGGCTGATAGACTCACTGGGGAGGCTGATAGACTCACTGAGGAGGCAAATAGAAAGCATGTAAGGGACTCACTGGGGAGACGGAGAGACCAGGGCTGGTAACCGTAGTAGCCAGTGATGCGCAGGATACGCTCCTCGATGGAAGTCAGGCCACCGGCACAGGCGCTGTTCAGGTCCTCGAATGATCTTGACGACTTCTCCTCAATGCACTCATCCACCACCAGGCAGTTGAGCTGACGGAGGTGCGGACTGATGTCTGACAACCTGCGGGGACTCACATCCGGAGAGCGGAGCATCACCCTGCGCAGGAAGGCAGAGGGACAACTGAGTACAAACATCTCCTCAAGACAGCCGTGGGACCATCTTACAGATGACAGCGGACTGTTGAGACTCTGCTGCAGAGAACAGTGAAACAGTCTGACTGTACTACAGGTGACAGTGGAGTGCTGAGACAGTGCTACAGTTAACAATGGTGTGGTGATCAATGTTCCCTCTAATTTTTAGTAGTCAGTGCGCACAAAAATCTTATGTTGTGCAAATTTTTTTTCCTGTGACAAAAGTATGTGCGCACTGAATGCACACATGGCAGTTTCTGTAGGTTTACAAAATATTTGACATAAAACTGCACAGAATAACAACAAAATAACATACATATTTAAGTCACTCAGTTATTTTTTCTCTCTGCTGTCTTTGGCATTTACCCATTCTTTGTAAACTCTATCTAGACAAATAGAACTTCCATCCAATTGATAGCTTTTGATTCTCATTAACATATCCAAATGACATTCACTTAAACGGTTTCTGAGCTTGTTTTTGAGTTGATTCATTAGGCTAAAACCTCACTCACAGTCCGCACTAGACGCAAGAAAGGTTCCCCCAATGTCCATCAACTGTACAAGGTCACAAAACTGTTCATTTTGAAGTACCAATGCCACCATTTAAGCAAAGTCTGAAATCAGTTCGGATTTAATTTTTTCTTGCATGAAAAATTTGAAATCATTAAACTGTCTTCAGTATCTTCAGCTAGAAAATCATGATATTTTAGACATAAGGCATTAACTTGTTCATCGCCAAATGTGAAGTCACAAGCTGCAATTGCGGAGAAATCAAAAGCCGTGATGCAGCTGTACAAACCGGGTCAGGAAAGGTGAGGTGACGTAAATTAGTGACGCGCATTGTGGTATTTGAAAAACCGACTTAACTACGGTAGTTAACAGAAACATTTAGCTAGAAGGTTATTTTCAATAAGTATAATTATTAATTACTACATTAGTTTAGGTAATTAACTTTCTGTACGCACATTAATTTCCTTTGTGCACTGGTTGAAAAATGGTTGCGCGCACACAGCTTAGTGGGAACATAGGTGGTGATACTGTGTTACAGGCAATATAGTGGAGCTATGGGTCTGTGCTACAGGTGACAATGGAACAGTCAGTCTGTGCTACAGGTGACAGCAGACTGTTGAGACTGGGTTACAGGGGCCAGTGGAGTGTTCAGACTGTGCTACAGGAAACAGTGCAGTGTTGAGACTAGGTTACAGGTGACAACAGAGTATTGAGACCAGGCTACACGGGCCAGCAGACTGTGCTACAGGCAACAGCGGAGTGGTAAGACTGTGCCACAGGCGATAGCAAAATGATGAGTCTGTGTTACCTGTAGCACAGACTCATCGCTCAGCTATTACCAGTAACACAGTATCACCACGCCATCGTCACCTGTAGAATGATGAATCTGTGCTACAGGTGAGAGTGGGAGTGGTGAGACTTCTGCAGGTGATAGCGGAGCAGTGGGACTGTTGTATAGGTGACCATGTAACCATGAGACTGTACTAAAGGTAAGAAAGGAGAAGTGAGACTGTACTACAGGTGAGAGTGGAGTGGTGATACTGTGCTACAGGTGATTCTGTGCTCAGTTCTGATCGCCTCACTACAGGAAGGATGTGGAAGCCATAGAAAGGGTGCAGAGGAGATTTACAAAGATGTTGCCTGGATTGGGGAGCACGCCTTATGAGAATAGGTTGAGTGAACTCGGCCTTTTCTCCTTGGAGCGGCGAAGGATGAGGTGACCTGATAGAGGTGTATAAGATGATGAGGGGCATTGATCGTGTGGATAGTCAGAGGCTTTTTCCCAGGGCTGAAATGGCTGCCACAAGAGGACACAGGTTTAAGGTGCTGGGGAGTAGGTACAGAGGAGATGTCAGGGGTAAGTTTTTTACACAGAGAGTGGTGAGTGCGTGGAATGGGCTGCCGGCAACAGTGGAAGCGGATACGATAGGGTCTTATTAAGAGACTTTTGGATAGGTACATGGAGCTTAGAAAAGTAGAGGGCTATGGGTAACCCTAGTAATTTCTAAGGTAGGGACATGTTCAGCACAACTTTGTGGGCCGAAGGGTCTGTATTGTGCTGTAGGGTTTCTATGTTTCTATGTGACAGGGCAGTGGTGAGACTGTTCTACAGGTGAAAGTGGAACCCTGAGACTACTACAGGTCACAAAGGAGTAGTGGAACTGTGCTACAGGTGAAGGTGGAACTATGAGACTGTACTACAGGTAACAAAGTAGTAAGACTGTGCTGCAGGTGACAGTGCATGCTGAGTGGAACAGTGAGACTGTTCTACAGGTGAGAGTGGAGTGGTGAGACAGTTGTAGAGATCAGAGCAGAGCTGTGAGACTGTGACACAGATGACTGTAGAACCCTGAGGCTGTGCCACAGGTTACAAAGGAGTAGTGGGACTGTGCTAATGTGCCCTACAGGTTGTAGGGCAGATTTGCGCCTATGGTACAGGTCACGGGAGAAGGTGTGGTGTAGTTCACACGGGAGGGGTGAGACGGTGAAACATGTCGCGGGGAAAGGGTCAGTTCACAATTCTGAAGAAAGAGACCACGTAATACGGATGAGTGACCCAGTAAGAGTCAGGGACAGATACCCCGCTACCCGTTCACAGACTGCTGCCGACCGCAGGACCGGTGGGGGCCGCCTGCTCACGCTTCTTGGTGCGAGATCAATCCCACCCCCACACCTGCCCTGCGCTCGGTCCCCACGGCACCGCGCTCCGTCTACTTACGCCAGCGAGGACTTGGTACTGCCGTCCCGGTACTCACGGACCCCCATGGCGCTGGAGCGGCCAGGACGGGGCAGGACGAGGGGCAGCGGTCGCGATTCGCCTGTAAGAGTTGGTCAGCAGCGAGCGAAAGCCGGCTCCCCCTGCTCTCACTGCCTGTCCCCTTTCCCCCTGCCTCCTCCGCTGCTCTCTCTCTCTCTCTCTGTCTGTCTGCGGCGGGGGGAGCGGTGCAACGACCGACGTGCTTGTAGACCGAGGGGCAGAGAGCATCGGAAACACCCTCACAGTCGCTCCCCTCTCGCCCCAACACCCCTTACAAAAAAGCACCCTTCTGGGAGTCAAGGGTACAGCTCCGGGAGGCGTATGGAGGGCACAGATCTCTTTGCCAAGTCTTTTCTACGATCTGCATTTATTGCCCAATCCCAACTGCCCCTCAGAAGGTGGAGGGGTGAGGGAGGGGAGGGGGAGGTGAGTCGCATCACTGAGCCACCACCGTCACCAGTGGCGAGGGTCTCGATGAGGGAATTTCATAGTTCGCATCTGACGACGATGGAGATTGGGCGGTGCTCTCTGCCCCCTGGTCCTTCCTGGTGGCAACGTGAGGGTCTTGGCCTGAAACCCCGACTCCAAGGATGTTCCCTGACCCGCTGAGTTCCTGCAGCATTGCTCCGGATTTCCCGCGTCTGTGTGCATTGAGGTAGGACAAGGTAAAACAGTAACAATGCAGGAAAACCTACAGGAAGAGTGCAGTGCAGGTAGACGATGAAGTACATGATGGTAAGGAGGTAGATTGTGAGGTCAAGGGTCCATCTTGTACCCTGTCAGTAAGAGTCGGAATGAAGCCGCCCCTGAGCCGGGTGACACCTGCTTCTTCTGCCGGATGGCGGAGCGGCGAGGAGGGAACGCCTGGGGCGGGCGGGCGGGTGTTTGATCCCCTATCTCCGTCAGGCCTTCCCCTGGCCACAAACGCCCTGCTCAAGTTCAAACAATGTGACTTTGAATATGCTGGCTGGCAGCGAGATGTACGACGGCTGGGGCAGACCAAAAGGGGTATTTGACAGTGATGTGACTGTGGTGGTGTGCGGTATGGGAGCAGCCCATAGATCAGAGACCCGTGTCACGCAACTGCTCGGGCTGGACCACAATACCGCGCCCTGCCTCCTTCACCACCAGGCTCAGGAACAGTTAAAAGTTTACATTCATTAGGCTCCTGAACCTGCATTAAACTGATTCCACTTTTAATCACTGGACAACTCATGCTCTCAGTTTGACTTTTTATTTTGTATATAAAATAATACATTTTTAATATAATAAAATATAATTACATTTTAATAATAGACTGAGGGAAAATCTGAAAGAGGTTTATAAGATTATGAGAGACATAGACAGGTGTAGACAGCATCCAGGGTTCAAATGTCTAATACCAGAGGGCCTGCATTTAAGGTGAGAAGAGTAAGTTCAAAGGAGGTAGAACATAGAAATCTACACACATTACAGGCCCTTCAGCCCACAATGTTGTGCCGAACACGTAGCCTACTCCAGAAACTGCCTAGAATTTCCCTGGTACATAGCCCTCATTTTGCTAAGCTCCATGTACCTATCTAAGATGCTCTTAAAAGACCCTATTGTATCCACCTCAACCACCATCACCGGCAGTGCATTCCTCACACCCACCACTCTGTGTGAAAAACTTATCCCTGATATCCCCCTTGTACCTACTTTCAAGCAATCTAAAACTATGACCCATCGTGCTAACCATTCCAGCCCTGGGAAAAAGCCTCTGACTATCCACACAATCAATGCCTCTCACCATCTTATACACCTCCATCAGGTCACCTCTCATCCTCCGTCACTCCAAGAAGAAAAGGCCAAGTTCACTCAACCTATTCTCATAAGATACACCCTCCAATCTAGACAACATCCTTGTAAATCTCCTCTGCACTCTCTCTATAGCATCCACATCCTTCCTATAGTGAGGTGGCCAGAACTGAACACAGCACCCCAAGTGGGGTCTGACTAAGATCTTATATAGCTGTAAGATTACCTCTCGGCTCTTGAACTCAATCCCATAGTTGATGAAGGCCAACACACCATACACCTTCTTAACAACACTTTGATGTGAGGAGCACTGGCTTGTGTTGATGCTAGAGACAGACTCATTAGGGACTTGTAAGAGCCAATTAAATAAGCACAGCTAAGTGAGGAAAATGGAAGGAGATTGACTGTGTAGTTAGAAGAGATTAGGTTAGTTAGCCATTTGATTACTAATTTAATCGGTTCAGCACAACATTGTGGGCCGAATGGCCTGTTCAAATGCTGTATGATTGTATGTTCTATTTGCACAGTTTGTCTTCTTTTGTACTTTGGCTGTTTGTTAGTCTTTGTGTGTTTTTTCTTTGATTCAATTGAATTTCTTTGCTGTGAATGCCAGAAAAAAAAGAATCTCAGGGTAGTATATGGTGACGTGCAGTATATGTACTTTGATAATAAATTTACTCTGAAATCTCTGCAAGTACACAGCCTGTGAAGGGAAGGAGTTTCTGTCTGCATCCCTTGCCCCCACTCTGCCAGGGTTGTGCCTCTGTGGAAGCTGGCTGGCTTTGCCTTCTATATTACCATAAGACCATAAGATATGGGAGCAGAATCAGGCCATTTGGCCCATCGAGTCTGAGCAATCAAGAATTATCAACCTCTGCCTTAAATATACATAATGACCTGGCCTCCACAGCTGCCTGTGGCAAAGAATTCCACAGATTCATCACTCTCTGGCTACAGAAATTCCTCCTCATCTCCGTACTTTTTGGGACGTCTATATCCTGTGCCTTCTGAGTTGCTTCCAGATGTTCCAGCCATTGCTGCTCTTCCATCATCCCTGCCAGTGTTCTTTTCCAATCAGTTCTGGCCAACTCCTCTCTCGTACCTCTGCATTTCCCTTTACTCCACTGGAATACTGATACATCTGACTTTAGCTTCTCCTTCTCAAATTTCAGGGTGAGTTTGATCATATTATGATCGCTTTCCCCAACTGTTCTTTTACCTTAAGCTCTCTAATCAATTCTGATTGGTTCATTGTACGGCACCCAATCCAGAATAGCTGATTCTCTAATGGGCTCAACCATGCGCTGCTCTAAAAAGCCATCTTGTATGGTCTCTAGAAGCTCCCCCTCTCGTAATCCAGCACCAACTTGATTTTTCCAATCTATCTGCATATTGAAGTCCCCCATGACTATTGTAACGTTGCCATTCTGGCAGGCATTTTCTATCTCTATTAAAGCCCTTTGAAATATCAGCTCAGCTCAGTTCCAGTTTTGCCCATTTGCTGAATGAGCTTTTCACTTTTTTAACATAAACACAATTATTACAAATCATTGTACAAGAGTATTATTGTATAAGGTGCCACAGAAACTTGACTGTAACAGCGATGCTATTTCACCTCGGGGCGTTCCAGAGTTTGGAGTTCAACTTTGGTGCAGTCTGTAAGGAATTTGTATTCCACCCCATTAACTTCATAGGTTTCCTCCCAGTGTTCTGATTTCCTCCCAAATTCCAAAGAGGTATTGGTTAGTAGGTTGATTGGTCATTGTAAATTGTCCTGTGATTAGGCTGGATTAAATAGGTGGGTTGATGGGTGGTGCAGCTCATTGGGCCAGAAAGGCTATTCTGCTCTGTATTTCTAAATAAATAAATGAATAAAATTATCTCATTACAAACGAAAACCAGACAAATCATAACTAACACATTTCCAACCTCATCCAGGATGGGACTTATCCCCCGCGGCATTCGATGGTCCTGTAACACCTCTAGCTCAGAAGCAGGTTAACTAGGACAACCTCCTCCCTCCCTGCCCACCTCCTTACTGGATGACCAAAGATGAAGAAGGTGACTGGAACCCCTGACAAACTAAGGCCACAATTAAACCTGATCCTCATTGCTGGTGGCGACAGTTTACAGCTTTCCATCACTGTGTGTCTGATCCTGTTGTAATCCTAGTTATCTACCACTGAGCGCCAAGTGCACATCTATGACTTGCGCAATAGAACTTAATTGACCTTAATTGGAAATGTGTGCAGATTAGAAGCAAGCCTGGGGAAGCATGTAAATGATTTGCATATTAGCAGCAGTTGTAATTACAGCAAGCTGTTTCATGCAGTGTTTGTAGATTGCCCCACTTGTGCTTGGTTTGATGGGACAGGGGGGTTTAATATTATGGTTCAGTGCATTCCAAGGATGTGGGGTTAGTAGGTTAATTGGTCACATGGCAGCTCGTTGGGCTGGAAGGGCATGTTACCATGCTGTTTCTCTAAATAAATAAATTACATTCAGTGGCCACTGTATCAGGTACAGGAGTGGAACCCGGTGTGGTCTTCTGCTGCTGTAGCCCATCCACTTCAAGGTTCGACATGTTGTGCATTCAGAGATGTTCTGCACACCACTGCTGTAACGTGGGGTTACTTGAGTTACTGTTGCTTGAACCAGTCTGGCCATTCTCCTCTGACTTCTGTCATTAACAAGGTGATTTTCCCCACCAGAACGCCACTCACTGGATGATTTCTGTTTTTCACACCATTCTCTGTAAACTTTAGGGATTATTGTGCGTGGAGATCTGAGATACTCAAGCCACCCTGTCTGGCACCAACAGTCTTTCCACAGTCAAAGTCACTTGGATCACATTTCTTCCCCATTCTGATGTTTGGGCTGAACAACAACTGAATCTCTTGACCATGTCTGCATATTTTTATGCATTGAGTTGCTGCCACATGATTGGCTGATTAGATTTGTATTTGCATTAGATGTACCTAATAAAGTGGTCACTGAGTGTAAATAAAGTACTATAATCCCCAATAATGGCAATCTACATAGAACAGAGAACTCCTGGATTATAGGGAAAGGTCGAGTAGGTTAAAGCTTTATTCCCTGAAGTACAAGGGAATGAGGGGAGATTTGATAGAGGTGTACAGAATTAAGAGGGGTATAGCTAGGGTAAATGCAAGCAGGCATTTTCCACTGAGGTTGGGTGGGACTATAAGGTTTAGGGTGAAATGTGAAATATTTAAGGGGAATATGAGGGGGATCTCCTTCACTTAGAGGGTGGTGCGAGTGTGGAACGAGCTGCCAGGGAAAGTGCGACATTAAAGAGAAGTTTGGATTAGTACATGGGCAGGAGGGGTATGGAGGGCGCTGGTCCAGGTGTAGGTCGATGGATCTCAGCTGAATAATAGGCCAGCAAAGACTAGATGGGTGGAAGGGTCGGTTTCTGTGCTGTTGTCCTCTTTGACTCTAGATGGGATTATCTTAGATGGGTGGCCACCTTGGCTGGTATGGGCTGGTTGGACCAAAGAACCTCTTTTTGTACTGACAGACAGTGGCCTCTGTGCTCCCTTACAGGGCAGCAGCTAGTACTATTAAATGGAGTCATCGTTTTCATCATCTCTACCTCGGCAGTATTCACTAAATTACGCCTCACCACACAATTTTAAATTAAGCTGCATTTCTGCTCAAAGAACATTTTCAAAGGAAGGTGACACAACTTCCTCTGGACTTTTCTGGAATGGAGAGAGATGAGAAGAGTTCAGGTCTAGGTGTTGGAATAAAATTGTGACTGACTGTTAAACACAGGAGATCCTGCAAATGCAGGAAATCTTGAACAAAACACACAAAATGCTAGTGGAATTCAGAAAGTCGGGCAGCATCTATGGAGGGGGATAAACAGTTGATGTTTTGGGCCAAGACCATTCATTAGGAAGAGTGCGGAAACCTGGCCAGAGTCTCCCCCACCTTGTCATTCTGAATCTGCCCCCTTCCTTTCCTGTCCTGATGAAGGGTCCCGGCCAAAGTGTCAATAGATGGTGCTGATCTGCTGAGTTCCTCCGGCATTGGTGAGTGACTAATCCCCAGCAGTGGGACTTTTAGATACAGGGAACAAGCTGGTGTTCATTAACTGTGAAGTTTTCCCTACATTCCCAACAGCAACACGGTGAAAGCTCTGTAGAGCTGCTCCGTGGTTTGGGATCCTGAAAAGGACATGTAAGTTCTTCAAAAATACAAGCAACACACACAAAATGCTGGAGGAACTCTGTGTGTTAGGCAGGAACTCAATATGTTTCCTATGGAGAGGAATAAACAGTCAACACTTTGGACCAAGACCCTTCATAAGGACTAGAAAAGAAGGGGTCAGGAGCCAGAATAAAAGGTGGGTGGACTTTAGAAGTAACTCTGGTTACCAGAAGTTCCACTCTTTCCCTTCTCCACCTGGCCCCATTACCTGTTTTCTTTATCCTACAACACTCTCATGAGACTGCCCACCTCCTTTACCTTCCTCTGGTTCCCCACCATCTTCCCTTTCTTACATGGTCCACTGTCCTCACTCTCCAGATTTTTTCTCCTCTCAGATTCTATCTTCAGCTTGGAAGTTCCACGGAGTTCCACAGGAGATCCTGCAGATGGCTGGAAATCTTGGAAAAAAACGTAGAAAATGCTACAGGAATTCAGAAAGTCAGGCAGCATCTATGGAGGGGGATAAACAATAATACCTCCCCTCTGTTCCCCACTCCAGATTCAACAGCCTCTCTTGTGCCTCTGAAATACTGCCTTTGCTGTGATCATCTCCTTTTCTGAAAAGCCCACCAAATCCCAGAGATTTCTATCCATTAAAACTGCAGGAATTTTCCCTTGAAAGCAGTGACAGTGAAATGCAGGTAACTGTGTACTTGGAGTTTTCTACTCCAACATCACACAATAGAAACCTCTCCATGTCATCCTGACCTCAAGTTTACCTTCAGTTTCCCCTTGAATATTTCACCTTTCATTCTAAACCTAGGGCAAGTTCATCCTGGTGCTGGTAAAATGGGGGAACTATTATTTCTGCTGCACAGTCCAGCTGTTTTTGGGTGGTCTTGTAGACCTGAGAGAGTGTGGGGTCTTTTCTGGTTTCCCTTTGGATCACCTCTGTCGTAATAGGGAGACTTTTAATTTGTATTAAAGAGGATACGTCAAGAGTGTCCTCTTTTGTAAATTTTCTCAGCACACTTGTGTAATCATTGGGTGTCTCTGGTGTGACCACACTAAGTGATGCCTGGTAAAGAATTCACACTTACTGCATTGTGCTCTGAGCCCATAATCTTCTCATCTTTTTATCACTGTCTTGAGACTTTGGAGATGCTCCTTGTCATCCTCACTGGTAACAATCATGTTATCCAGGTAACACTGAGTGCCTGGGCAGTCTTACAGCACCTGGTTCATTGATTTCTGCCAGAGTGCAGGCATAGATGCTACTCCAAAGATAAGCCTATGATTGTGATAATGCTCTTTGTGAGTGTTTATGGTGAGAAGCACTTTGGACTCTCCTTGCATCTCCATCTGTAGGCAGGCCTCAGCTAAGTCCACTCTGCTGAAGTGTTTCCCTCTAGGAAGGTTTGCAAAGATGTCCTCTATCCTGGGCAGAGGTATTGATCTACTGGGTTGATGATGACCTGAAAACCTCCACAGACCCTGAAAGATCCTGGGACCACTGGCATTGCCCATGGGTGCCACCCAGCCCTGGAAAGAATTCCCTCAGCCTCCATGAGATCTAACTCACCAACTACCTTATCACGGATGGTATAAGGAACTGGATGGGCTTTGTAAAACTTGTGTGTGGCATTTTCACTTACCACTATATTACACTTGATATGTTTTTGAGTTTTCCAATGCCATCCTTGAACACTGCTGTGGCATCATTCAGTACATTTCTTAATTTGCTTTCAGTTGACTCTGTTGCAGGGGATGTGGCATGCAGATGATGGATGGATCTCCAATCAAGTTGTAATTGTCTCAGCTAATCACATCCCCACAATATTGCCCCTCCTGTTTTACCACATACAAGCCCAAGTGGCTTTTTGGTTGTTGTATTTCATTGTTTTGAATGTCATTCCTCCAGGGGTTACCTTTCCCCTAATATAAATTCTTAGTTGGACTTAGAATTAAGTTGGACTTAGTTAAACTTATCAGGCTTCAGTTCAGTATCTTTGAAATGCCGTTCAAACTCATTTTGTGGAATGACTGAAACAGCTGAGCCCGTGTCCAATTCAATTTTAATGAATTGTCGTCCACTTCTGATGTAAGCCATATTGCTTATCTGTTGTTAGTTTTCACATTGTAAATCTGAAGGCTCCTGTGTCACACTCATCATTAATAGATTTTTCATCAAAAACATGCATTTTGAATCTGCAACTTGACTTTTTATCTTTTTCTCTTCCCTGTTCAGTCCATTTATTTTTGTCTGTCTGGCATGCTGTTCGTATGTATCCTACTTTGTTGAATATTTTGCAAGTTTTGCCTTTAAACCTGCATTGACCTGGTGTATGTGAGCACCTGCCACAATGGTAACACAGTTTGTTCAGCCAGGCAAGTCTCCTGATAGATGCTGCAATGTTGTTCACGCTCACTTTAATTCCTGACTGCAACCTAATTGCATCTCTGTCAGTGGTTTCCATTGATACAGTGATTTCAACTGCTCTTTTAAATGTGAGTTGTGCTTCAGTTAGGAGCCAGTTTTGAATGCCTTCTTCTAAGAACTGAATGACCTTTCAGTGCATCATTTAGCCTATCACTGAACTGAAAATGCTTAGACAATCTCTTCATTTCAGCCACATATGCTGAAATGGATTTCCCTACTGTTTGATTCCACTTAAGAAACCTAAAGCATTCTGCAATCAGCAATGGTCCTAGTTCTAACTGTTCCTGCAATACTTCCACAATATCAGCAAAGCTCATTTTGGCTGGTTTGGTTGGAGCCATTAAACTTCTAAGCAAAGTGTATGCACTTTCATCTAATGCACTCAGCAAAACTGGCACTTACTTTGCATTGGCTATTTCATCTGTTTCAAAATACTGCTCGATTTGTTTCATATACAATACCCAGTTATCTGTTGTGTAATCAAACATGTCCATCTTTCCAATCTAGTCAGCCATTTCTGCTTTTTCAAAATTTATTTTTATTATCACTCAGTACCCACTGTTTATGAACCTATGAATCCATTTTCTACCTTTTTAAACTCAGCTGTTTCTGTCCCTTCCTGAAGATGCACAAACTGTGCTGTTTTTTTTTGCTTGATCGTTTCTTGCTGTGTTTTTTTAAAAATGCAATCATCTCGCTGTGCTTCAACAGCTGGTAGTCATCTCAGGTCCATTTAGAACTTACTCATTGCCCTTGTTATGTTTTGTAACTCCAAAATATAAAACTAATTTTAAAAAACCAAGAGAGCCTGAGAAAAGCGTGTAAACTTAGTTTTTACTTTTTGGCAAGATTCATGCATATGATGTGATGGTGTAATGACGTATGCCATTCATGTACTTCTACATATAATCTGTAATGAATTACATAAACAACAAAGAATGCCTAATCAAACAACATATTTACAATATTACCCAAATATTCCTGAAATATTAAATGCACCACTCCTATGACTGCAGAAAACTGCACAGAGTTGCGGACGTGGCTCAGAAACCAGCCTCCCCTTTACGGACTCTGTCTATAGTCCTCACTGCCTTGGTAAAGCAACCAGTGTGATCAAAGGTCCCTCCCATTCAAAACATTCTCTCTTCTCCCCCTCCCATCAAGCAGAAGGTGCAAAAGCGTGAAAGCTCTTCCTACCAGTCTCAAGGACAGCTTCCACCTTACTCTTATAAGGCTACCGAATGACCTCCCAATATGGTAGGTACACTCTTGACTTCTCAATCTAATTTGGTCTGACCTTGCAGCCTACTGTCGGCCTGCATTGCATTTTCTGTGCAGCTGTAACACTTTGCTATTGTTCTACCTTGTACTACCTTGCTGCACTGCAATAACGAAATGATCTGTATGGATGGCACACAAGCCATATTTTTCACTGTGCCTTGTGGTATTTGTGACAATGATAAACAAATTTACCAGTCTATCACCCTGCCTTCATCAGTCTTCTTGTTATCATTTGTTAAAAAATACTCATCTTTTGCTGCAGCTCATTCCTGGGATGTGAAACATCTATTATACATCTGGAATTGTTCCTGTATCATTGATAGCTGATGAGTTTTAGACAGTTAGATGGGTTATCACCGAATCAGCTGTAGTTGCTTTTTTAAATATTTGCACAGGATCTGTAAGTCATTTTGTGTTGTGGATTGGAAGTTAATTGGGAAATGGGAGGGAGAGGGTGATAGTAAAGAGAACATACACGCAGTGGCACTTTATTAAGTACAAGAGTGGAACCCTGCGTGGTTTTCAGCTGCTGTAGCCCATCCAATTCAAAGTTCAATATGTGTGTTCAATACTGTTGTAACGTGTGGGCATTTGAACTACTGTTGCCTTCCTGTCAGCTTGAACCAGTCTCTGACCTCACTCATTAACAAAGTGTTTTTGCCCACAAAACTGGATGTTTTTTTTTGTTTTTCACACCATTCTCTGTAATCTCTGGATTGTTAAGTGTGAAAATCCCAGGAGATGAGCAGTTTCTGAGATACTCAAACCACCCCATCTGACACCAACGATCATTCCAAGGTCAAAGTGACTTAGATCACATTTCTTCCCCATTCTGATGTTTAGACTGAATGACGACTAAACCTCTTGACCCTGTCTACATGCTTAATGCATTGAGTTGCTGCCACATGATTGGCTGATTGCATATTTGCATTAGGTGTACTTAACAAATTGCCCACTGAGTGTATTCAAAGCAAAATTTATTATCAGAATACAAACATGTCACCACATACAACCCTGAGATTCATTTGCCTCCAGGCATATTTAACAAATCTATAGAACAATAATTGTAAACAAGATCAATGGACAACAAACAATGCAACTGCAAATATAAATAAATAGCAATAAATATTGAGAGCATGAAATATCAAGGCAAAGAGTCTTTAAAGTGAGACTATTGGTTGTGGGACCACCAGAAATAGAATGTATGTAGTTATCCCCTTTTGTTCAAGAGCCTGATGGTTGAGGGATAGTAACTGTTCTTGAACCTGGTGGTGTGAGTCCCGAGGCACCTGTACCTTCTACCTGATGGCAGCAGAGATAAAAGAGCATGGCCCAGGTGGTGAGGATCTCTGATGATGGATGCTGCGTTTCTATGGCAACAGTTCACGTGGATGTGCTCAATGGTTGTGAGGGTGTTACCTGTGATGTAATTGGCTGAATCCATTACCTTTTGTAGGATTTTCCACTCTAAGGCATACCAGGCTGTAATGCAGCCAGCCACCACACATCTATAGAAGTTTATCAAGGGTTTTGATGACATGACAAACTTCCGCAGACTCCTGAGGAAGTAGAGGCGCTGTCGTGCTTTCTTTGCAGTTATAGTTCTATGGACAGGTCCTCTGAGATAGTGACACCCAGGAATTTAAAGTTACTGACCCTCTCCACCTCTGATCTTCCAATAAGTACGGGCTCATGGTCCTCTGGTTTCACTGTCCCAAAGTCTACAATCAGTTCCTTGGGGACATCGACTAAGAGGTCGTTGTTATGACACCACTCAGCCAAGTTTTCAATCTCTCTCCTGTATATTGATTCTTCACCACTTTTGATACGGCCCAGAACGGTGGTGTCATCAGCAAACTTGAACGTGGTGTTGGATTGATTCTGTGTGACGAGGGCCAATTCACTTAATGGTAAGAGGCACAGACAGAGTGGACTGCCTGGTGTTTTTTCCCAGGGTGGAAATGGCTAATATGAGGGGGCATAATTTTAAGGTGATTGGAGAAAAGTATAGGGGGGACATCAGAGGTAATTTCTTTACAATGAGAGTGGTGAGTACATGGAACACACTTCCAGGATGTGGTGATAGAGGTATATACATTAGCGGCATTTAAGAAACTCTTGATAGAAATCGATGATAGAAAAATGGAGGGGTATGGGGAAGGGTTAAGGTTAGGTGAATCTTAGAGTAGGTTTAAAGGTCGGCTCAACATCGAGGGCCTTAGAGTCTGTACTGTGCTGTAATGCTCTATCTTCTATATTTATATTCTTAATGAAGAGAAATATCATTGTACAAGACATTGTTGAGGCTGCATGGCCAGCCTGCTATAGAAAAGATACCATTAGCATGGACTGATGCGGAGGAGATTCACAGGGATGTTGCCTGGGCTTGAGGGACTGAATTACAGAGAGCAGTTGAGCTGTTTGAGGTTATTTTCACAGGAGAAAGAGGGGTGATCTTACAGAGGTGTGTAAAATCACAACGGACACAGAAGGGCACCAGTGCACTCAGTCTTTTTCCCAGGGGATGGGAACCAAGAAGTCAGGGCCCAACGTCTGTGCATCCCCAGGCCACTGGAGGCTGAGGAAGATGGCCTGACCTGGTGTTAGAGGACTGAGTATGTGCATGGGTGGGTGGATGGGAGGGAGAGAGGAATGGGGCTTGTCCTGCCGTTGTTGCTGTCTTGCTTGGTATGTTCTCTTTTGTTGTGTTCTGTGATGTTCTGCTGAGCTTTGTGGGCCGAAGGGCCTGTATTGTACTGTAGGTTTTCTATGTTTCTATGCTATGTTGGTGACGGAATACGTGGTGACACCTGGGCTGTCCCCAGCGCATCCTTGTGGGTGTTGGTTGTTAGTGCAAACGATGCATTTCACTGTAGGTTTCAATGTACATGTGATGTATAAATCTGAGTCTGAAATCTGAAATCTAGAAGTCATGGGTTTAAAGTGAATGGGGAGAAATTTAGTAGGAACGTGAAGGGCAGCTTTATCACCCAGAGGGTGGTACCAATATGTAATGACCTGCCAGAGGAAGTGGTTGAGCCAGGTACATTAACAGCATTTAAAAAGTTCATGGATAGGAAAGGTTTAGATGGACTTGAGTCAACAAGGGCAAATGGGACTATTGTAGATGGGTATCTAGGTCAGCATGGATCAGTTGGGACTATGGCAGGCTGTGAAGAGAATGGAGTATGGGTGCTTTGCTGTGCAGATCATCAAAAGCTCGTGTGGGGAAAAATAGCTGATTCAGCAAAAATCTCTAATTCTGGAGTGGCACCTGGAGAATGACAGTAATCCAGAGGTAATAGATTTCTCCCTGACACTCCCAACCTTTGTATCATCAGCAAATTTACTAACCCATCCCTCCACTTCCTCATCCAGGTCATTTATAAAAATCACAAAGAGTAGGGGACCCAGAACAGATTCCTGAGGCACACCACTGGTCACCAACCTCGATGCAGAATATGACCCGCCTGTGACCACTCTTTGCCTTATGTGGGCAAGTCAATTCTGGATCCACAAAGCAAAGTCCCCTTGGATCCCATGCCTCCTTACTTTCTCAATAAGCCTTCGATGGGTACCTTATCAAATGCCTTGCTGAAATCCATATACACTACATCTACTGCTCTACCTTCATCAATGTGTTTAGTCACAACCTCAGAAAATTCAACCAGGCTCATAAGGCACGAATCGCCTTTGACAAAGCCATGCTGACTATTCCTAATCATATTATGCCTCTCCAAATGTTCATAAATCCTGCCTCTCAGGATCTTTTCCATCACCTTACCAACCACTGAAGTAAGACTCATTGGTCTATAATTTCCTGGGCTATCTCTACTACCTTTCTTGAATAAGGGAACAACATCCACAACCCTCCAATCCTCCAGAACCTCTCCCATCCCCATTGATGATGCAAAGATCATTGTCAGAGGCTCAGCAATCTCCTCCCTTGCTTCCCACAGTAGCCTGGGGTATATCTCGTCTGGTCCCGGAGACTTATCCAACTTGATGCGTTCCAAAAGCTCCAGCACATCCTCTTTCTTAATGTCTACATACTCAAGCTTTTCAGTCCACTGTAAGTCATCCCTACAATCACCAAGATCCTTTTCTGTAGTGAATACTGAAGCAAAGTATTCATTAAGTATCTCTGCTATCTCCTCTGGTTCCATACACACTTTTCCACTGTCACACTTGACTGGTCCTATTCTCTCACATCTTATACTCTTGCTCTTCACATACTTGTAGAATGCCTTGGGGTTTTCTTTAATCCTTCTCATGACCCCTTCTGGCTCTCCTAATTTCATTTTTAAGCTCCTTTCTGCTAGCCTTATAATCTTCTAGATCTCTATCATTACTTAGTTTTTTGAACCTTTTGTAAGCTTTTCTTCTTGACTAGATTTTCAACAGCTTTTGTAAACCATGGTTCCTGTACCCTACCATCCTTTCCCCGTCTCATTGGAATGTTCCTATGCAGAACGCCACTCAAATATCCCCTGAACTTTTGCCACATTTCTACCATACATTTCCCTGAGAACATCTGTTCCTAATTTATGCTTCCAAGTTCCTGCCTGATAGCTTCATATTTCCCTCTCCTCTTGTAGGCTTATCTAAATATTGTGTCAGGAAACTTCCTGAACACACCTAACAAACTCCAACCCATCTAAACCCCTTGCTCGAGGGAGATGCCAATCAATATTGGGAAATTAAAATCTCCCACCACAATAACCCTGTTATTATTACACCTTTCCAGAATCTGTCTCTCTATCTGCTCCTCGATGTCCCTGTTACTATTGGGTGGTCTATAAAAAGCACCTAGTGGAGTTATTTGCCCTTTCCTGTTTCTAACTTCCACCCACAGACACTCAGCAGACAATCCCTCCATGACTTCCTCCTTTTCTGTAGCCATGACACTATCTCTGATCAACAGTGTCACGTCCCCACCTCTTCTTTTGCCTCCCTCCCTGTCCTTTCTGAAACACTTAAAGCCTGGCACTCTAAGTAACCACTCCTGTCCCTGAGGCATCCAAGTCTCTGTAATGGTCACAACATCATAGCTCCAAGTACTGATCCATGCTCTAAGCTCATCCACTTTGTTCATGATGCTTCTTGCATTAAAATAGAACATCTCAAACCATCAGTCTGAGTGCGTCCCTTCTCTATCACCTGTCTATCCTTCCTCTCACACTGTCTCTAAGCTTTCTCTATTTGTGAGCCAACCGCCCCTTCCTCCGTCTTGTTTGATTCCCAACCCCCATCAATTCTAGTTTAAACTGCCCCCAATAGCCTTAGCAAACCTCCCCACCAGGATATTGGACCCCTTGGATTCAAGTGCAACCCGTCCTTTTTGTACAGGTCACTCCTGTCCCAAAAGAGGTCCCAATGATCCAGAAATCTGAATCCTTGCCCCCTGTTCCAATCCCTCAGCCACACATTTATCCTCCACCTCACTGTATTCCTATACTCACTGTCGTGTGGCAAAGGCAGTGATCCCGAGATTACTACCTTTGAGGTCCTCCCTCTCAACTTCCTTTGACAAATGGTTGTTAATGGAACGACACATTTCACTGCCTGTTTTGATGTACATTTGATAACTAAATCTGAGTGTGAAGGTGAATGTGAATCTGAGGTGCAGTTATGAAGGGAGACTGCAGGTGGCAGTGTTTCCCTGCACTGCTGAGGTTTCCATAAGAATTAGACCCTTCAGCCCATCGAGTCTGCTTCGCCATTCCATCATGGTTGATCCGGGATCTCACTCAACCCCATATCTTTGCCTTTTCGTCATATCTTTCGATGCCCTGACTGATCAGGAAATGATCAACTTCCACTTTAAATATACCCACAGACTTGTCAACCACCGCAGTCTGTGACAGAGCATTCCAGAGATTCACTACTCTCTGGCTAAAATAGTTCCTCCTTCCTTCTGTTCTAAAAGGTCACACCTCAGTTTTGAGGTTGTGCCCTCTAGTTCTGGATACCCCCACCAGAGGAAACATCCTCTCCACGTCCACCCTATCTAATCCTTTCAACATTCAGTAGGTTTCAATGAGATTCCCTGCATTCTTCGAAATTCCAGTGAGTCCAGGCCCAAAGCTGCCAAACGCTCCTCATATGTTAACCCCTTCATTCCCAGAATCATCCTCATGAACCTCCTCTGGACTCTCTCCAATGACAATACAACCTTTCTGAGATATGGAGCCCAAAACGGTTGACAATACTCCAAGTGCGACCTGATTAGTGTCTTATAAAGGCTCAGCATTATCTCCTTGCTTTTATATTCCATTCCTCTTGATATAAATGCCAACACTGCAGCTCTGTTGTAGCTGATGTGCAGAGGACTGCAGGACCAGCCCGGATCAGCTGGATGTCCCTTGCACATGAGGAACGAGCGGTCAGCAGAGGTGCTGGCTGCGGGTTCGATTGCAATATTTAAGAAAAGTTCAGATAAGTACATGGGCAGGTGTGATAGAAAGCGCTATGGTCCAGATCTGGGTCAATAGGACCAGGCAGAATAACAGATAGCAAGGACTAGATGGGCCAAAGGGCTAGTTTCTGTGTTCTAAGACTCTATTTGTCTGGCTCCTCTGCAGGTTGCAAGAGTCTTTGGAAACAAACCAGAACTGCTCAAATCCTGATGAAATACAGCCGCCACCATGCCTTCTGCATGATTGCATTAACATGCTGGGCTCGGTTAAGCCACAGTTAATTCTATCACCCTCACTTATATCTCCTGCCTCTGCTCATTCTATAATCCTTTACACTTACGACATTCAAGAGCCAATATCCCGAGCAGCGTAGCATAGCCTTCGTGATCCCCTCCATTTCCTCTGCACCAACACTCATTGCCTACGGACGGTCTTGACGGGTATTAATAACCAATAGAAAATCCGTGTTAAAGGCCAATAATACTTCAAAATTATTAAAGTAACTGACCAATCGTGTGTCACCCTAGAATCGTTTGGTCACATTCTTATCTTGAAGTCATATGCCAAAAGGCTCCAGTCTCCTGTTGTACAAAGGGGAGCCGGGCTCTTCAAAGACCTTTCTTACCTGGGCTGACTGCACCCTATCTGTAAACTACCCTTGCCTGGACAACTTCCACACACCTTTTAGCATATGAGAGTTCCAATCATGAGTATTGCAAAAGTGGGATCGAAAATGTCCCTGAGTCTGGTGGTATTATGTGAGAGGGGAGAAGGGAGAATGTCTGGGGTGGGTGGGGTCTCTGCTTTACTGAGCAGCAGGAAGTGTAAACAGGCTCAGTGGAAGGGAGGTTGGCTTGCATGATGGACCGAGCTGTGTTCACAGCTCTCTGCGGCCTCTTTGGATACACAGTACATCTCTACGGTTGACGGTCAGAGTTAAGGATCTGAAGTAACATTTCTTGCTGTGGAACTTTCCAACTAAATGAAGTAAATGGGGTAACACCCAAAACTTTGGAGGAACCTAGTGGGACAAGCAGTAGCTATGGAAGGAAATGGACAGTTGACGATTTGGGTTGAATCTCTTTGTCGGGACTGAAAGATAGAGGGGAGAGAGCCAGAATAAAAAGGATGGGGAGGGGGTTGGCAGGTGATATGGATTCATGGAGGGGTAGGGGAGGAGAAAGTGGGAATGATATCAGTAGCTGGGAGGTGATAGGTGGAAGTGACAAAGAGCTGAAGATGGTGGAACCTGCAAGGAGAGGAAGGAATAAAGGCAGGGAGATTGGAAGGGCCAAGGGGAAGAGAACCAGTGGGAAATGGGTGTGGCTAATGGGCAGGTGGAGAGGGTGACAGAAGGGAAGGAGACATAGTGATGGGAGCTGGGTAGGAGGGGAGAGAAAAGGGTCAGAAGGGGGCAGTTAATGGATATTAGATAATCAGCATTAAATTATAGTCAGGCTTAAAGGATTGAGCGGAAAGTGGTAGCATAAGCAAATTTCTACTCCACTGAGTGGTGAAGATTAAGAAGTGGACTTATCAAGGATTTTAAGCAACTTGATGTGGGAGGTAAGTCGACACATCTTCCTCCACCTAGGAGTCTTGAACAAGATGAGATCAGAGCTGTGAGAGGTTTGAAGAGAATCTCGACCCCAAGTTCATGAAGTTTGGACCATGCTGCCTCAAAGCTTCACTGGTTCCATATGTTTCAGTTCGTCTTTAGCATCTGTTCTAGAAGCCAGCTCTACCCACCTTCTCAGGACAACCGTCGAGGAACAGTAAACACTGACCGTGACAATGATGCCAAAATCCGAATGAATAAATAAATAAATATGATCAGGGCAGAGTTGTTCCACCAACACCTTCACTGGATGGTCAACAGTCAACTCACAGCAGTTACAGTCTACGGATATCCACCCAACCTTGATGGGTAGTCACATCATCCAGATGCCTAATGCACGTTTCCCAAGCACATCCTTTATTCCCAGTTGGAGGAAGGTCAGTGAGCTCCTGGTGGGAAAAGGAATTGCTTTAAAGATAACATCAGAATCAGCCTGAAGATATTCAACATTGTCCCTAAAAACTGGGAAGGTATTGCACTCAATACACACACCTGGAGGAAATCTGTTCAAGGTGGAGCTGCAGCTATGAAAGGAGCGAGTGAATAACCGAAAGAGCCAAACACTAACCACAACCACCACTTACTCTTGCCTACACTGCACCCGAATGTGTGGATCCGGATCGGCCGCTATAGCCACCAATAGATAACCCCTTAGGAGAACATCATACTTGACTCGGGTGATTGGACTTGTATCACTCATGGGATGCATCGTTCTAAATAGTGCTCACACAACATATAGAAAACACCTTTCTCTTTTAAAAGTATTAAAACATGATAACATTACCAACTTTTATTATTCAATCAATTAATTATTTAGACAGATATATATCTGTGCAGCATAGTGGTTAGTGTAATGCCAGTGATCACTGATCGGAATTCAATTCCCATTTATCAGTAGGGATTTGCACATTCTTCCCATGATTGCATGGGTTCCCCCAGTTTCCTCTCACATTCCAAAGAGGTTTAGTGAGTTTGGGACCACGCTGTGTTGGTGTCGGAGCACGGTGACACAGTGGGCTGTCCCAAGCCCAATCTTCAGACTGTGTTGGCCGTTGATGCAAATGATGCATTTCACTATATTTGTTGATGTTTAGATGTATATACAGCACGTACAATAAAGCTAATCTTAATGTTTTAGTTATACAATAACCCGTTACATTCGGTGGCCACATTATTAGGTACACCAGTACATGGTGTGATAAACATCCAGTGAGTGGCATTTCAGTGGGCAGAAGAGCCTTGTTAATGAGAGAGGTCAGAGGAGACTGGCTCAAGCATCACATTACACACATTACAACAGCGGTGTGCAGAAGAACATCTCTGAATGCACAACATGTCGAACCTTGAAGTGGATGGGCTGCAGTAGCAGGAGACTGCACCAGGCTCCACTCCTGTACCTAAATGTGATCACTATGTCGACTTTGATAACATTAGTATACATGTTACATACAATATATGCAGTATCAGTAGCTTTGAGCTATGCATCACAAGGTGGAAAATTGAAAGGAGGGATGAGATCCAGTTGTAATGGTTATTTATCAGAATGTGCCAGTCAGCTGAGTGGCTGTTCACTACAATTTAACGTACAATCAGTAGCCACTTTATTAGTTACAGCAAGTGCCCAATAACGTGGCCACTGTGTGTACCTATAGACATATTTACAGTCTTTATATTCTCGTCTTTTTAACCACAAACTCATTAAACTAAGCATAACATTCCATGTTATCTATCATCTGTACCAGTATCACAGATGATAATGCCTCTGGCAGGTTTGTTATATAACTGACTGCACATTTTGTCCAACAATAGTTACCTTGACTACAAAGAATCATGATACACTGCGTTGCATACAGTTTCTAACCATTAATTATAACCCCAAACTTAATACAGGTTAATATCCCCATTAATCACTGTCAATTATACAGTACATTGCATCCAGTATAATTATCAAACACCATAACTAATAGCATTTTCTACTCATCCTTGCCAGCCTCTGTGTTCACCCTCGTCTCCTGATTCCCACCTGTTACCTAATGGTCCCACCTGACACCTTACCAGGGCCAGTGATCATCCATCGGGGTTCGATTCCCGCCGCTGTCTGTAAGGAGTTTGTACATTCTCCCTGTGACTGCGTGGGTTTCCTCCGGGTGCTCTGGTTTCCTCCCACATTACAAAGATGCTCATGTTTGTGGGATAATTGGTCATGTTTGTTGTTTAATTTGGGTGGGGTGATCTCACTGGTCTGGAAGGACCTGTTACTAAGCTTTGTCTCTAATAGTAAATACATACAAATTACCTCATATCACTGCAACCCTTTACAAGCAGAATCAAACATCCCATCCAATTTGTGTCCTTGGATTGAAAGTGAAAACACTCTCGTTCATGTCACAGATGTTCTGTACCCACTGGATTGGCTTGTAGAATTGTTATTTTTCTTGCCGTTCAACTTTATTAGG
This sequence comes from Hemitrygon akajei, assembly GCF_048418815.1. NCBI lineage: Eukaryota > Metazoa > Chordata > Chondrichthyes > Myliobatiformes > Dasyatidae > Hemitrygon > Hemitrygon akajei. The sequence continues at coordinate 98,653,792 of NC_133132.1, forward strand.
CTTATTTGTATTTTTATATAATCACCTACAGCATATCGCCATAGAAATCGAGCGGATGGCCAGCAGAAATGGCTACTACCCGGAGAGAGTATAGGGGATGTCAGACGTAAGGTTTTATTACAGAGAGAGTGGAATGCCCTGCCAGTGGTGTGCAGAAAAACATCTCTGAACATTTTCCACAGTACTGTTCCCAAGGAGACATTGGATTGTGTAGTGGGAGAGAGAGTTTAAAAGAAGGGAATGGGGGAAGCCAGCACATTCTGTGTGCCACAGCCCCCAAGGAGACATTGGATTGTGTAGGGGGAGAGAGAGTTTAAAAGAAGGGAATGGGGGCAGCCAGCACATTCTGTGTGCCACAGCCCTCAAGGAGACATTGGATTGTGTAGGGGGAGAGAGAGTTGATAATCAGAATCAGAATCAGGTTTAATATCACCGGCATATGTCGTGACTTTTGTTGTTATGTGGCAGCAGAACAATGCAATACAGAATAAAAACTGAATTACATTAAGTATAAATATAGTGAAATTAAAGTAGAGCAAAACATTAGTGAGGTGGGGATGGGAACCAGAGTGCCAGAACAGTGAGTGGAGAGGTTGTGGAGACAGATGAGCTAAGGGCATGGATCAACACCTGGAATTATGATATTGAGCCTTAGTGAGACTTGGTTGCAGGAAAGGCAGGACTGGCAGCTCAATATTCCAGGGTCCCCATTGTTTTAGACATGACAGAGCGGGAGGGATTATAGGAAGAAGGGTGGAGTTACTAGTCAGGGAAAATGTCAGGGCAATGCTCCGTCAGGACAGATAGGAGAACTCTTCTTCTTAGGCATAATGGGTGGAACTGTGAAATAAGAAAGGTATGTCCACATTAGTGGAGCTATATTAAAGACCACCCCACAGTCCAAGGGATTTAGAGGAACAGATTTGTAGAGAGATCGCAGATAGTTGCAAGAAACATAAGATTGTTACAGTCGATGGTTTTAACTTTCCACATATTGACTGGGACTCCCATACTGTAAAAGGACCATATGGGATAGAGTTTATCAAATGTCTTCAGGGAAGTTTCCTTCATCAGTACATAGAATTCCCAGTTTGAGTGTGGGATAGTGGATCTGCTATTAGGGAATGAGTCAGGGCAGGTGACGGAAATGTGCGTTGGGGAACACTCCGCACTTAGTGATCACAATGCCATTAGTTTCAAAGTGAATATGCAAAAAGATTGGTCTGGTCTGCGGGATGAGATTCTAAATTGGAGAAAGGCCAAATTTGATGGTATCTGAAAGGATCTGGCAAGTGTGGATCGGGACAGGCTGTTTTCTGGGAAAGGTGGACTTGGTAAGTGGGAGGCCTTCAAAAGTGTAATTTTGAGAGTACAAAGCTTGTGTGTGCCTGTCAGAATAAAAGGTAAAGATAACAGGTTTAGGGAACCTTGGTTTTAAAAATATTGAGGCCTCGGTTAAGAAAAAAAGAGGCCCATACCAGGTATAGACAGGTAGGAGCAAAGGTGCTTATGGAGTACAAGAAATGCAAGAGAACTCTTCTGAAAGCAATCGGGGTGGGGGCGTGCGAGGCTAAAAGAGGGCATGAAGTTGCCCTAGCAGACAAGGTGAAGAAGAATCCGAAGGGATTCTACAGATACAGTATATTAGGAGGAAAAGGACTGCAAGGGACAAAATTCTTCCTCTGGAAGATCAGAATGGCCAAAAGAAATAGCAGAAATCTTAAATGTTTTTTTCCATCTGTATTTGCTCAGGCGATGGACACAGAAACTACAGAAGTGAGGCAAAGTGGCATCAAATTCATGGACCCGTTATAGATTACAGAGCAGGCGTTTGCTGCCCTGGGGCAAATCAGGGTGGATAAATCCCCAGGGCCTCTCAGACCCTACTGGGGGCAGTGCAGAAATTACCAGGGCACTAGCAGAGATACCTAAATCATCCTTAGCACAGGTGAGGTACCGGAGGATTGGACGATAGCTGATGCTGTTCTGCAGTTTAAAAAAGGCTCTAAACAGAAACCAGGAAATTATAGACTGGTGAGTCTGATATCAGTTGTGGGAAAGTTATTGGAAGGTATTCTGAGAGACCAGATATAGGAGTATTTCACTAGACATAGACTGATTAAGGATAGTCAGCATTGCATAGTAGGTCATGCCTAGCCAGTTTTATAGAGTTACTTGAGGAAGTTACCAGGAAAGTTGATGAAGGCAAGGCAGTGGATGTTGTCTACATGGACTTCAATAAGGCATTTGAGAAGTTCCCACATAGAAGGTTGGTCAAGAAGGTTCAGTCACTCAGCATTCAAGATGAGGTAATAAATTGGATAAGACATCGGCTTTGTGGGAGAAGCCAGAGGGGTTAGTAGATAGTTGCCTCTCTGACTAGTGGAGTGCTGCAGGGATCGGCGCTGGGTCCATTGTTGTTTATCATCTGTATCAATAAATTTGCAGATGACACTGGTAAACTGGATAAGCAAGTTTGCAGATGACACCAAGGGTGGAGGTGTAGTGGACAGTAGGATCTGGACCAGCTGGAAAAATGGGTTGAAAATGGCGGGTGGAATTCAGTGCAGACAAGTGTGAGGTTTTACATTTCAGCAGGACCAACCAGGGTAGGTCTTACACCGTGAAGGGTAGGGCACTGAGGAGTGTGGGAGTACAAAGGGATCTGGGAATACAGGTCTATAACTCACTGAAAGTGGCATCGCCGGTAGATAGGGTAGTAAAGAAAGCTTTTGACAGACTGAATCAAAGTATTGAGTACAGGAGGTGGGATGCTATGTTGAATTTGTATAAGATATTGGTGAGGCCTAACTTGGAGTAATGTGGGCAGTTTTGGTCACCTACCACCTGAAAGATGTAAACAAGGTCGAAAGAGTACAGAGAAAATTTACAAGGATGTTGTCAGGCCTGGAGGACCTGAGTTATAAGGAAAAATTGAAAATTGGAACGTAAAAGATTGAGAGGAGATTTGATAGAGGTATACAAACTTTTGAAGGGTATAAATAGGGTAAATGAAAGCTGGCTTTTTTCACTGTGGTTGCTGGGACTACAACCTGAGGTCATGGGTTAAGGGTGAAAGGTGAAAAGTTTAAAGGGAACATGAGGGGAAACATCTTCACTCAGAGAATTGTTGGAGTGTGGAATGAGCTGCCAGTACAAATGGTCTATCTGAGCTCGACTTGAACGTTTAAGAGAAGTTTGGATGGGTATGTGGATAGTAGGGATATGGGGGGCCATGGTCCCAGAGCAGGTCAATGGGAGTAGGCAGTTTAAATGGTTTGGCATGGACTAGATGGGACAAAGGGCCTGTTTCTGTGCCGTACTTTTCTATGACTATATAACTGTAGGTAGTGTTCATGGGTTCAATGTCCATTCAGAAATCTGATGGCAAAAGGGAAAAAGCTGTTCCTGAACTGTTGACTCTATGCCTTCAGGCTCCTGTACCTTCTCCCCGATGGTAGCAATGAGAAGAAGGCACGTCGTGGTAAGTAGGGGTCCTTAATGATGGATGCCGCCTTTTTGAGGCATCACTCCTTGAAGATGCTGGGGAAACTAGTGCCCTTGATGAAGCTGACTGAGTTCACAACTTTCTGCAGCTTATTTCGATCCTGTGCAGGTCTCCCCCGCACCTCCCCCCCAATACCAGATGGTGATGCAGCCAGTTAGAATGCTCTCCACAGTACATCTGTAGAAATTTGCGAGTGTCTTTAGTGACATACCAAATCTCTTTAAACTCCTAATTAAATATAGCCATAGTTGTGCCTTCCTTGTAACTACATCAATATGTTTGGCCCAGGATAAATCTTCAGAGATGTTGACATCCAGGAACTTGAAATTGCTCTCTCTTTCCACTGCTGATCCCTCAATGAGGACTGGTGTGTGTTCCCTCACCCTACCCTTTCGGAAGTCCAGAATCAGTTCTTTGGTCTTAGTGATATTGAGTGTAAGGACGTTGCTGCAACACCTTTCAGCTAGCTGGCTCCTGTATGCACTTCCATCTCCATCTGAAATTCTGCCAACAATAGTTGTGTCATCAGCAAACAAGTGTGCGGGGGCATTCGGCACATTTGGCACACCATTGTTCCCAAGAAAACATTGGATCATGCATAATTGCCTCAGGGATCTGTTCTGGGACCCTTACTCATCATGATTTTTATAAATGACCTGGATGAGGAAGTGGAGGGATGGGTGAGTAAGTTTGCTGATGACACAAAGGTTGGGGGTGTTGTGGATAGTGTGGAGGGCTGTCAGAGGTTACACTGAGACATTGATAAGATACAAAACTGGGCTGAGAAGTGGCAAATGGAGTTCAACCCAGATAAGTGTGAGGTGGTTTATTTTGGTAGATCAAATATGATAGCAGAATATAGTATTAATGGTAAGACTCTTGGCGGTGTGGAGGATCAGAGGGATCTTGGGGTCCGAGTCCATAGGACACTCAAAGCTGCTGTGCAGGCTGACGCTGTGGTTAAGAAGGCATATGGTGCATTGGCCTGCATCAATTGTGGGATTGAGTTTAAAAGCCGAGAGGTAATGTTACAGCTATATAGGACCCTGGTCAGACCCCACTTAGAGTACTGTGCTCAGTTCTGGTCACCTCACTACAGGAAGGATGTGGAAGCCATAGAAAGGGTGCAGAGGAGATTTACAAGGATGTTGCCTGGATTGGGGAGCATGCCTTATGAAGACAGGTTGAGTGAACTCAGCCTTTTCTTCTTGGAGCGACGGAGGATGAAAGGTGACCTGATAGAGATGATGAGAGGCATTGATCATGTGGATAGTCAGAGGCTTTTTCCCAGGGAAAAGATGGTTGCCACAAGAGGACACAGGTTTACGGTGCTGGGGAGTAGGTACAGAGGAGATGTCAGGGGTAAGTTTTTTTTTTTTTTTTTTTTTTTTTTTTTTTTTTTTTTACGCAGGGAGTGGTGAGTGCGTGGAATGGGCTGCTGGCAACGGTGGTGGAGGCAGATATGATAGGGTCTTTTAAGAGATTCCTGAATAGGTACTTGGAGCTTAGAAAAAAAGGGGCTATGGGTAACCCTAGTAATTTCTAAGGTAGGGACATGTTTGGCACAACTTTGTGGGTGTCGTGAGGGGCCGGATGGACCCAAACGCAGGACACAGGCACTGAAGTACTAGGGGGAGGACAGGATGGGGATGCCTTGGCACTTAAGGGTAGCTGGGCTTCAGGCAGGCAGAGCGGAGCGACTCCCGAAGTCCAGGTTCAGGTAGACAGGCTCCCAGGGTTCGGGCAGGCAGGTCCTTGAGGTTCAGGCAGATCTAGGTGGCGATAGGCTAGCGTAGAGCCCTCCCTGGGCAGGCCGCGTGTATCCCGGGTAGGGGCACCTCCCAGGCAGAAACACCGGAGGCCTGGGCACAACGTGGACCCCTAGGCGGGTGCGGGTACTATCCCAGAGTTCGGGTGGAAGAGAAGGAGGGGGCAGAACCCCTGCCGGGCCACGGCCCATTGGCCGGAGCCGCCCGACGGAGACGAGGGACAGGAACAGGCAGAACCCCCGCCCGACGGAGGCGAGGGACAGGAACAGGCAGAACCCCCGCCCGACGGAGGCGAGGGACAGGAACAGGCAGAACCCCCGCCCGACGGAGGCGAGGGACAGGAACAGGCAGAACCCCCGCCCGACGGAGGCGAGGGACAGGAACAGGCAGAACCCCCGCCCGACGGAGGCAAGGGACAGGAACAGGCAGAACCCCCGCCCGACGGAGGCGAGGGACAGGAACAGGCAGAACCCCCGCCCGACGGAGGCGAGGGACAGGAACAGGCAGAACCCCCGCCCGACGGAGACGAGGGACAGGAACAGGCAGAACCCCCGCCCGACGGAGACGAGGGACAGGAACAGGCCAAACCACTGCCGGGCCGAGGCAGGTCGGCCAGACATGCCCGACAGGGGCAAGGGGTAGGAACGGGCATAGGTCCAGGTCGACCAACACAACAGCCATGACAACAGGAAATTCGGAAACAGCCAGCAGACAGCACAACCGCGCGAAACACAAAACCGAGCGGAGAAGCGGGACCAGCGCATGGGAAGAAAGGTGGGGGAGCGGACCAACCTGGCAGTACTGGCACGGGGCAGAGAAGCACGATGAAGAATAGGTCTGAGCCCGGGCGGGATAACAGAATGCAGAGACGAGTTCAGAGCCAGCGGAGAAACAGGAAACAGAACAAAACGACCATCCCACTGGTCCCAGTCCCAAGGCCCCTTATAAACACCTGCAGCTCAATGAGTTACAGGTGTGTCTCCTTGAGCCAGGAGGGGCCTAACTAGATCACCGGTGACAGGAGGGACAACTGCAGGACCCGGAGTCCGGAGCCCCCGGACTGGATCAAAACCCGGAACGTGGCTCCGGATCGGACCCTGACGGTGAGCCGAAGAGCCTGTATTGTGCTGTAGGTTTTTCTATAACTAGGCCATTGTGTGAGTGGGCCAATAATAGATTGGGGAGTTGAGACTTTGGCAAGAAAAGGTGTAGTCTGTAGGTGGATTTTTTCCCGTTATTTATTCTTTATTTCTTTCTTATTGCCCATTTAGAGCAGTGGGGATACAAGGGAGGGTGGTTGAATGCTCCTCTTGCGGGGTCTGGGACTGTAGAGAGACCTCCAATGTCCCTGACAGCTTCATGTGCAAGAAGTGCATCCAGCCTACAGCTTCTAACAGACTTGGAGCTGGAACTGGATGAACTCCGGATCATTCGGGGGGTTGAGGGGTTGATAGACAGCACATACAGGGAGGTAGTTACACTCAGGTAACTTGGTGACCAGCAGGAAGGGGAAAGGGGCTAAACAGCAAGTGCAGAGTATCCCTGTGACTGTTCCCCCGAACAACAGGAAAACCACTTTGGATTCTGTTGGTGGTGGGGGGGGGGGGAGGATTACCTAGCAGAGGAAAGCCACAATAACCAGGTCTCTGGCACTGAGTCTGCTTCTGTTGCTCAGAAGGGAAGGGGGGAGAGGAGGCAGACTCTGCAGTGACAGGGGATATGTTGGTCAGGGGAACAGAAATGAGTTTTGTGGACGAGAATGAGATTCCCAGATGGTATGTTACCTCCTGGGTGCCAGGGTCAGGGACATCTTGGATCAAGCCCACATTTGTGAACAGCCAGAGGTGGTGGTCCATGTAGGTACCAATGATGTAGGTAAGAAGAGTGATGAGGTTCTGAAAGGGTCTTCAAGGTTGTTGTCTGGGCCGTATAGGAAGATGGTACAGCTTTACATGTGGCGAAGGAGATGGTGTAGGAGAGAAGGCTTCAGGTTTTTTGATCATTGGGCTCTCTGCCAGGGAAGGTGGGATCTGTACAGAAGGAACAGTTTGCACCAGAACCAAACGGGGACTAATATCCTAGCAGGAAGGTTTGTTAGCACTGCACAGGGTGGTTTGAATTGCAGGGGGATGGGAACCAAAGCTCCATTACAGGTAGTGGAGTGTTTGTGGAGAAAGATGTTGTTAAGCATCTGTACAAAGTCAGGAATCAAATGGTTGAGCATGGTGGGCCAAATATTCTGAGCTGCATATATTTCACTGCCAGGAATATGTAGGAAAGGTGTGTGAGCTCAGGGCATGGATCAACATGGGGAATTGTGACATTGTAGTCATACGTGAGACTTGGTTGCAGGAGGGGCAGGACTGGCAGCTTGTGATTTTAGATGAGGCAGAGCAAGAGGGATTAAAGGGGGAGGTGTGGCGTTACCAGTCAGGGAATAAATCACAGCAGTGCTCAGTCAGGACAGACTGGAGAGCTCATTTAGCGAGGCTTTACGGCTGGAACTGAGGAATAAGATATGACCCCGTTATTGGGATTATGTTATAGACCCATTATATTATGGGATTTAGAGGAGCAAATTTGTAGAGAGATTGCAGACTATTGCAAGAAACATAAGGTTATGATAGTTGGTAATTTTTACTTTTTAACATATTGACTGTGTTGTAATGTGAGTATTATTAAAAGTAAGTTAGTACCTGCTCAGTTACAGCGAGGTGCATCTCAGCCTGATGATCCCACTAACAGGAACCTGCATGTGAAGCCGATCATAACAGTAGCAAACGGGGCGCCCACAGACGATGTAAGAACAGAGCCTCCAGGACCACCAGACAAGCATTCAGAAAGCACTCTAAGTGATTTGATAAAGAAGGTAGAATTTTCTAGAGATGGCAGCCCCCTGGGAATCCATGTGGTGCCCTTTAACTCTGCGCTGAGTGGAAGATTCCTTGGCCTGAGTATTTGTGGTATTGAAGAGAACAGCCGTTCAAGAAAAGAGAACCTGCTCCAGGAGAATGAATGTATCATCAAAATCAATTACTGTGATTTAACAGACAAGACCTTTGTTCAAGCACAAGAGGTTTTCCGAAACGCATTGCGATTTCCTGCTGTTGAACTCCAGATAGTTCCAAGTTATAACAAGGAACTCTATGAGAAATTTGCAATTGGGTCTATTCTGAGCCACGGTTGTGACGATGATTCAAAAACCAAAGTTCCTTCTTCAGTGCGTTCCAAGCTAGGTGGCAAACCTGCAGATGCCGTTTATCCCAATAATGCTGAGAAGAGCTTGCCACTGATTTCAAAGAAGCTCAGTAGTCCAAAACAGTTAAATGCAGACCAGGAAAGCAGGACCATCAGTGACTTTGCTAGAGGGAGAGACACTGGCAGAGGGGGCACAGTCCCCTGAAGAGGATAGACCATTCTCACGAGGACACACAGACCCCTCTCGTGTCCCCAACACTTGATCCACCCAAAACATCCTCACCAGCGGTGCCTGCTGGGTCACCGGGGGTGGTGCGTAGATCGCAGCGCCCTCGCAAACCTCCTGACAGACTGAATCTTTGATTGGATAGTTTATTTTGGTGTTAGATTGAATGTTGAATTTGCCACATTTTTTTAGGTTTTTTGGTATTGGTAACCTGTTGCTAATAATACCACTGTTTTTATTTCCCAGTTCTTCTATATTTGGGGAATGTTGGATTTTAAAGAGGGAGAAGTGTTGTAATGTGAGTATTATTAAAAGTAAGTTAATACTAATCAGGAAGCTGTTGGTAGCAAGAGGCGGGATCCGGGGTTGGCGGGGTCTTTACTTCCACTCTTTTTACTCCCAGTATGCATTGTATACAGTTCCTCCACCCATGCCACACGAGGTACCTGGAAGCCTCTGTATTGTAAATATCATTTGCCGTCCCAGATAAAGATGCTCTTTTGGTCATAAAATTGTCAAGTGGTCTTTTGTAAAGTAGAAGTTACCAATCTATCAAAGCTTGCAGTGGGATCTGGTCCAGCTGGAAAAATGGGATGGAAGATGGCAGATGGAATTTAATGCCGACAAATGTGAGGTGTTGCAATTTGGGAGGATAAACCAGAGCAGGCCTTACAGAGTGAGCTGCAGGGACCTGAGGCGTGTGGTAGAACAGAGGAATGTGGGAATACAGATCCACAATTCCTTGAAAGTGGTTTCGCTGATAGATAGGGTTGTAAAGAAATCTTTTGGTATATTGGCCTTCATAAATCAATGTACTGAGTACAGGAGTTGGGATGTTATGTTGAAGTTGTACAAGATATTGGTGAGGCCTAATTTGGAGTGCTGTGTGCAGTTTTGGTCACCTACCTTCAGGAAAGATGAAAGAATGCAGAGAAAATTTATAAGGATATTGCTGGGACTTGAGGACCTGACTTGTAAAGAAAGATTGAAGAGGTTAGGACTTTACTCCCTGGAACGTAGAAGATTGAGTGGAGATTCGATAGAGATACACAGAAGTGTAGGTAGGGTAAATGCAAGCGGGCTTTTTCCACTGAGGTTGGGTGAGACTCGAACTAGAGGTTAAGGAGAAAGGTGAAATGTTTAAGGAGAACACGAAGGGAAATGTCTTGATTCAGAGGGTGGTGAGAGTGTGGAACAAGCTGCCAGCACAAGTGGTGTTTGTAGGTTCAATTCCAAATTTAAAAGAAATGTAGATAGATACACAGATGGGAGGGGACCAGAAGGCTATGATGCAGGTGCTGGTGGATGGGACTAGGCAGTTTAATGATTCACCACTGACTAGATGGGCCAAAGGGTCTGTTTCTGTGCTGTAGTGTTCTATGACTCTAACACGTTGAAACTTGAAGTGGTTGGGCTGCATCAGCGGAAGACCAGACTGGGTTCTACTCCTGTACCCAATGAAGTGGCCTCTGAGTGTATCTACATGTAATTGCTCAGTGAGTTTTCCAGAGGTTGCGTTTGCTTCTCTATTCTTCTGGAAACTTCTAGGTTTCAGTGGCACACGTCACATTACTTGAATCTGGCTATCTTACTGGTTAATTGCTATGAATGGAATTTCTATTATCAGTAGTCGGGTATGAGAAGACCACACTATCTCCCTCTGTTTGGCCCTCACCCTGCTTCTTATTTCTCTTTACTTTAGTCTTATAACATTTAATAAAATGATAGTAAGCAACATGTTTTATGTCTCATCCTGGCCTTCTGAAGAACCTTTGGATCGTGAAGCATCAGGATCCAACACACGTTAGGTCATTTCATCGCTCTTTAAGGTTGCTGTCATCCTGCAGCTTGGAGATAAGCTACTTGAATCCCAGGAGATGGTGCAATAATCAAATTTGGCACCTCAGAAATTGCAATGACTCTTTACATCAGTTGTTGTGCAGTGACAGCTCTTCGATGTTTTGAATGAATGAAGCTCACTTACTTTCAGCTCAAGCAGGGGCTTTTCACAGCACAGTATTTGGAATCTGCAAAGGGGAGGCATCCTTTCTCATCAGCTGCATCGCCATCTGGAGCTAATTTGCCTCCCTATCTCTCTTTAAGGATCAAATCAGATTCAGATTCATTTATTTATCACACATACAACAAAACATAGTCACAGTGTCATTGCGTTAACAACCAACACAACCTAAGGATGTGCTGGGGGCAGCCCGCAAGTGTCACCACACGTTCCAGCACCAACACAGCATTCACCACCACGATGTTCATCAGAACAACACAAGCAATAGTAATAGGACAGCAACAAAACAACAGCAGCAAAACAAGCCCCTTTCTTCCTCCCTCTCGTACACACTGTCCTCCAACCCCAGAATAGCCCACCTTTGGCCTCCAACCTCCAGTGGACTCACAGACTTCCGATCAAGATGGCGCCAGTGAATGATTCTTCTGGCAACGTCTTCCAGATAGTCAATCATTTCAGCTTTTCTATGTCTTCTACTTATTCCTTTTACCTTGATTTTGTTTTTGAAACTGTTGGAGCCTGTGACTCACAGACTGCAGTTCGAACGAGTGAGCTAAAACTCTGCTGTCCCCAAGAAGGCTTCAGGAGAGAAATGCAAATGTGAGCTGCCGCAAGGAGAAGCTCAGAGACAAGGTGAGGGGCTGTGACGGTGATGCACCATCAATAACTCTCGGAGACGGGAGGCGAACGATAGGCTTTTATTAGCTGCAAGATACCACAATTAGCAGCAAGAGACCACCACACAACATCCTGGAGACTGAGGGAGAAGCAGTGCCTCCAACCACCTTTATACAGGGGTCTGTGGGAGGAGCCACAGGAGCAGTCAGCAGAGGGGCGTGTCCAGACAGTTTTACATAGTTTACCACAGATGGAGTACATCTCTCACAATTAAAGAGTTGAGGAAGATTGAGGTGAATGCGGAGGAGAGCGAGTGGTTCACATCACTGCTCTCGGACAGGCCATGTGGGCCCAATGATCTCAGAGATGTTATTGAAATTCTGAGATTTAATGGCAGCTTAAGTCACTAGCTCCTCCGGAAAAATGTGTATTAAGCCCCATTAACCCGTCAAATATATTTTTTGAAAAATTTTTGAACTGAAAAGAGGGGCAAGAATGGGGAGAAGAAATGGAAATTAAAAAAGCGACACTGCGGAGCCTGCGTCCGAGAGGAGTGCAGCGAGCGGCTCTCCGACCCGACCGCGTGCGAGCGGGGCGGCTGCTGGGCCTCGTTCAGGCGAAGTGGCGAATGTCTTCGAAATCCTGAAAGAAATAATGGAGGTCGGTCCAGAAAGACATAAAGCAGCAGCTCCATGATATTAAGGCAGAGCTCGCCAGCGTTAATCAAAAAATAGCGGTGGCGGAGGCTCGAATTGAGAAGGTGGAAGATCGCATTTAAAACGTGGAACGGATACTGAGCAAGACAATAAAAATAATACATCACCAAGAAGGTAAACTGCTTGACCTGGAGGGAAGATCACAGCAGAAAAATATCAGAATCTACAACGTTCCCGAAGGAGCGGAGGGCCCGTATATGACGGAGTTTGTCAGAAAGTTACTGCTGGACGCGCTGGATCTTCCCCCGGCTATGGAGCTGGAAGTCGAAAGAGCCCACCGCGCCTTAGTCCCAAAACCTACCCAGGATAGAAAGCCACGCTCAATTATAATTAAATTCCTTCAGTACAGCACCAAGGTGGAGATTCTACGAAAGGCCTGGGGTAAGAAGAGAGTGTTTTTAGAGGATAAATTAATATATTTCGACCAAGATTACCCCCCCCCCCGCGGTCCTGCAGAAACGCAAAGAATACCCTGAAGTAAAGCGAGTACTAAAGCAAAACAAGATTAGATTTCAAACTCTGTACCCTGCTAAACTTCGAGTGTTTTATGACAACGGGACGCAGTTGTACCAGACAGTGGAAAAGGCTACTACAGACATGAAGGCCAGAGGGTTTCCCGTCAGCATGACCAAAACAAGGGAAAACCTGGCTGAGGAATTATCCTGCTCCGCTTGGGAAATACTGCGAGAATCGAGAAGGCAGGAGATGGGAGGAAGCCGAGAGAAATATATCAGGAAGAGACCGGGAGTTTCCCAAAGACAGTCCTCACCCCCTTCAGAAGAGCCATAAGGTTTGGCTAACTTTAAAAATGTTGAGAAGCTAAACAGAAGCAAAAGTACATGGTGATGTATCTCGAGAAATACTTATTATAATGTGGATTTTATATTACTTAGTTGGTATTCTTTATTCGCTCACTTACTCCTTTTTCCCCACCAAAATGAGTATATATGAGTGCTGTTACGTACCCCGTAACTGGGTCACTTACTAGCAAAGATAGAGAGGTCCGTTGAAGTCTGATGGTACTATTTTTAACAGTATTTATTGATGAAATACACAAAATAATATCAAGGCAAACTTACAGATAATATACGTCGTCAATACTAAATCTAAAAGCGCGGGTCTAATAGTAATCAATAAGAAATAGCTCTATCGTTGTCTAGGGGATAATGTATTGTCCGATGGAAATATAAAAGTCACTCAGTTCATTCAAGCTGCAGCTTTTGGGTTGGAGAGAAAGACGGGTTAAAACTTGCCCATTCCTTTTATGATGTCAATCCTTCGAGAGTCGTTGGGAGTTGATTTCCCCGTTGTTAGCTAAAAACCGTTCTGTCGTGGTACAGGGCCCACCGATTCTGGGGCAAACGGAAAAGGACGCACGTGAGCTTCCACTAGTTTTTGCTATTACGGGATCGTTAGCGTTTCTTCTGGTGCGTCTGAGGGGCTGTTCCCACAGACCCTCTTTTTATCCTGACTCACAGAGTCTCAGGTGTCAATCAGGTTGGGGATGATGCAATCCCTCCACCAACCTCCCCCTCGGTTCATTGCCTGGGGCTTCGATGCATCCGTGCAGGATGCAATACACAAGTCCGTCTCCAAGAGACAATAGCCGATATCAATGGGTCCGCCTTTCGGAGGCCAGGACACATTCCAACTCTTTGTGGATTCTGCATGTCTTTCTCTCATTTCCTGGGTCTCCTGAACTGACGTAATAGTGATCTTGCGATTCTCACAAAGGAGGGGGCTACCCCGCACCCTTCGGCCCCTCAGAGCTGTGGCGCATTCGTAACACCCCCTTTCTTCAAAGCGTTTTCACCAATGGTGAAAACGAAGTAGTACAGAGTCTTACAGGATTTTAGAATCTAACACAATACAAAAGCTTTTCCTTTTCACTACAGAGTAATACAGTTATACATTCAACTCAGCATCTAGATGGTTTCTGATTACAATTGTCACTTCCTTTAATATCTTAACATCTTGTACCCTACTAAAGTCTTGTAGCATCAGACTCCAATTTAGTAACCACCTATTTTTTTTCTTCAGCAAACAAAACTAAAGAGTTGTGATCTTAAGCTTACGTGTATACTACAAAAGTTCATGCAAATACTAATTGTTATGTTGCTTTCAAACTTAACAGGCAGGCTTCCATGGGGTTTGTCTTTTATTATTCACAGGCTTTGTCGAAATCCCTTAAAACCGGTTTCTGCTATTTAAAAATGGCGTCCCCATTAACCCTCGCCTCTTTTCCGGTTAGTTCCCACGTGGGGAGCTCGGGTAACCTGGCAAAATAGGCTTTTGCCCGCTTCTTTCATAGGAGTTATTTTATCAACACTGTGTCCCAAACTTAGACCATCTTCTGAATTTCCACCCAATTCTTTAATTTTACGCAAGTTGCTAGCTTTCTCTTCAGGACCCTTCAGGCTATTAGTTTTCAGTTCGAACTCTTTGTTCAAGCAGCATTTCAAATTCTGCCTTTTCACACCACACTCTGGAATAACAATAGCATGGGGGGGGGGCCCCATCATCTTCCAACTCAACCTGTAAGTGATCCGCGGGTTTTAAATTTTCTTCATTCGATTTGGGAACTACATATTTCCCGTTTTCTTCAATGATAATACTCATCTCCCCAATTTTGATCTCCGCATTAACTTTTAATACACCTTCGAGCACAAACACCTGGGAACTCTCACTTCCCTCTATTACCAAGGTTAACCCTTTCTTCACTGAACCAAGTCTATCTGACCCACAAGGACTGCCTTCCTTGTCAACTGAATCAAATACCTCAGACTTTTTCTGAGCTCCATTACTAGGTTCAGTACCACGTGCATCCACATCTTGGACACACTCCGACGGGACATTTGCCTCTTCCAGGTTTTCAATACCCGTGCCCGGTCCAAATTCCCCTGATTCTCCCAGCTACTCTCTGGGCAACTCCCTTCCGGAGTAAACTCAACCCCGCGGGCTGAAACAACCTCATCTGCCAACCCAGCAGACTTCTCCAAGGTAAGGGCACCCTTTTCATCTAGGACGGCCCTCAGTTCATTATCGGGAACACCTTTAGAATTTTCAACTTCTTCAAACAGTTCTGCCAAACCAGACAGATCATCCATGTCCAACTCTGGACCTTTTAACAGCTCTACCTGTTTCTCATCTTTATCTCCTGCCTCTAGAACTTTTCTCCTCACTAAGGGCAGATCTACCTCCTCTCCCTTACTCTCTTTCACTTTACTACTCTTCATTTTACCACCCTCTAAACCCTCGTGGTACAGGGTCGGTAAACGTCTTGGCCAAATCGATACTGGCCAGATTTAAACTGCTCTCGTTCTCAGCTGCCTTTCTCGACATGCTGCGAGTAACCGCGCATGTGGGATAGATCTTGGACGCTAGGGGCGGGGCTGCAACGCTCACCAGCTGGCTCGTCAGCGTCATTGCTGACCAAACCTTACCACCGGCTACATCATTACCCAGAAGGACGTCCGTGTCAGTTCTCGGGAATTCTGATCGCACCCCCATTTCAACAGGTCCAGAGACTAGCTCGCAATTCATAATGACCTTATGCAAGGACACCATTTCCGTCCCTTTGCCTATTCCTTTCACAGCTACCATTTCCGTCTTGCGACCAAAATCTAGTACCTTACTGCTAATCAATGACAGTTCAGCGCCCGTGTCTCTCCAGATCCGTACTGGAACTGGGGTACCTCCCTCCCTCACAGACACGGTTCCGTTTGACATACAAGTCTCAGACCCTTCTCATACTCTCTCTACCCGGGGCTCTATTGTCGATTTACTGATTACCACGGCACATCCGATAGGGACTGCTGCTTTCCCTTTTCCTGTCTCTTTCCTCTGAGCAAAGCACCTAGATGCAATATGCCCCCCCTTTCCACAATTAAAACAGGTCAAGCCCGGAAATCTCTGGCCGTTTTGCCTTTCCCCCTCAATCTTACCACTAGCTCCCGTCGGGACCTCTGCCTCAGCCGGTGGACTTTCTCTATCGTTCCCACGGTCTCTCTGGGAACCTTTATTCGAGGAAAACTTTGTCTTGTGGGTTAGGCATATTCATCTGCGAACCTAGCAAATTCTAAGATGGATTTATTCGGCTTCTCATTCAAATACATCCGGATATCTTTCGAAACACAACCTTTAAATTCCTCAATCAGAATTAACTCCCTGAGACGCCAATAATCCTCTTCCACTATCTCTGCTGTGCACCAACGGTCCAAGAGCACACCCTTCTCATAGGCAAACTCGGTATACGTCTGATTCCACCCTTTCTTTAGATTTCTGAAGTTTTGTCTATACGCTTCAGGTACTAACTCATAACTCCGGAGAATGGCCGCCTTTACTTTGTCATAACTCTCCTCCTCTTCCTCCTCCATGGACAACGCTGTATATGCCCGCTGTGCCTTCCCTTTTAACACACTTTGTAACAACGCCACCCACTGATCTCTGGGCCACTTCTGATTCACTGCCACCTTTTCAAAAAGCAAGAAATAACTATCAACATCCGTCTCCTCGAACGGAGGTACTAACCTCAACTCCCGACTAACATTAAACCGCTCCTCTCGGTCTGACCCCTGAACTCGTTGCTCTTGCCTTAACTTCTCCATCTCCAAGTCATGTTTCCTCTGTTTCTCTGCCTCCCTCTCCTTCTCGGCCCTTTCCTTCTCTTTCTCAGCTGCTTCCAGCTGTTTTAACTGAATTTCGTGCTCTCTTTGTTTCTCAGCTCTTTCCTGCTCCCGTTTCACCTCTAACTCCTTTAGCTGGAGCGCATGCTCCCTTTCTCTCTCGGCCCTTTCTTTCTCCCTCTCTCTCTCTCGGCTCTTTCTTTCTCCTTCTCAGCTGCTTCCAGCTGCTTTAACGTAGTTGCATGTTCCAACCTTAATTTCTCCAACTCTAACTGAGCCGTCCCACTAGCTGGTACCTTTTCAGGGATATTTTCCAATACCTCAGCTGCAAACACATTCTTCCCAATATAATACTGAGTTATGGCCCTTCGCACCTCCCGCTTTTTCATTGACAACCTCACCTCTGCGAGGTTTAACCCCTTCGCCAAATTTATCAAGTCTGATTTGGTGGCCGCCTCTAGCGCCTCCAGAGTCGGATTTTCTATAAATTCATCCACGTCCATCTTTGCTGGTTTCCCTTCTGGCTACCCGTGTAACCAGATCCAAGTTTGGACTTACAAGCCCGATTCACTGGCCTCCCAATTTGGTGTCAAATCCTGAGACGAGAACCCCAATTGTTACATACCCTGTAACTGGGTCACTTACCAGCAAAGATAGAGAGGTCCGTTGAAGTCTGATGGTACTATTTTTTTAACAGTATTTATTGATAAAAATACACAAAATAATATCAAGGCAAACTTACAGATAATACACGTCGTCAATACTAAATCTAAAAGCCCGGGTCTAATAGTATTCAATAAGAAATAGCTCTATTGTTGTCTAGGGGATAATGTATTATCCAATGGAAATATAAAAGTCACTCAGTTCATTCAAGCTGCAGCTTTTGGGTTGGAGGGGAAGACGAGTTAAAACTTGCCCATTCCTTTTATGATGTCAATCCTTCGAGAGTCGTTGGGAGTTGATTTCCCCGTTGTTAGCTAAAAACCATTCTGCCGTGGTACAGGGCCCACTGATTCCGGGGCAAACGGAAAAGGACACACGTGGCCCTCCACTGATTTTTGCTATTACGGGATCGTTAGCGTTTCTTCTGGTGCGTCTGAGGGGCTGTTCCCACAGACCCTCTTTTTATCCTGACTCACAGTGTCTCAGGTGTCAATTAGGTTGGGATGATGCAATCCCTCCACCAACCTCCCCCTCGGTTCATTGCCTGGGGCTTCGATGCATAGTACAGGATGCAATACACAAGTCCGTCTCCAAGAGACAATAGCCGGTATCAATGGGTCCGCCTTTCGGAGGCCAGGACACATTCCAACTCTTTGTGGATTCTGCATGTCTTTCTCTCATTTCCTGGGTCTCCTGAACTGACGTAATAGTGATCTTGCGATTCTCACAAAGGAGGGAGCTACCCCGCACCCTTCGGCCTCTCAGAGCTGTGGTACATTCATAACAGTGCATATGTGTGTAATGTGTGTGTGCATATATATGTATGTGTGTATATGTATGTATGCATATATATATTTTTTTTTGTGTGTGTGTGTGTGCGTGTGTGTATATATATATATGTCTATATAGGAGGAGTACACAGGGATATCTTTTCTGTGTAATGGTTTTGTTCACTGACTTTTATGAATACTGCAATGGGGGACCTCAACTCACAAATAGGAGGGGTTATCCCCCACAGCTAGACATTTCCTCTAGCTCAACGCAGGGTCATTTACTGGAGACCTCAGCCTTGGAATCACACGTTCGTTGCCAGTTTTGTTATTATTTGAGTTTCTTTGTTCTTATTTGTTCAGGGAGTAGATCGATTAAGTTTTATTCTAATTTCAGTGATACATTGACAGATAAATACAGATGGCTAAGGACAAGGTAAAATTCATTTCTTTTAATGTAAATGGGCTATTAAATCCAATCAAAAGTAAGAGAATTTTATCCAAAATGAAAAAAGAACAAGCCCATGTAATACATTTACGGGAAACTCATTTAAGTGATAATGAGCATAAAAAACTAAAGAGAATGGGCTTCACTAATCTGTTTTTCTCCTCATATAAATCAGGACATAGGAGAGGAGTTGCTATTCTTATCTCAAGTAAGCTAAATTTTGAAAAAATATTCGAAATGGGAGATAAAAAAGGCAGATATATTCTGGTAACGGGGAATATAGATGGCAATTCAGTTACTCTATTGCAGGGGTGTCAAACTCATTTTAGGTCACGGGCCGGATTGAGCAAAATGCAGCTTCATGTGGGCCGGATCAGTCGGACGCGTGCGAACGCAGCTTTCATTGCCTCCGTTTTTTCAGCCTGCTCTCATGTGTCTCAGTCTCTGCTATAACTACAAAGTGTTTCACTTTACAAATTCCGTTTCTTATGAAGAAGACTGCCGAGCAAGACTGCCGAATAAACACTAAAAACCCTGAAAACCTGGTATCTGAATAAACTCAGCATTAGCCATATCATACGCCATAGGCGCTTCGATTACTGGGGCCAGCTTTAATAGTAATTAGATATTATCTCGCGGGCCAAAGATAATTCCACCGTGGGCCGGATTTGGCCCGCGGGCCTTGAGTTTGACATATATGCTCTATTGAATATATACGCACCCCTGGGAAGTGATATTGGTTTCTTTCAGAAAATTACTAATATTATGGCAACGGAAACAGAAGGTCTCCTGATATGTGGGGGAGACTTAAATTTACAATTACAACCAAACTTAACCTCTTCCAATAGAAAAACCTATGAAACAAAATCTTTACATAAGAAAGTTAATACACTTTTTGAGGATGTTGGTTTAATTGATATATGGAGGGACCTTTTCCCTGACAGAGGGGATTACACTCATTATTCTGTTCCACATTCTGTATATACAAGAATAGACTATTTCATAACATTTAAAAAAGACAAAGACAAAATAAACACCTGTGGAATTGGAACAATAGATGTAAGTGACCATGCTCCTATATATTTATCTGTTAATTTTGACCTACAACCAAAGAATACTATTTGGAAACTAAATTCAAGTCTACTCAATGATCCGTACTTTAAGGAACAAATTAAAAAAGAAATTGGTCTCTACTTAGAATTTAATGATAATGGAGAGGTTTCACCTTCCATTTTATGGGATACTCTGAAGGCGGTCTTAAGAGGGAAAATTATAGCGATATCTTCATATTAAAAAAAAGGAATAAAACATTAGAGGAATTACAAAATAGGCTGAAGGAACTAGAGAAAAAACACAAATTGAATTTGGCACAGGATACATTAGAGGAAATTAAAAGAATTGGGAATGAAATAAATAATTTGGCTATGCAAGAAATCAGGAAAAACTTAATGTTTCTGAAACAGAGACATTATGAAAGTGGATCGAAATCTATGAAAATACTGGCGTGGAAACTGAAAAAAAAAATAGCAGTAAATACAATTCATAGAATTAGGGAGCCAAGAACAAAAATGATAAAAAAATAAGCTAAGTGAAATTCAAGAAGCTTTTGAAGTGTTTTACGAAACGCTATATTCCAAAGTTCCAAGGAGGAGCATAACTCAAATTGACACCTTCCTGAATTCTCTAGAGTTACCCACTTTAAGCAAAGAACAAAATAGAAGGATGACTGCTGACATAACTGAAGTTGAATTAAAAGCTGCAATTAGTAGGCTTAAATTAAGCAAGTCACCAGGATCAGATGGTTATATGGCAGAGTGGTACAAAGAATTTAAAAATGAGTTAATTCCTGTTTTACTCCCCACACTGAATTGGGCTCTAAAAAAGGCACAAATGCCACCCAGTTGGAAGGAAGTGATAATCTCAGCTATACCGAAAGAAGGCAAGGATAAAGTGGAATGCCGGTCATTTAGACCAATATCCGTTCTTAATGTAGATTATAGGTTATTTACCTCCAACATGGCCAAACGATTAGAGAAGTTTCTACCCATACTGATACGTAATGATCAGACAGGTTTTATACGACAACGCCAGACTCAAGACAATATACGAAGGACACTTCACATTATGGATCATATACAAAAAATTAAAATCGAAGCAATAGTGATAAGAATGGACGCTGAAAAAGCATTTGATTCAGTTAATTGGAATTTTCTTTACAGAGTTTTACATAGATTTGGTTTCCAAGACACAATTATTAAAACTATACAGACACTATATGACAATCCCACTGCTAGGATGAAAATCAATGGATATTTAACAAATAGTCTTACCCTAGAAAGGGGCACGAGACAGGATTGTGCATGGTCACCACTACTCTTCGTGTTATAGCTGGAACCATTAGCTCAATACATCAGACAAAATGAAGTTATCAGGGGAATTACTATTAAAGGGACAGAGCATAAATTGGCTTGTTGTGCGGATGACATTTTGATCTATCTAGGGCAACCAACATACTCTTTACCTAAATTGATGCAATCCTTTGAACAATATGGTCAATTATCAAGATACAAGATCAACATAGATAAAACCCAATTACTTTCATATCACTTTCAAATGGCAGGTATTTCTGGGAATAATGCAGAAGGTACAGGATCGGTTCATTCCAAAGAGGAAGAAAGATTCTAAGGGGAGTAAGGGGCGGCCGTGGCTGACAAGGGAAGTAAAGGGCAGTATAAAAATAAAAGAGAATAAGTATAACATAGCAAAGATGAGCGGGAAACCGGAGGACTGGGAAGCTTTTAAAGAGCAACAGAAGATAACAAAAAAGGCAATACAGTAAGAAAAAATGAGGTACGAAGGTAAACTAGCCAAGAATATAAAGGAGGATAGTAAAAGCTTCTTTAGGTATGTGAATAGCAAAAAAATAGTTAAGACCAAAATTGGGCCATTGAAGACAGAAACGGGTGAATTTATTACGGGGAACAAGGAAATGGCAGATGAGTTGAACAGGTACTTTGGATCTGTCTTCACTAGGGAAGACACAAACAATCTCCCAGATGTAATAGTGGCCAAAGGAACTAGAGTAAAGGATGAACTGAAGGAAATTTATATTAGGCAAGAAACGGTGTTGGATAGACTGTTGAGTCTGAAGGCTGATAAGTCCCCGGGACCTGATGGTCTGCATCCCAGGGTACTTAAAGAGGTGGCTCTAGAAATCGTGGACACATTGGTAATCATTTTCCAATGTTCTATAGATTCAGGAAGAGTTCCTGCTGATTGGAGGGTGGCTAATGTTGTCCCACTTTTCAAGAAGGGAGGGAGAGAGAAAACAGGGAATTATAAACCGGTTAGCCTGACGTCAGTGGTGGGAAAGATACTGGAGTCAGTTATAAAAGAGGAAATTACAACACATTTGGATATCAGTAGAAGGATCAGTCCAAGTCAGCATGGATTTATGAAGGGAAAATCATGCTTGACTAATCTTCTGGAGTTTTTTGAGAATGTAACTATGAAAATGGACAAGGGAGAGCCAGTAGATGTTGTGTACCTGGACTTCCAGAAAGCTTTTGATAAAGTCCCACATAGGAGATTAGGAGTAAAGAGGTCCTTCTGCAGCTGTACAGGGCCCTGGTGAGACCCCACCTGGAGTATTGTGTGCAGTTTTGGTCTCCAAATTTGAGGAAGGACATTCTTGCTATTGAGGGAGTGCAGCGTAGGTTCACAAGGTTAATTCCCAGAATGGCAGGACTGTCATATGTTGAAAGATTGGAGCGACTGGGCTTGTATACACTGGAATTTAGAAGAGGGGATCTGATTGAAACATATAAGATTATTAAGGGATTGGACACACTGAAGGCAGGAAGCATGTTCCCGCTGATGGGTGAGTCCAGAACTAGAGGCCACAGTTTAAGAATAAGGGGTAGGCCATTTAGAACAGAGATGCGGAAAAACTTTTTCACCCAGAGAGTGGTGGATATGTGGAATGCTCTGCCCCAGAAGGCAGTGGAGACCAAGTCTCTGGATGCATTCAAGAGAGAGTTAGATAGAGCTCTTATAGATAGCGGGGTCAAGGGATATGGGGAGAGGGCAGGAACGAGGTACTGATTGTATATGATCAGCCATGATCACAGTGAATGGCGGTGCTGGCTAGAAGGGCTGAATGGCCTACTCCTGCACCTACTGTCTATTGTCTATTGTCTATTATTATAGCCCACTAAGAGAAATTGAAAGTCGATACCCCTGGGCATGGCACACAGAGTCTTTCAAATATTTGGGCATCATTATGCCAAAAGATTTGGGAAAATTATCAGAATGTAATTATCAGCCTTTATATAAAAAAAATTAAGGAAGATGTGGCAAGATGGAGCCTGATTCCTTTTTTCAGTCTCAGTTCAAGGATTGAGTCTATTAAAATGAATATACTGCCCAGACTGTTATATCTCTTTCAGACCCTACCAATAGAGATTAATCAAAATCAATTCAATGAATGGAACAAGATGCTATCAAGGTATATTTGGCAGGGTAAAAGGCCTAGAGTTCATCTCAAAACTTTGCAATTAGCAAAGGAAAAGGTGGGATGGGGCTTGCCTTCTCTTAGAGATTATTATTTTGCAGCACAGTTGAGAGCTGTGATATGTTGGTGCAACCCATCTTATGACGCTCAATGGAAAAACATTTGGGAGCGGGTACTTCCCATCCCCATACAAGCAATTTTGGCTGATAACAGCCTGCAAAGGTACATAAATACTATTGATAACCCATGGGTGAAATTGACTCTTAAAATATGGAAAACTGCTATAAAAGAATATAATCTAGTGGGAGATATTGCAATTCTTAAATGGTGTGCATATGACTCTTATTTTACACCAAATAAATTGGATGCTAGATTTAAGGACTGGACAGCTAAAGGAATAACAGTTCTTTGCAACATAATGAAAGAAGGAACACTGTTCAGTTTTGAAATGCTTAAAGAGAAACACTTATTAGAAAAACAAGATTTTTATCAGAATTTACAGATGTGACAATATGTTAATAAGATGCTTAAAATGTAACCAGGGCAAATACATGCTTGATAGAGCTCTTTAGAAAAGCATATAATTCGGATAATGGTAGTAGAATCATTTCAAGCATGTATAAGGGGTTGTCAAATCTTAAAACACATTCGACTTCATACATTAAAACAAAATGGGAGAAGGAAGGAGGGATAATTATATCTGAGGAAGAATGGACAACAATATGGAGATATTAATGGAAGTGTACCAATTCACAGAAATGGAGGGAGCTTGGATGGAAAAACTTGATAAGATATTTTATTACACCCTCTCAGAAATCCCATTATGATGGTAACCTCCCTGTTTGCTGGAGAAATTGTGGAAATCAAAATGCAAATCATTATCATATTTTTTGGGACTGCCCTGTTATCAAAAACTATTGGAGGGGGATACACAATGCCCTACAAGACATCTTTAAATGTGAAATACCCTTGGAGAGTAAGACCATATATTTTGGATATATACCTCAAGAATGGTTGAAAGGAGATAAATAGTTAATGAATATACTGTTGGTGGCTGGTAAAAAGACTCTAACTAGGAAATGGTTATCACAGGAGCCCAACTTTAAATACATGGATGGAAATTACAATGGACATTTACAAAATGGAGAAGGTAACAGCATCTGTTAATCATAAGCTGGAACAATTTGATTCATACTGGGAAAAATGGTTTAACTACATAATGCCTCATAGGCCTGATTTTATTCTCACAAATCAATGAATCTGTTGTAAAAAAAAAAGATCACTCCCTACTTATACATAGTTCTTTCCTTTTGCTTGTTTTTTCTTTCCACTCTTTTCTATAAGGGTATACCCCAGATAAATACTTTGTGGAGATTTGTGATATATATGATTATATGATATATATGTACAATGTCTGAAATACATCTTATGGAAATGTTTGTTTGATGAACTTCAATAAAAAAATAAATTACAAAAAAAAAAGAAATTCTGAGATTTATGGATTGGACTGCGATTCATATTGGCCTCTTTCAATTCGGTGTTTTATTTCGTGTTCTCGCCCATTCTTTCTTGTTGCCGACTGGTGGGCTGGGGGTTTGGGGTTTGATGATCTTGTTGTTTCTCCATGTGGGTGATTTGTTAGTTTTTGTGCGAGGAGGGGCTGGGAGGGGTTCTGGGGTTTCTGAGTTTCAGTTACTATACAGACATCCACAGCATAGTAAATTTTAAATTGTCCCATTCAGGCCTAAAGATTTAATCATTGTGGAGGCTTTCTTACTCTTGAGGGATAACGTCTTTCCTATTAAGGGGGATAGCTTTGCTTGGCAAGTGAGACTAGTGGCTGTGAAACAATGTCAGGTTCTTGGGCCTCCTCCCTGGTGGTTGTAGGAGCTGACTCTGAGACTGCAGGAAGTGGTTCTGACAGCTCTGGGAACCTTTCTTCTTTCTGGTCCAAGATGCTCTTGGCATCTGCTAGACGTGTTGGCATCCTGCACAGTGCATGGGAAGCTGCTCGACTTGCTGATCTATCCCAGGCCACCAGACAAAGCTTCGAGCTAACCCTTTCATTTTAACCATGCCTAGATGGCCAGCACGTAGCTCCTCCAACACCAGCTCTCAGCTTGGATGGTACAACGGATCTCAATCCCCACAGAAGGCAACTCACATCAAGGGCAAGTTCATCCAGGCGCTGGTAAAAATGGGAAACTGGAGTTTGTGCTGCACATTCCAGCCATTTTGGGTTGCCTGAGAGAGTGTGGGGTCTTTTCTGGTTTCCCTTTGGATCATCTCTGCCGTAACAGGGAGACTTTCAATTTACATCAGGGAGAATTCGTCAAGAAGAGTGTCTTTTCTCATACCTTTTACAGGTACAGTACTTACTTTTCCAAAGGTAAATGGGACAATTCATCAGCATTTTCATGATTAATCATCAACTTAAATTCGATCTTGTAATTGTGTCCTCCAACAGAGTCCATCTCAACACTTGTGCGGCTGCTGTTAGTGGAACACTCTTCTGAGGACTGAAAATGGACACCAGTTATTGATGATCATCTCTCTCCCATAAACCCCAAACCAGACTCAATGCCTCTCTGTCAATCTGTGCGTAAGTTT
This sequence comes from Hemitrygon akajei, assembly GCF_048418815.1. Lineage (NCBI taxonomy): Eukaryota > Metazoa > Chordata > Chondrichthyes > Myliobatiformes > Dasyatidae > Hemitrygon > Hemitrygon akajei. The sequence goes on from NC_133132.1 coordinate 98,679,476, forward strand.
TCTCTGCAGCGGTAAGGGAACATGATACAGTGCCTGTGGGGCATTCACTTCCATCACACGTAACATGTGGCATGACTACACCCATACCAAGAGGCGAGGAATCGCAGACAAGTTTCACTGGACGATGATGTGGATCATAATGTGTGAGTACAGTGTCTGTCATCACCATTTCTTTTACCTTTTGGAAAGACACCTCACAGTGTTTTGTCCATTGCCATTGCTTCCCAATTTGCAGGAATGAGTTCAAGGGGTGGAGCACAGTGGCCAGGTTTGGCAGGAACCTGTTATAGTGACTGACAAATCCTGTAAAAGACTGCAACTGTGATACATCCTTTGGCCCAGGGGCATCCAGCACTGCTTGGATTTTCTCAGCACACTTGTCTGTGGTGATGGTTGGTTTACAGATTTCACAATTGCTGAATGATGCACTGAGCCCATAATCTTCTAAATCTTTTCAGCACCGTTCTGAGAGTTCAGAGATGTTCCTTGTCATCCTCAGCGGTAACAACGATGTCGTCCAGGCCTGGACCGCCTTGTAGTGCCTAGCCATGGCTTTTTACCAGAGTGCAGGTGCAGATGCTACTCCAAAGATAAGGCTATTATAGCAATAAAGCCCTTTGTGAGTGCTTTTTTATTGGTTGTCAGGGCATATTCTGGAGTTAGGATATATAGCAAATATTAATTTGAGATTGAGGGAGTGCAGCTTCCTGTAGATTTTTTGGGTGTGCCCAAACGATGAACGTACTATCTGGGAATAGACAGACTGAGTAAGGCTCAGGAAAAGGAGGAATAACACAGACAAGGTCAGGAACAGCAAACGTGTTTCCTGCAAAGCAGCTAACATGGCCCACAGAGAGACAGCAGCCCCAAGCAGGGAGGGGAGACAGGGCGATGTGTGAGAATCATGTCAGGAGACCCCCAAGGGGAGGGGCCAAGCACAGCCAGGAGCTGTTAGAAGCAGGGGAGCTACCTGAGGAGGTAGCAGTGATTAAAGCAAGGGCTCACCAGGAAGGAACAGAAAGGGAACGAGTGGGCAGACATCAGTGTGAGGAGGGCAGAGGAAGAACAAGAAACAACAGAAATTACAAGTGTACAGGAAGACACTACAACTGGCAATTTAGTAAATGGAGACGTGAAGGACCACTGTAACCAGGGTAACACATTAAGGGATCGAGCAAAGCAGCAGCAACATATTGTGTATCAGAGTCAGAGGGAGAGAAGATAGTCTGCCCACAGCCAGGTGACTAAGTCATGGTAAGAGAGCTGGTTGAAAGGACAGGTTTCACGCCCAGGTGGATAGAGCCATAGGTGGTGCTCTGGATGTCTGACACCTGTATTTGTGTGTAGTCCTGGCAAGGCAGCCACTGGAAACACTGGACTCAGGCTAAACCATATGACTGACCTTCTTGTACCCTCAGAGACAGAGCAAGAGATCAAGTGTACCCATAACAGTGTCATTGCAGGAACCAAGTGCTGAACACCAGTCGACTGCATCAGTTCTGACCACACCCGACAGAAGCTGATCCAAAACAAATGCAAATGGAGAAGACACAGAGAAAGCGTGACAGGAAGCTGTGAACATGTTAAAGTATAACAGTAACTCTGCTCTGGAATGAAGGCTGATTGCGGAACGTAGGTGACTGGTTGTATAGCTCAAAGTAGAAAAACTGATGGAGAAATTAGATGGGAACGGACAGCAGAGACATCAGGTTCCACAACTTTGATGGCATGGCAACCGAGAAAGAAAAAATACACATTGAAGACAGTCACCCCAGCCTGGATGGGGAGTGAGTACAGATGAGACGGGCCCTTTCAGTGGTTGAGCCAGTGAACAAACGGACAGTCCAGAAGGAGGTGCCACCGGGGTGAGGTTCTTGCAGTCATTCAAATAGAGACCATCCCAACCCCTCCTGTGTGGTAGACCTGTCTGGACATGCCCCTCTGCTGACCGTGGTACACTACGTATACCTGTCTGGACACACCCCTCTGCTGATTGTGGTACACTACGTATACCTGTCTGGACACGCCCCTCTGCTGACTGTGGTAGACTACGTATACCTGTCTGGACACGCCCTTCTGCTGACTGTGGTACACTACGTATACCTGTCTGGACACACCCCTCTGCTGATTGTGGTACACTACGTATACCTGTCTGGACACGCCCCTCTGCTGACTGTGGTAGACTACGTATACCTGTCTGGACACACCCCTCTGCTGATTGTGGTACACTACGTATACCTGTCTGGACACGCCCCTCTGCTGACCGTGGTACACTACGTATACCTGTCTGGACACACCCCTCTGCTGACCGTGGTACACTACGTATACCTGTCTGGACACACCCCTCTGCTGATTGTGGTACACTACGTATACCTGTCTGGACACACCCTTCTGCTGACTGTGGTACACTACGTATACCTGTCTGGACACGCCCCTCTGCTGACTGTGGTACACTACGTATACCTGTCTGGACACGCCCCTCTGCTGACTGTGGTAGACTACGTATACCTGTCTGGACACACCCCTCTGCTGACTGTGGTAGACTACGTATACCTGTCTGGACACGCCCCTCTGCTGACTGTGGTACACTACGTATACCTGTCTGGACACGCCCCTCTGCTGACTGTGGTAGACTACGTATACCTGTCTGGACACACCCCTCTGCTGACTGTGGTAGACTACGTATACCTGTCTGGACACACCCCTCTGCTGACTGTGGTAGACTACGTATACCTGTCTGGACACACCCCTCTGCTGACTGTGGTACACTACGTATACCTGTCTGGACACACCCCTCTGCTGACTGTGGTACACTACGTATACCTGTCTGGACACGCCCCTCTGCTGACTGTGGTAGACTACGTATACCTGTCTGGACACACCCTTCTGCTGACTGTGGTACACTACGTATACCTGTCTGGACACACCCCTCTGCTGATTGTGGTACACTACGTATACCTGTCTGGACACGCCCCTCTGCTGACCGTGGTACACTACGTATACCTGTCTGGACACGCCCCTCTGCTGACTGTGGTAGACTACGTATACCTGTCTGGACACGCCCCTCTGCTGACCGTGGTACACTACGTATACCTGTCTGGACACGCCCCTCTGCTGACTGTGGTACACTACGTATACCTGTCTGGACACGCCCCTCTGCTGATTGTGGTACACTACGTATACCTGTCTGGACACGCCCCTCTGCTGACTGTGGTAGACTACGTATACCTGTCTGGACACGCCCCTCTGCTGACTGTGGTAGACTACGTATACCTGTCTGGACACGCCCCTCTGCTGACTGTGGTACACTACGTATACCTGTCTGGACACACCCCTCTGCTGACCGTGGTACACTACGTATACCTGTCTGGACACACCCCTCTGCTGACCGTGGTACACTACGTATACCTGTCTGGACACGCCCCTCTGCTGACTGTGGTAGACTACGTATACCTGTCTGGACACGCCCCTCTGCTGACTGTGGTACACTACGTATACCTGTCTGGACACACCCCTCTGCTGACCATGGTACACTACGTATACCTGTCTGGACACACCCCTCTGCTGATTGTGGTACACTACGTATACCTGTCTGGACACGCCCCTCTGCTGATTGTGGTACACTACGTATACCTGTCTGGACACACCCCTCTGCTGACTGTGGTACACTACGTATACCTGTCTGGACACGCCCCTCTGCTGATTGTGGTACACTACGTATACCTGTCTGGACACACCCCTCTGCTGACCATGGTACACTACGTATACCTGTCTGGACACACCCCTCTGCTGATTGTGGTACACTACGTATACCTGTCTGGACACGCCCCTCTGCTGACTGTGGTAGACTACGTATACCTGTCTGGACACGCCCCTCTGCTGATTGTGGTACACTACGTATACCTGTCTGGACACACCCCTCTGCTGACTGTGGTACACTACGTATACCTGTCTGGACACACCCCTCTGCTGATTGTGGTACACTACGTATACCTGTCTGGACACGCCCCTCTGCTGACTGTGGTAGACTACGTATACCTGTCTGGACACGCCCCTCTGCTGACTGTGGTAGACTACGTATACCTGTCTGGACACGCCCCTCTGCTGACTGTGGTACACTACATATACCTGTCTGGACACGGCCCCCCTCGCTGACTGCTCCTGTGGCTCCTCCCACAGACCCCTGTATAAAGGCGATTGGGGGCACTGCTCCTCCCTCAGTCTCCAAGATGTCGTGGTCCCTTTTTCTGCTAATAAAAGCCTATCGTTCGCCTCCCGTCTCCGAGAGTTATTGATGGTGCATCATCCTGTACATCGATGAGCGGGCCTGAGAGCCTGATAGTTACCTTGCTGGTGCCCCTGACCAGAGAGTAACCATTGATAGGCATTGCAAAGTTTGCTTTCAGTTGAATCTATTACAGAGGAAGTGGCATGCTAATTGTGAATGGATGTCCAATCAAGTTGTAGTTGTCTCAGCCAATCATGTCCAAACAATGCTGGCCCTCCTGTTATTATCACATATTAGTCCATTGTTGCTTGTTGTATTTTACTGTTACAAAAGTCATCCTCACAGGAGTTATCTTTTCTCCAGCATAGATGGATATGCACAGGCTTCCACTCAGCATGTTTGAAATGCCATTCAAACTCATTTTGTGGAATGATTGAAACAACCGAGAAAGTGTCCAATTTCATTTTAATTAATTTGCCATTCACTTCTGGTTTAAGTTATATTGCTTGTCTCTTTATTAGTTTTCACCTTATGAATCTCAAGGCTACTCACTCCTGTGTCACTTACATCGTTATCAGATCTTTCAACAGCAACAGATTAGTACTCTTTTTGAAACTGCAACCTGACTTTTCATGTTTTTCTCTTTCCTGTGCAATCCATTTACTCCTGTCTGCCCAACACACCCTCTGTATGCGTCTTACTTTGTTGCATTTTCTGCAAGTGTCACCTTTAAATCTACATTGGACTGGTGCTCACTTTCATTCCTAATTGCATCTCTCTCTGCAGCTTTCACTGAGACAATGATTTCAACTGCCGTTTTGAATGCAAGTGTGCTTCAGTTAGGAGCCATTTATGAATGCTTTCTTGTAAGATTCCATAGGATCATTCAGTGTATTATTAAGCCCATCAATGAACTGACAATGCTCAGACAATCTGCTCAATTCAGCCACATAAGCTGAAATCAACTCCCCTTCCTTTTGATTCCACTTATGAAACCTAAAGCAGTCTGCAATCAACAAAGGCTTTGGTTCTAGATGATCCTGCATTACTTTTCAATATCAGCAAAGCTTATTTTGGCTGGTTTTGGTTGGAACAGTCAAACTTCTAAGCAAACTGTATGCCTTTAAAAACAATTCACTCAGGAAAACTGGCACATTGAAAACAAGAAACTGGTTTCTCATTGGATATTTTACTTGCTTCAAAACACTGCTCAATTGGCTCAGTACACATGAGCCAGTTACCCTTTGAGCAATGAGTCTATCTTTCTGATGTAGCCAGTTATTTCTGCTTTTTCTTTATTATCATTTATCACCTGGTACTCACTGTTTACGGTATGAATCCCTGAATTCGTCCATTTCTTGCCTTTTTTAAAACTCAAATATTTTATCCTCTTGCCAAAAAAGCATGCTGCACTTCTTTTTAAACTGCAAGAAAATTAATCTCGGAGTTGTATATGGTGACATATAGTACTGACTTTGATAATAAATTTACTTTCAACTTTGATCTTTTTAATTCGAATGTCTTGCTGCACTTCAATGAGTAGGTAGTTGTTTCGGGTTTGTTTTAAATTTACCTCTTCACCACTGTTATGTTTTGTAACTCCAGACCATTAAACTCATCGAAAGGAAAAGACGGGAGTCCTAAATGTGAGTCTAACTCTGTGTTTACTCTAAGCGAGGTATGCACGTTTAACGTGGTATCATCATGATTTATGCAATTCACTTATTTTTACATGTAACCCCCAATGAATTATTTAAACAAACACGAATGCTTAATCAAACAATAAATTAACAATATTACTCAAATACAACTGAAATACTAAATACACAGCACCCCGACGTCTCCTGTTCTCTCATTTTCCCACTGTCTCTCATATTCTCAGAATAACATCCGCCTTCTCTCTCTTATTTCACTGTTGCCATGATTTCCCCCTCACTCCCACTGCCCCCAATCTGCCGATGCCAGTGTGTCAGCCGTAATCAGCAAGACTGAGGAAGGAAACAATCGTTCAGACGTGCAGAATGGCTCTTTGTTTAGCCACCCACGTGACTCAGAATATATATTTTTGATGAAAAGCTGACTGATTGCTGTTGTGAATTGTGGCAGTTAGAATTGTACAGCAGGGAATCAGGCCGTTCAGCCCAACTGCTCCATGCCAACCAATGGGTACCCTCCCAAATTAACCTCATCGCCCAGCACTTTGGGCCGCAGCCCTCAATGCCTAGTGATGTATTCATTAATTGATTTAGAGATACAGGCCCTTATGGCCCACGAGATATGGCTGATTTATTATCCCTCTCAACTCCATTCTTCTGTCATGCTTATATAATCTTTGGCACCCTGACTAATCTAGAACCTATCAATCTCTGCTTTGAATATACCCAATGACTTGGCCTCCACAACCATCTGTGACAATGAATTCCACGGATTTACCACCCTCTGGCTCAAGAAATCCTCCTCCTTTCTGTTCTAAAGGGATGTCCTTGATTTCTGAGGCTCTGCCCTGGTCCTAGACTCCCCGCTCTTGGAAACAACCTCTCCACGTCCACTCTATCTAGGCCTTTCAATGTTCGCTAGGTTTCACTGAGATTCATGAGACCATAAGAGAAGTAGGCCATTCAGCCCATCGAGTTTGCTCTGCCATTCAATCACAGACTGATCTAATTCTTCCAGTCATCCCCACGCCCCTGCTTTCACCCCATACCCTTTGTTGCCCTGGCTAATCAAGAACCTATCTATCTCTGCCTTAAATGCACCCAGTGACTTGCCCTACCCAGCAGCTCATGGCAACAAATTCCACAGATTTACCACCCTCTGACTAAAGTAATTTCACCGTACCACTGTTCTAAATGGACGTCCTTCAATCCTGAAGTTATGCGCTCTTGTTCTAGACTGCCCTACCATGGGAAATAACTTTGCCATATCTAATCTGTTCAGGCCTCTTAACATTCGGAATGTTTCTATGAGATCCCCTCTCATTCTCCTGAACTCCAGGGAATACAGCCCAAGAGCTGCCAGACGTTCCTCATACAGTAACCCTTTCATTCCTGGAATCATTCTTGTGAATCTTCTCTGAACCCTCTCCAATGTCAGTATATCCTTTTTAAAATAAGGAGCCTAAAACTGCGCACAGTACTCCCAAGTGTGATCTCACGAGTGCCTTATAGAGCCTCAACATCACATCCCTGCTCCTATATTCCATACCCCTAGAAATGAATGCCAATATTGCATTTGCCTTCTTCACCTGACTCTGGACTCTGACTCTTCTAAACTCCAGCAAGTACAGGTGCAGAGCCATCAAACACCCCTCGTATGTTCAACCGTTCATTCTCATGAACCTCCTCCAATGCTAGCTCATTCTATCTTAGGGAATTAAACAGTTGATGTTTCACGCCAAGCATCTTCATCAGGGTTTCATCGCACTCATCAAATCCTGATGAAGGGTCTTGGCCCGAAATGTTGACTGTTTTTTCCCCTCCACCTGACCTAATGAGTTCCTCCAGCACTTTGTGTGCGTTACTCAATACCTCCAGCATTTGTAGAATCTCTTGTGTCTTCAGCCGTTCTCTCGGACAGCACAGTCCAGACACTTACCACTCTCCAGGTAAATAAGATCACCTCACAATCTCTCAGAATCTCTTCTCCCTTACCCTAAACCTATATCCTCTAGGTTTTTGAGTCTGATATGGGGAAGTTTCCTGCTGTCTAGACTATGGATACCTCTCAATAGGTCAATGGCAGATACAATCTAAATGGCTCTTCACACGGCCTTAGACCACCTGAACAACACAAACACCTACGCCAGGATGCTGTTCATCGACTATAGCTCAGCATTTAATACCATCATTCCCACAATCCTGATTGAGAAGTTACAGAACCTGGGCCTCTGTACCTCCCTCTGCAGTTGGACCCTCGACTTCCTAACCAGAAGACCCCAATCTGTGTGGATTGGTGATAACATATCCTCCTCGCTGGCACAGCTCAGGGGTGTGTGCTTGGCCCACTGCTCTACTCTCTCTCTCTCTCTCTCTATATATATATATATATATGACTGTGTGGTCAGGCATAGCTCAAATACCATCTATAAATTTGCTGACAATACAACCATTGTTGGTAGAATCTCAGGTGGTGACCAGAGGGCGTACAGGAGTGAGATATGCCAACTAGTGGAGAGGTGTTGCAGCAACAACCTGGCACTCAATGTCAGTAAGACAAAAGAGCTGATGTGGACTTCAGAAAGGGTAAGATGAGGGAACATGAACCAATCCTCATAGAGGGATCAGAAGTGGAGAGAGTGAACAATTTCAAGTTCCCGGGTGTCAAGATCTCTGAGGACCTAACCTGGTCCCAACATATTGATGCAGTTATAAAGAAGGCAAGACAGCAACTATACTTCATTAGGAGTTTGAAGAGATTTGGTATGTCAACAAATACACTCAAAAACTTCTATAGATGTACCGTGGAGAGCATTCTGATAGGCTGCATCACTGTCTGGTATGGGGGTGGGGGCTACTGCACAGGACTGAAAGAAGCTGCAGAAGGTTGTAAATCTAGTCAGCTCCACCTTGGGCACTATCCTACAAAGTACCCAGGACATCTTCAAGGAGCAGTGACTCAGAAAGGCAGTGTCCATTGTTAAGGACCTCCAGCACCCAGGGCATGCCCTTTTCTCACTGTTACCATCAGGTAGGAGGTACAGAAGCCTGAAGGTACACACTCAGCGATTCAGGAACAGCTTCTTACCCTCTGCCATCAGATTCCTAAATGGACATTGAACCCATGAACACTATCTCACTTTTTTACATATATTCTGTTTTTGCATGATTTTTAATCTATTCAATATATGTATACTGTATAAAGTATACTGAATAATATTTACTTATTATTTTTTTCCTTCTTTTTCTACATTGCACTGCTGTTGCTAAATTAATAAATCTCACGGCACATGCTGGTGATAATTCTGATTGTTGGTTAGTGTATGTTCGTGGTCTTCTGCAGCTGCAAGGTTCAATATTTGTTCACTTCAAGGTTTGATATGTTGTGCATTCAGAGATGCTCTCGGCACACCACTGTTGTATTGTGTGGTTACTTGAGTCACTGTCACCATCCTGTCAGCTTGAACCAGTCTGGTCATTCTCCTGTGGTCTCTCTCATTAACAAGGTGTTTTCACCCACAGAACTGCAACCCACTGGATTTTTTTTTGCTTTTTTGCACCATTCTCTGTAAATTCTAGAGACTGTTGTATGTGAAAACCCCAGGAAATCAGCAGAAATTAGAGATACTCAAACCACCCCATCTGGCACCAACAATCATTCCATAGTCAAAGCCATTTCTGCCAAAATCTGATGTTTGGTTTGAAAAATAACTGAATGTTCTGACCATGTCAGCGTATTTTTATGCATTGAGTTGCTGCCACATGATTGGCTGACTAGATATTTGCACTGACAAGCAGGTGTATTGGTGTGCCTAATAAGTGGCCATCGAGTGCATGTCCTCTAGTTTTAGCTGTCTCCAATCTGGGGAAATCTCCTGCTGTCTAGACTATAGATACCTCTGACAGTTTTATGTTTCTCAGTCATATTGCTTCTTAACCTCCTCTGCTCCAGGGAGAACAGATCCAGATTCTCCCCTCTCCCCTCTCTGCCCCAGAATAAGGTGAAGGCTGGAAGCAACACTCAAAGTTTATATTTCAAAGTAAAGTTCTAAATAAATTATCAAAGTGCATATACATTACCATATACTTCCCTGAGATTTATTTCCTTGCAGATATTCACAGTGAGACCAAAGAAACACAATAAAATAGAGTCATAGACTCATAAAAAAGTACAGCATTGAAACAGGCCCTTTGGTCCATCTAGTCTATGCTGAACCTTTAAACTGCCTACTCCCATCGACCGGCATCAGGACCACAGTCCTCCATATCCCTACCATCCATGTGCCTATCCAAACTTCTCTTGAACGTTGAAATCGAGCTTGCATGCTCCACTTGTTCTGGCAGCTCATTCCATACTCTCACGAGCCTCTATGTGAAGAAGTTTTCGCTCGTGTTCCCCTTAAATTTTTCACCTTTCACCCTTAACCCATGACCTCAAGTTGTAGTCCCAGCCAAGCTCAGTGGAAAATTCCTGCTTGCATTTGCCCTGTCTATACCCTTCATAATTTTGTATGCCTCTATCAAATCTCCTCTCAATCTTCTATGTTCCAAGGAATAAAGTCCTAACCTATTCAGTCTTTCCTTATAACTCAGGTCTTTCAGTTCCCAGACCCAGCAACATCCTTGTAAATTTTCTCTGTAGTCTTTCAAACTTCCTTTATGCCCCTGTCTATCTGTGACTCCACCTTTAATAAATTATGAACCCAGTATTCCAGGTTCCCTTTGTTCTACAGCACTCCTCAGTTCCCTACGGTTCACTGTGTAAGATCCTACTGGTGCAACATCTCACACTTGTCTGCATTAAATTCCATCTGCTATTTTCAGCCCATTTTCCCGGCTGGCCCAGATCCCACTGTAAACTCTGATAGTCTTCCTTGTTCTCCACTACACCCCCCACTCTTGGTGTCAGCGGAAAAAACCTGCAGATCCAGTTAACCACATTATCATCCAGACAAACAATAACGGACCCAGCACCATTCCCTGCAGCACGGGCTTACAGTCAGAGAGGCAACCATCTACTACCACTCTCTGGCTTCTCTCACAAAGCCAATGGTTAATCCAATTACCACCTCATCTTGAAATCTGGGCAACTGAACCTTCTTGACCAACCTCCCATGCGGGACCTTGTCAGAGGCCTTGCTAAAGTCCATGTCGACAACATCCACTACCTTGCCTTCATCATCTTAGCTGTTAACCTCCTTGCAGAACTGTATAAGATTGGTTAGACGTGAACTACTAAAGCCATGCGGACTAACGCTGATCAGTACATGTCTAAACAAATACTCATCTATACAGTCCTTAGAATACTTCCAAATAACTTTTCCACTGCTGATGTCAGGCTCACCGGCTTATAATTTCCTGGTTTATTTTTAGAGCCTTTCTTAAACACTGGAACAACACTGGCTATCCTCCAATCCTCCGGAACCTCACCTGTCACTAAGGATGATTTAAATATCTCTGTTGGGGCCCCAGTACCTTCTGCACTTCCCTTGCACAGGGTTTGAGGTAACACCTGGGGATTTATCCACCCTAATTTGCCTCAAGACAGCAAACACCTCCTCCTTTGTTTTCTGTATAGGGTCCATGAAGTGTTGCTGCTTTTCCTCACTTCTGTAGAGTGCACACAAGCAAAGACGGTCAAACAACCAATGTGAAAAACACTACCAGTTACAAATACAAAAAAGAAAAAGTAACTAACTAAATCAAAATATAAATATTGAGAACATGACTTGTAGAGTCCTTGAAAGTGAGTCTATAGGTTGTGGAATCAGTTCAGAGTGGAGTTGAGTGAACTGGTTCAGGAGCCTGATGGCTGAGGAGTAATTACTGCTCCTGAACCCGGTGGTGTGGGATCTAAGGCTCCTGCCCTTCCCTCCCGATGGCAGCAAGAAGACAGCATGGCCTGGAATGCCGGGGTCCTTGATGAGGGATGCTGCTTTCCTGCGACAATGCTCCTTGGAGATGAACTCAATGGCTAAATGGACTGTACCCATTACTTTCCACAGGCTTCACTCATGACTGAAAGAAAATGGAGGGAGAGAGCAAGTCAGGAGCATCTCTCCCTGTACTGCGGCGTCTCCGCAGAAACCTCGCAATTTCATAGTCTATGCTTCTGCCTCCCATCAAATCTTCACCAGAAGCTGAACACAAGCCTCCTCCACATGGTGACTCATCATTAGGAACTGTGGGCCTTTCATACCTTGCTGAAAGTGTGGGCGTGATTCCATAATGCTACAACACGATTTCTTCCTCCACATTCCCTACAGTAACCACGGCTCAAACATCAGAGCATTTACCTTGGTGACAGTGACGCTCCACACCAGCCGCTTCCCCTGCTGTCAACATTTCCGAGGCGCAGACAGGTGGATGTGCAGAGGACATTCCCTCTAGACTGGGACGGCTGTTTAAAAACATCCATTTCAGACAGATGATCAGGCACGTCAGTTCCCCCCCACCCCCGCCACCAAGTTTACAGACTCTTTAGAGAACTTCTTCCTCAAGGGGCAGTGGAGGTGCTGTCTCAATACATTGAAGGCAGAGACAGCTCTGCTGTTGACAGGGAAGAGGTGAAAGGTTACACGCAGCAGTGTGAAGTGCTGGCAAGCTAAATAAGAAACATAATTAGAATCAGGCTTATTATTCCCAGGAGCGTACGAGAATAAGGGGAGATTTGGAAGAGGTATGCAAAATAATTAGAGGTACAGATACGGTTGATGTAAGCAGGCTTTTTCTACTGAGGTTGGATGAGACTAGAACCAAAGGTTATAGGTTAAGGGTGAAAGGTGAAATATTTAAGCAGGACCAGAGGGGGCCTTTCTTCACTCAGTAGGTGGTGGCAGTACGGAACGAATTGCCAGTGGAAGTGGATGAATGTGGATCGATTGCTAACTTTCAGAGAAATTTGGATGTGTATATGGATGGTAGGGGTATGGTGGGCTATGGACTAGGTACGGATTGGTGGGACGAGGCAGAATAACAGTTTCGCACTGACTAGAAGGGCCGAAGGGCCTGTTACTGTGCTGCAGTGCTCTGTGACTCCGTGTCTCACTAACAAATGCGATGAAATTTGTCGTTTTCGTGGCAGCAGTACAGAACAAGATAAGAAGTACTGTAGGTATGATAAAGATAAAATAAATAAATAGAGTAAAAGACGAATAGTAAGGTGGAGTTTGGAGTTTATGGACCGATCATTAACTTGATGACAGAGGGGAACAAGCTGTTCCTAAAACATTGAGTGTGGGTCTTCAGGCCCCTGGCCCTCCTCCTGGATGGTAGCAATGAGAAGAGGGCATGTCCTGGGTGTGGGGTGTTTAATGATGGATGCCAACTTGTAAAGGCACCTCCTTTTGCAGATCATCCACCTTGACTGAGTCTGGACCCTTCTGCTGCTTCTTATGGTCCTATGCATTGGCACCTCAATACCAGGCTGTGATAAACCAGTCAGAATTCTCGATAGATAGATAGATAGATAGATAGATAGATAGATAGATAGATAGATAGATAGATAGATAGATAGATAGATAGATAGATACTTTATTCATCCCCATGGGGAAATTCAACTTTTTTTCCAATGTCCCATACACTTGTTGTAGCAAAACTAATTACATACAATACTTAACTCAGTAAAAAAATATGATATGCATCTAAATCACTATCTCAAAAAGCATAAATAATAGCTTTTAAAAAGTTCTTAAGTCCTGGCGGTTGAATTGTAAAGCCTAATGGCATTGGGGAGTATTGACCTCTTCATCCTGTCTGAGGAGCACTGCATCGATAGTAACCTGACGCTGAAACTGCTTCTCTGTCTCTGGATGGTGCTATGTAGAGGATGTTCAGAGTTTTCCATAATTGACCGTAGCCTACTCAGCGCCCTTCGCTCAGCTACCGATGTTAAATTCTCCAGTACTTTGCCCACGACAGAGCCCGCCTTCCTTACCAGCTTATTAAGACGTGAGGCGTCCCTCTTCTTAATGCTTCCTCCCCAACACGCCACCACAAAGAAGAGGGCGCTCTCCACAACTGACCTATAGAACATCTTCAGCATCTCACTACAGACATTGAATGACACCAACCTTCTAAGGAAGTACAGTCGACTCTGTGCCTTCCTGCACAAGGCATCTGTGTTGGCAGTCCAGTCTAGCTTCTCACCTAACTGTACTCCCAGATACTTGTAGGTCTTAACCTGCTCCACACATTCTCCATTAATGATCACTGGCTCCATATGAGGCCTAGATCTCCTAAAGTCCACCACCATCTCCTTGGTCTTGGTGATATTGAGACGCAGGTAGTTTGAGTTGCACCACATCACAAAGTCCTGTATCAGTTTCCTATACTCCTCCTCCTGTCCATTCCTGACACACCCCACTATGGCCGTGTCATCAGCGAACTTCTGCACATGGCTGGACTCCGAGTTATATTGGAAGTCTGATGTGTACAGGGTGAACAGGACCGGAGAGAGTACGGTTCCCTGCGGCGCTCCTGTGCGGCTGACCACCGTGTCAGACCAACAGTCTCCCAACTGCACATACTGAGGTCTATCTGTCAAGTAGTACACTATTCAATCTACCATGTGAGAGTCTAGTCCCATCTCCGTTAGTTTGTGCCTTAAAATCTTGGGCTGGATGGTGTTAAAGGCACTAGAGAAGTCAAGGAATGTAATCCTCACAGCACAACTGACCCCATCTAGGTGAGAGAGTGATTTGTGCAGCAAATGTTGTGTGTAACACTACAAAACCATTCTATACCCACACTGGGAGTGGGGACGGGTCTGTAACACTACAGGACCATTCTATACACACACTGGGAGTGGGGACGGGTCTGTAACACAACAGGACCATTCTATACCCACACTGGGAGTGGGGACGGGTCTGTAACACTACAAAACCATTCTATACCAACACTGGGAGTGGGGACGGGTCTATAACAGTACAAAACCATTCTATACCCACACTGGGAGTCGGGACGGGTCGGTAACACTACAGGACCATTCTATACCCACACTGGGAGTGGGGACGGGTCTGTAACACTACAAAACCATTCTATACCCACACTGGGAGTGGGGACGGGTCTGTAACACTACAAAACCATTCTATACCCACACTGGGAGTGGGGACGGGTCTGTAACACTACAAAACCATTCTATACCCACACTGGGAGTGGGGACGGGTCTGTAACACTACAGGACCATTGTAAACCCACACTGGGAGTGGGGCGGGTCTGTAACACTACAAAACCATTCTATACCCACACTGGGTGTGGGGACGGGTCTGTAACACTACAGGACAATTCTATACCCACACTGGGAGTGGGGGACGGGTCTGTAACACTACAGGACAATTCTATACCCACACTGGGAGTGGGGACATGTCTGTAACACCACAGGAAAATTCTATACCCACACTGGGTGTGGGGACGGGTCTGTAACACTACAAAACCATTCAATACCCACACTGGGAGTGGGGACGGGTCTGTAACACTACAGGACCATTCTAAACACACACTGGGAGTGGGGGCGGGTCTGTAACACTACAGGACCATTATATACCCACACTGGGAGTGGAGACGGGTCTGTAACACTACAAAAGCATTCTATACCCACACTGGGAGTGGGGATGGGTCTGTAAAACTACAGGACTATTCTAAACCCACACTGGGAGTGGGGCGGGTCTGTAACACTACAAAACCATTCTATACCCACACTGGGAGTGGGGACGGTCTGTAACACTACAGGACCATTCTATACCCACACTGGGAGTGGGGACGGGTCTGTAACACTACAGGACAATTCTATACCCACACTGGGAGTGGGGACATGTCTGTAACACCACAGGACCATTCTATACCCACACTGGGAGTGGGGACGGGTCTGTAACACTACAAAACCATTCTATACCCACACTGGGAGTGGGGACGGGTCTGTAACACTACAGGACCATTCTAAACCCACACTGGGATTGGGGACGGGTCTGTAACACTACAAAACCATTCTAAACCCACACTGGGAGTGGGGACGGGTCTGTAACACTACAGGACCATTTTAAACCCACACTGGGAGTGGGGATGGGTCTGTAACACTACAAAACCATTCTAAACCCACACTGGGAGTGGGGACGGGTCTATAACACTACAGGACCATTCTAAACCCATACGTGGTGTGGGGACGGGTCTGTAACACTATAGGACCATTCTAAACCCACACTGGGAGTGGGGATGGGTCTGTAACACTACAAAACCATTCTAAACCCACACTGGGAGTGGGGACGGGTCTGTAACACTACAGGACCATTCTAAACCCACACTGGGACTGGGGACGGGTCTGTAACACTACAAAACCATTCTATACCCACACTGGGAGTGGAGGCGAGTCTGTAACACTACAAAACCATTCTATACCCACACTGGGAGTGGGGACGGGTCTGTAACACTACAGGACCATTCTAAACCCACACTGGGAGTGGGGATGGGTCTGTAACACTACAAAACCATTCTATACCCACACTGGGAGTGGGGACGGGTCTGTAACACTACAAAACCATTCTATACCCACACTGGGAGTGGGGACGGGATTGTAACACTACAAAACCATTCTATACCCACACTGGGAGTGGGGACGGGTCTGTAACACTACAGGACCATTCTAAACCCACACTGGGACTGGGGACGGGTCAGTAACACTACAGGACCATTCTAAGCCCACACTGGGACTGGGGACGGGTCTGTAACACTACTAAACCATTCTATACCCACACTGGGAGTGGGGATGGGTCTGTAACACTACAAAACCATTCAATACCCACACTGGGAGTGGGGACGGGTCTGTAACACTACAAAACCATTCTATACCCACACTGGGAGTGGGGACGGTCTGTAACACTACAGGAGCATTCTATACCCACACTGGGAGTGGGGACGGGTCTGTAACACTACATGACCATTCTATACTCAGACTGATAGTGGGGACGGGTCTGTAACACTGCAAAATCATTCTATACCCACACTGGGAGTGGGGACGGGTCTGTAACACTACAAAACCATTCTATACCCACCCTGAGAGTGTGGGCGGGTCTGTAACACTACAAAACAATTCTATACCCACACTGGGATTGGGGATGGGTCTGTAACACTACAAAACCATTCTATACCCACACAGGGAGTGGGGACGGGTCTGTAACACTACAGGACCATTCTATACCCACACTGGGAGTGGGGACGGGTCTGTAACACTACAAAACCATTCTATACCCACACTGGGAGTGGGGACGGGTCTGTAACACTACAGGACCATTCTAAACCCACACTGGGAGTGGGGACGGGTCTGTAACACTACAGGACCATTCTATACCCACCCTGAGAGTGTGGGCGGGTTTGTAACACAACAAAACAATTCTATACCCACACTGGGATTGGGGACGGGTCTGTAGCACTACAAAACCATTCTATACCCACACTGGGAGTGGGGACGGGTCTGTAACACTACAGGACCATTCTAAACCCACACTGGGAGTGGGGACGGGTCTGTAACACTACAAAACCATTCTATACCCACACTGGGAGTGGGGACGGGTCTGTAACGCTACAAAACCATTCTATACCCACACTGGGAGTGGGGACGGGTCTGTAACACTACAAAACCATTCTATACCCACATTGGGAGTGGGGACGGGTCTGTAACTCTACAAAACCATTCTATACCCACACTGGGAGTGGGGACGGGTCTGTAACACTACAGGACCATTCTATCTCCACACTGGGAGTGGAGACGGGTCTGTAACACTACAAAAGCATTCTATACACACACTGGGAGTGGGGACGGGTCTGTAACACTACAGGACCACTGTAAACCCACACTGGGAGTGGGGCGGGTCTGTAACACTACAAAACCATTCTATACCCACACTGGGAGTGGGGACACTCTGTAACACTACAGGAGCATTCTATACCCACACTGGGACTGGGGACGGGTCTGTAACACTACAGGACCATTCTAAACCCACACTGGGAGTGGGGCGGGTCTGTAACACTATAGGACCATTCTAAACCCACACTGGGAGTGGGGATGGGTCTGTAACACTACAAAACCATTCTAAACCCACACTGGGAGTGGGGACGGGTCTGTAACACTACAAAACCATTCTAAACCCACACTGGGAGTGGGGACGGGTCTGTAACACTACAGGACCATTCTAAACCCACACTGGGACTGGGGACGGGTCTGTAAAACTACAAAACCATTCTATACCCACACTGGGAGTGGAGGCGAGTCTGTAACACTACAAAACCATTCTATACCCACACTGGGAGTGGGGACGGGTCTGTAACACTACAGGACCATTCTAAACCCACACTGGGAGTGGGGATGGGTCTGTAACACTACAAAACCATTCTATACCCACACTGGGAGTGGGGACGGGTCTGTAACACTACAAAACCATTCTATACCCACACTGGGAGTGGAGACGGGTCTGTAACACTACAGGACCATTCTAAACCCACACTGGGAGTGGGGATGGGTCTGTAACACTACAAAACCATTCTATACCCACACTGGGAGTGGGGACGGGTCTGTAACACTACAAAACCATTCTATACCCACACTGGGAGTGGGGACGGGACTGTAACACTACAAAACCATTCTATACCCACACTGGGAGTGGGGACGGGTCTGTAACACTACAGGACCATTCTAAACCCACACTGGGACTGGGGACGGGTCTGTAACACTACAGGACCATTCTAAGCCCACACTGGGGCTGGGGACGGGTCTGTAACACTACTAAACCATTCTATACCCACACTGGGAGTGGGGATGGGTATGTAACACTACAAAACCATTCTATACCCACACTGGGAGTGGGGACGGTCTGTAACACTACAGGAGCATTCTATACCCACACTGGGAGTGGGGACGGGTCTGTAACACTACATGACCATTCTATACTCAGACTGATAGTGGGGACGGGTCTGTAACACTGCAAAATCATTCTATACCCACACTGGGAGTGGGGACGGGTCTGTAACACTACAAAACCATTCTATACCCACCCTGAGAGTGTGGGCGGGTCTGTAACACTACAAAACAATTCTATACCCACACTGGGATTGGGGATGGGTCTGTAACACTACAAAACCATTCTATACCCACACAGGGAGTGGGGACGGGTCTGTAACACTACAGGACCATTCTATACCCACACTGGGAGTGGGGACAGGTCTGTAACACTACAAAACCATTCTATACCCACACTGGGAGTGGGGACGTGTCTGTAACACTACAGGACCATTCTAAACCCACACTGGCAGTGGGGACGGGTCTGTAACACTACAGGACCATTCTATACCCACCCTGAGAGTGTGGGCGGGTCTGTAACACTACAAAACAATTCTATACCCACACTGGGAGTGGGGACGGGTCTGTAACACTACAAAACCATTCTATACCCACACTGGGAGTGGGGACGGGTCTGTAACACTATAGGACCATTCTAAACCCACACTGGGACTGGGGACGGGTCTGTAACACTACAAAACCATTCTATACCCACACTGGGAGTGGAGGCGGGGTCTGTAACACTACAAAACCATTCTATACCCACACTGGGAGTGGAGGCGGGTCTGTTACACTAGAAAACTATTCTATACCTACACTGGGAGTGGGGATGTGTCTGTAAATCTACAGGACCATTCTATACCCACACTGGGTGTGGGGACGGGTCTGTAACACTACAAAACCATTCTCTTCCCAGACTGATAGTGGGGACGGGTCTGTAACACTACGGGACCATTTATACCCACACTGGGAGTGGGGACGGGTCTGTAACACTACAGGACCATTCTAAACCCACACTGGGACTGGGGACGGGTCTGTAACACAACAAAACCATTCTATACCCACACTGGGAGTGGGGACGGGTCTGTAACACTACAAAACCATTCTATACCCACACTGGGAGTGGGGACGGGTCTGTAACACTACAAAACCATTCTATACCACACTGGGAGTGGGGACGGTCTGTAACACTACATGACCATTCTATACTCAGACTGATAGTGGGGACGGGTCTGTAACACTACAAAACCATTCTCTTCCCAGACTGATAGTGGGGACGGGTCTGTAACACTACGGGACCATTTATACCCACACTGGGAGTGGGGACGGGTCTGTAACACTACAAAACCATTCTAAACCCACACTGGGAGTGGGGACGGGTCTGTAACACTACAGGACCATTCTAAACCCACACTGGGACTGGGGAAGGGTCTGTAACACTACAAAACCATTCTATACCCACACTGGGAGTGGAGGCGGGTCTGTAACACTACAAAACCATCCTATACCCACACTGGGAGTGGGGACGGGTCTGTAACACTACAAAACCATTCTATACCCACACTGGGAGTGGGGACGGGTCTGTAACACTATAGGACCATTCTAAACCCGCACCGGGACTGGGGACGGGTCTGTAACACTACAAAACCATTCTATACCCACACTGGGAGTGGAGGCGGGGTCTGTAACACTACAAAACCATTCTATACCCACACTGGGAGTGGAGGCGGGTCTGTAACACTACAAAACCATTCTATACCCACACTGGGAGTGGGGACGGGGTCTGTAACACTACAAAACCATTCTATACCCACACTGGGAGTGGAGGCGGGTCTGTAACACTACAAAACCATTCTATACCCACACTGGGAGTGGGGACGGGTCTGTAACACTACAAAACCATTCCCTTCCCAGACTGATAGTGGGGACAGGTCTGTAACACTACGGGACCATTTATACACACACTGGGAGTGGGGACGGGTCTGTAACACTACAAAACCATTCTAAACCCACACCGGGAGTGGGGACGGGTCTGTAACACTACAGGACCATTCTAAACCCACACTGGGACTGGGGAAGGGTCTGTAACACTACAAAACCATTCTATACCCACATTGGGAGTGGAGGCGGGTCTGTAACACTACAAAACCATTCTATACCCACACTGGGAGTTGGGACGGGTCTGTAACACTACAGGACCATTCTAAACCCACACTGGGAGTGGGGATGGGTCTGTAACACTACAAAACCATTCTATACCCACACTGGGAGTGGGGACGGGTCTGTAACACTACAAAAACATTCTATACCCACACTGGGAGTGGGGACGGGTCTGTAACACTACAGGACCATTCTAAACCCACACTGGGAGTGGGGGCGGGCCTGTAACACTACAGGACCATTCTATACCCACACTGGGAGTGGAGACGGGTCTGTAACACTACAAAAGCATTCTATACACACACTGGGAGTGGGGACGGGTCTGTAACACTACAGGACCATTCTAAACCCACACTGGGAGTGGGGCGGGTCTGTAACACTACAAAACCATTCTATACCCACACTGGGAGTGGGGATGGGTCTGTAACACTACAAAACCATTCTATACCCACACTGGGAGTGGGGACGGCTCTGTAACACTACAAAACCATTCTCTTCCCAGACTGATAGTGGGGACGGGTCTGTAACACTACGGGACCATTTATACCCACACTGGGAGTGGAGACGGGTCTGTAACACTACAGGACCATTCTAAACCCACACTGGGACTGGGGACGGGTCTGTAACACAACAAAACCATTCTATACCCACACTGGGAGTGGGGACGGGTCTGTAACACTACAAAACCATTCTATACCCACACTGGGAGTGGGGACGGGTCTGTAACACTACAAAACCATTCTATACCACACTGGGAGTGGGGACGGTCTGTAACACTACATGACCATTCTATACTCAGACTGATAGTGGGGACGGGTCTGTAACACTACAAAACCATTCTCTTCCCAGACTGATAGTGGGGACGGGTCTGTAACACTACGGGACCATTTATACCCACACTGGGAGTGGGGACGGGTCTGTAACACTACAAAACCATTCTAAACCCACACTGGGAGTGGGGACGGGTCTGTAACACTACAGGACCATTCTAAACCCACACTGGGACTGGGGAAGGGTCTGTAACACTACAAAACCATTCTATACCCACACTGGGAGTGGAGGCGGGTCTGTAACACTACAAAACCATCCTATACCCACACTGGGAGTGGGGACGGGTCTGTAACACTACAAAACCATTCTATACCCACACTGGGAGTGGGGACGGGTCTGTAACACTATAGGACCATTCTAAACCCGCACCGGGACTGGGGACGGGTCTGTAACACTACAAAACCATTCTATACCCACACTGGGAGTGGAGGCGGGGTCTGTAACACTACAAAACCATTCTATACCCACACTGGGAGTGGAGGCGGGTCTGTAACACTACAAAACCATTCTATACCCACACTGGGAGTGGGGACGGGGTCTGTAACACTACAAAACCATTCTATACCCACACTGGGAGTGGAGGCGGGTCTGTAACACAACAAAACCATTCTATACCCACACTGGGAGTGGGGACGGGTCTGTAACAATATAGGACCATTCTAGACGCACACTGGGACTGGGGACGGGTCTGTAACACTACAAAACCATTCTATACCCACACTGGGAGTGGGGACGGGTCTGTAACACTACAAAACCATTCCCTTCCCAGACTGATAGTGGGGTCAGGTCTGTAACACTACGGGACCATTTATACACACACTGGGAGTGGGGACGGGTCTGTAACACTACAAAACCATTCTAAACCCACACTGGGAGTGGGGACGGGTCTGTAACACTACAGGACCATTCTAAACCCACACTGGGACTGGGGAAGGGTCTGTAACACTACAAAACCATTCTATACCCACATTGGGAGTGGAGGCGGGTCTGTAACACTACAAAACCATTCTATACCCACACTGGGAGTTGGGACGGGTCTGTAACACTACAGGACCATTCTAAACCCACACTGGGAGTGGGGATGGGTCTGTAACACTACAAAACCATTCTATACCCACACTGGGAGTGGGGACGGGTCTGTAACACTACAAAAACATTCTATACCCACACTGGGAGTGGGGACGGGTCTGTAACACTACAGGACCATTCTAAACCCACACTGGGAGTGGGGGCGGGCCTGTAACACTACAGGACCATTCTATACCCACACTGGGAGTGGAGACGGGTCTGTAACACTACAAAAGCATTCTATACACACACTGGGAGTGGGGACGGGTCTGTAACACTACAGGACCATTCTAAACCCACACTGGGAGTGGGGCGGGTCTGTAACACTACAAAACCATTCTATACCCACACTGGGAGTGGGGACAGTCTGTAACACTACAGGAGCATTCTATACCCACACTGGGAGTGGGGACGTGTCTGTAACACTACAGGACCATTCTATACCCACACTGGGAGTGGGGACGGGTCTGTAACACTACAGGACCATTCTATACCCACCCTGAGAGTGTGGGCGGGTCTGTAACACTACAAAACAATTCTATACCCACACTGGGAGTGGGGACGGGTCTGTAACACTACAAAACCATTCTATACCCACACTGGGAGTGGGGACGGGTCTGTAACACTATAGGACCATTCTAAACCCACACTGGGACTGGGGACGGGTCTGTAACACTACAAAACCATTCTATACCCACACTGGGAGTGGAGGCGGGGTCTGTAACACTACAAAACCATTCTATACCCACACTGGGAGTGGAGGCGGGTCTGTAACACTACAAAACCATTCTATACCACACTGGGAGTGGGGACGGTCTGTAACACTACATGACCATTCTATACTCAGACTGATAGTGGGGACGGGTCTGTAACACTACAAAACCATTCTCTTCCCAGACTGATAGTGGGGACGGGTCTGTAACACTACGGGACCATTTATACCCACACTGGGAGTGGGGACGGGTCTGTAACACTACAAAACCATTCTAAACCCACACTGGGAGTGGGGACGGGTCTGTAACACTACAGGACCATTCTAAACCCACACTGGGACTGGGGAAGGGTCTGTAACACTACAAAACCATTCTATACCCACACTGGGAGTGGAGGCGGGTCTGTAACACTACAAAACCATCCTATACCCACACTGGGAGTGGGGACGGGTCTGTAACACTACAAAACCATTCTATACCCACACTGGGAGTGGGGACGGGTCTGTAACACTATAGGACCATTCTAAACCCGCACCGGGACTGGGGACGGGTCTGTAACACTACAAAACCATTCTATACCCACACTGGGAGTGGAGGCGGGGTCTGTAAGACTACAAAACCATTCTATACCCACACTGGAGTGGAGGCGGGTCTGTAACACTACAAAACCATTCTATACCCACACTGGGAGTGGGGACGGGGTCTGTAACACTACAAAACCATTCTATACCCACACTGGGAGTGGAGGCGGGTCTGTAACACTACAAAACCATTCTATACCACACTGGGAGTGGGGACGGTCTGTAACAATATAGGACCATTCTATACTCAGACTGATAGTGGGGACGGGTCTGTAACACTACAAAACCATTCTCTTCCCAGACTGATAGTGGGGACGGGTCTGTAACACTACGGGACCATTTATACCCACACTGGGAGTGGGGACGGGTCTGTAACACTACAAAACCATTCTAAACCCACACTGGGAGTGGGGACGGGTCTGTAACACTACAGGACCATTCTAAACCCACACTGGGACTGGGGAAGGGTCTGTAACACTACAAAACCATTCTATACCCACACTGGGAGTGGAGGCGGGTCTGTAACACTACAAAACCATCCTATACCCACACTGGGAGTGGGGACGGGTCTGTAACACTACAAAACCATTCTATACCCACACTGGGAGTGGGGACGGGTCTGTAACACTATAGGACCATTCTAAACCCGCACCGGGACTGGGGACGGGTCTGTAACACTACAAAACCATTCTATACCCACACTGGGAGTGGAGGCGGGGTCTGTAACACTACAAAACCATTCTATACCCACACTGGGAGTGGAGGCGGGTCTGTAACACTACAAAACCATTCTATACCCACACTGGGAGTGGGGACGGGGTCTGTAACACTACAAAACCATTCTATACCCACACTGGGAGTGGAGGCGGGTCTGTAACACAACAAAACCATTCTATACCCACACTGGGAGTGGGGACGGGTCTGTAACAATATAGGACCATTCTAGACGCACACTGGGACTGGGGACGGGTCTGTAACACTACAAAACCATTCTATACCCACACTGGGAGTGGGGACGGGTCTGTAACACTACAAAACCATTCCCTTCCCAGACTGATAGTGGGGACAGGTCTGTAACACTACGGGACCATTTATACACACACTGGGAGTGGGGACGGGTCTGTAACACTACAAAACCATTCTAAACCCACACTGGGAGTGGGGACGGGTCTGTAACACTACAGGACCATTCTAAACCCACACTGGGACTGGGGAAGGGTCTGTAACACTACAAAACCATTCTATACCCACATTGGGAGTGGAGGCGGGTCTGTAACACTACAAAACCATTCTATACCCACACTGGGAGTTGGGACGGGTCTGTAACACTACAGGACCATTCTAAACCCACACTGGGAGTGGGGATGGGTCTGTAACACTACAAAACCATTCTATACCCACACTGGGAGTGGGGACGGGTCTGTAACACTACAAAAACATTCTATACCCACACTGGGAGTGGGGACGGGTCTGTAACACTACAGGACCATTCTAAACCCACACTGGGAGTGGGGGCGGGCCTGTAACACTACAGGACCATTCTATACCCACACTGGGAGTGGAGACGGGTCTGTAACACTACAAAAGCATTCTATACACACACTGGGAGTGGGGACGGGTCTGTAACACTACAGGACCATTCTAAACCCACACTGGGAGTGGGGCGGGTCTGTAACACTACAAAACCATTCTATACCCACACTGGGAGTGGGGACAGTCTGTAACACTACAGGAGCATTCTATACCCACACTGGGAGTGGGGACGTGTCTGTAACACTACAGGACCATTCTATACCCACACTGGGAGTGGGGACGGGTCTGTAACACTACAGGACCATTCTATACCCACCCTGAGAGTGTGGGCGGGTCTGTAACACTACAAAACAATTCTATACCCACACTGGGAGTGGGGACGGGTCTGTAACACTACAGGACCATTCTAAACCCACACTGGGACTGGGGAAGGGTCTGTAACACTACAAAACCATTCTATACCCACACTGGGAGTGGAGGCGGGTCTGTAACACTACAAAACCATCCTATACCCACACTGGGAGTGGGGACGGGTCTGTAACACTACAAAACCATTCTATACCCACACTGGGAGTGGGGACGGGTCTGTAACACTATAGGACCATTCTAAACCCGCACCGGGACTGGGGACGGTCTGTAACACTACAAAACCATTCTATACCCATACTGGGAGTGGAGGCGGGGTCTGTAACACTACAAAACCATTCTATACCCTCACTGGGAGTGGAGGCGGGTCTGTAACACTACAAAACCATTCTATACCCACACTGGGAGTGGGGACGGGGTCTGTAACACTACAAAACCATTCTATACCCACACTGGGAGTGGAGGCGGGTCTGTAACACAACAAAACCATTCTATACCCACACTGGGAGTGGGGACGGGTCTGTAACAATATAGGACCATTCTAGACGCACACTGGGACTGGGGACGGGTCTGTAACACTACAAAACCATTCTATACCCACACTGGGAGTGGGGACGGGTCTGTAACACTACAAAACCATTCCCTTCCCAGACTGATAGTGGGGACAGGTCTGTAACACTACGGGACCATTTATACACACACTGGGAGTGGGGACGGGTCTGTAACACTACAAAACCATTCTAAACCCACACTGGGAGTGGGGACGGGTCTGTAACACTACAGGACCATTCTAAACCCACACTGGGACTGGGGAAGGGTCTGTAACACTACAAAACCATTCTATACCCACATTGGGAGTGGAGGCGGGTCTGTAACACTACAAAACCATTCTATACCCACACTGGGAGTTGGGACGGGTCTGTAACACTACAGGACCATTCTAAACCCACACTGGGAGTGGGGATGGGTCTGTAACACTACAAAACCATTCTATACCCACACTGGCAGTGGGGAAGGGTCTGTAACACTACAAAAACATTCTATACCCACACTGGGAGTGGGGACGGGTCTGTAACACTACAGGACCATTCTAAACCCACACTGGGAGTGGGGGCGGGCCTGTAACACTACAGGACCATTCTATACCCACACTGGGAGTGGAGACGGGTCTGTAACACTACAAAAGCATTCTATACACACACTGGGAGTGGGGACGGGTCTGTAACACTACAGGACCATTCTAAACCCACACTGGGAGTGGGGCGGGTCTGTAACACTACAAAACCATTCTATACCCACACTGGGAGTGGGGACAGTCTGTAACACTACAGGAGCATTCTATACCCACACTGGGAGTGGGGACGTGTCTGTAACACTACAGGACCATTCTATACCCACACTGGGAGTGGGGACGGGTCTGTAACACTACAGGACCATTCTATACCCACACTGGGAGTGGGGACGGGTCTGTAACACTACAAAACCATTCTATACCCACACTGGGAGTGGGGACGTGTCTGTAACACTACAGGACCATTCTATACCCACACTGGGAGTGGGGACGGGTCTGCAACACTACAGGACAATTCTATAGCTACACTGGGAGTGGGGACGTGTCTGTAACACCACAGGACCATTCTATACCCACACTGGGAGTGGGGACGGGTCTGTAACACTGCAAAACCATTCTATACCCACACTGGGAGTGGGGACGGGTCTGTAACACTATAGGACCATTCTAAACCGACACTGGGACTGGGGACGGGTCTGTGACACTACAAAACCATTCTATACCCACACTGGGAGTGGAGGCGGTGTCTGTAACACTACAAAACCATTCTATACCCACACTGGGAGTGGAGGCGGGTCTGTTACACTAGAAAACCATTCTATACCTACACTGGGAGTGGGGATGTGTCTGTAAATCTACAGGACCATTCTATACTCACACTGGGTGTGGGGACGGGTCTGTAACACTACAAAACCATTCTCTTCCCAGACTGATAGTGGGGACGGGTCTGTAACACTACGGGACCATTTATCCCCACACTGGGAGTGGGGACGGGTCTGTAACACTACAAAACCATTCTAAACCCACACTGGGAGTGGGGACGGGTCTGTAACACTACAGGACCATTCTAAACCCACACTGGGACTGGGGAAGTGTCTGTAACACTACAAAACCATTCTATACCCACACTGGGAGTGGAGGCGGGTCTGTAACACTACAAAACCATTCTATACCCACACTGGGAGTGGGGACGGGTCTGTAACACTACAGGACCATTCTATCCCCACACTGGGAGTGGAGACGCGTCTGTAACACTACAAAAGCATTCTATACACACACTGGGAGTGGGGACGGGTCTGTAACACTACAGGACCACTGTAAATCCACACTGGGAGTGGGGCGGGTCTGTAACACTACAAAACCATTCTATACCCACACTGGGAGTGGGGACGGGTCTGTAACACTACAAAACCATTCTATACCCACCCTGTGAGTGTGGGCGGGTCTGTAACACTACAAAACAATTCGATACCCACACTGGGATTGGGGATGGGTCTGTAACACTACAACACCATCCTATACCCACACTGGGAGTGGGGACGGGTCTGTAACACTACAAAACCATTCTATACCCACACTGGGAGTGGGGACGGGTCTGTAACACTATAGGACCATTCTAAACCCACACCGGGACTGGGGACGGGTCTGTAACACTACAAAACCATTCTATACCCACACTGGGAGTGGAGGCGGGGTCTGTAACACTACAAAACCATTCTATACCCACACTGGGAGTGGAGGCGGGTCTGTAACACTACAAAACCATTCTATACCCACACTGGGAGTGGGGACGGGGTCTGTAACACTACAAAACCATTCTATACCCACACTGGGAGTGGAGGCGGGGCTGTAACACAACAAAACCATTCTATACCCACACTGGGAGTGGGGACGGGTCTGTAACAATATAGGACCATTCTAGACCCACACTGGGACTGGGGACGGGTCTGTAACACTACAAAACCATTCTATACCCACACTGGGAGTGGGGACGGGTCTGTAACACTACAAAACCATTCCCTTCCCAGACTGATAGTGGGGACAGGTCTGTAACACTACGGGACCATTTATACACACACTGGGAGTGGGGACGGGTCTGTAACACTACAAAACCATTCTAAACCCACACTGGGAGTGGGGACGGGTCTGTAACACTACAGGACCATTCTAAACCCACACTGGGACTGGGGAAGGGTCTGTAACACTACAAAACCATTCTATACCCACACTGGGAGTGGAGGCGGGTCTGTAACACTACAAAACCATTCTATACCCACACTGGGAGTTGGGACGGGTCTGTAACACTACAGGACCATTCTAAACCCACACTGGGAGTGGGGACGGGTCTGTAACACTACAAAACCATTCTATACCCACACTGGGAGTGGGGACGGGTCTGTAACACTACAAAAACATTCTATACCCACACTGGGAGTGGGGACGGGTCTGTAACACTACAGGACCATTCTAAACACACACTGGGAGTGGGGGCGGGCCTGTAACACTACAGGACCATTCTATACCCACACTGGGAGTGGAGACGGGTCTGTAACACTACAAAAGCATTCTATACACACACTGGGAGTGGGGACGGAACTGTAACACTACAGGACCATTCTAAACCCACACTGGGAGTGGGGCGGGTCTGTAACACTACAAAACCATTCTATACCCACACTGGGAGTGGGGACAGTCTGTAACACTACAGGAGCATTCTATACCCACACTGGGAGTGGGGACGGGTCTGTAACACTACAGGACCATTCTATACCCACACTGGGAGTGGGGACGGGTCTGTAACACTACAGGACCATTCTATACCCACACTGGGAGTGGGGACGGGTCTGTAACACTACAAAACCATTCTATACCCACACTGGGAGTGGGGATGGGTCTGCAACACTACAGGACAATTCTATAGCTACACTGGGAGTGGGGACGTGTCTGTAACACCACAGGACCATTCTATACCCACACTGGGAGTGGGGACGGGTCTGTAACACTGCAAAACCATTCTATACCCACACTGGGAGTGGGGACGGGTCTGTAACACTATAGGACCATTCTAAACCCACACTGGGACTGGGGACGGGTCTGTAACACTACAAAACCATTCTATACCCACACTGGGAGTGGAGGCGGTGTCTGTAACACTACAAAACCATTCTATACCCACACTGGGAGTGGAGGCGGGTCTGTTACACTAGAAAACCATTCTATACCTACACTGGGAGTGGGGATGTGTCTGTAAATCTACAGGACCATTCTATACTCACACTGGGTGTGGGGACGGGTCTGTAACACTACAAAACCATTCTCTTCCCAGACTGATAGTGGGGACGGGTCTGTAATACTACGGGACCATTTATACCCACACTGGGAGTGGGGACGGGTCTGTAACACTACAAAACCATTCTAAACCCACACTGGGAGTGGGGACGGGTCTGTAACACTACAGGACCATTCTAAACCCACACTGGGACTGGGGAAGGGTCTGTAACACTACAAAACCATTCTATACACACACTGGGAGTGGAGGCGGGTCTGTAACACTACAAAACCATTCTATACCCACACTGGGAGTGGGGACGGGTCTGTAACACTACAGGACCATTCTATCCCCACACTGGGAGTGGAGACGGGTCTGTAACACTACAAAAGCATTCTATACACACACTGGGAGTGGGGACGGGTCTGTAACACTACAGGACCACTGTAAATCCACACTGGGAGTGGGGCGGGTCTGTAACACTACAAAACCATTCTATACCCACACTGGGAGTGGGGACAGTCTGTAACACTACAGGAGCATTCTATACCCACACTGGGAGTGGGGACGGGTCTGTAACACTACAGGACCATTCTAAACCCACACTGGGAGTGGGGCGGGTCTGTAACACTATAGGACCATTCTAAACCCACTCTGGGAGTGGGGATGGGTCTGTAACACTACAAAACCATTCTAAACCCACACTGGGAGTGGGGAAGGGTCTGTAACACTACAAAACCATTCTAAACCCACACTGGGAGTGGGGACGGGTCTGTAACACTACAGGACCATTCTAAACCCACACTGGGACTGGGGACGGGTCTGTAACACGACAAAACCATTCTATACCCACACTGGGAGTGGAGGCGAGTCTGTAACACTACAAAACCATTCTATACCCACACTGGGAGTGGGGACGGGTCTGTAACACTACAGGACCATTCCAAACCCACACTGGGAGTGAGGATGGGTCTGTAACACTACAAAACCATTCTATACCCACAACGGGAGTGGGGACGGGTCTGTAACACTACAAAACCATTCTATACCCACACTGGGAGTGGGGACGGGACTGTAACACTACAAAACTATTCTATACCCACACTGGGAGTGGGGATGGGTCTGTAACAGTACAAAACCATTCTATACCCACACTGGGAGTGGGGACGGGTCTGTAACACTACAAAACCATTCTATACCCACACTGGGAGTGGGGACTGTCTGTAACACTACAGGAGCATTCTATACCCACACTGGGAGTGGGGACGGGTCTGTAACACTACATGACCATTCTATACTCAGACTGATAGTGGGGACGGGTCTGTAACACTGCAAAATCATTCTATACCCACACTGGGAGTGGGGACGGGTCTGTAACACTACAAAACCATTCTATACCCACCCTGTGACTGTGGGCGGGTCTGTAACACTACAAAACAATTCTATACCCACACTGGGATTGGGGATGGGTCTGTAACACTACAAAACCATTCTATACCCACACAGGGAGTGGGGACGGGTCTGTAACACTACAGGACCATTCTATACCCACACTGGGAGTGGGGACGGGTCTGTAACACTACAAAACCATTCTATACCCACACTGGGAGTGGGGACGGGTCTGTAACACTACAGGACCATTCTAAACCCACACTGGGAGTGGGGACGGGTCTGTAACACTACAGGACCATTCTATACCCACCCTGAGAGTGTGGGCGGGTCTGTAACACTACAAAACAATTCTATACCCACACTGGGATTGGGGACGGGTCTGTAGCACTACAAAACCATTCTATACCCACACTGGGAGTGGGGACGGGTCTGTAACACTACAGGACCATTCTAAACCCACACTGGGAGTGGGGACGGGTCTGTAACACTACAAAACCATTCTATACCCACACTGGGAGTGGGGACGGGTCTGTAACGCTACAAAACCATTCTATACCCACACTGGGAGTGGGGACGGGTCTGTAACACTACAAAACCATTCTATACCCACATTGGGAGTGGGGACGGGTCTGTAACACTACAAAACCATTCTATACCCACACTGGGAGTGGGGACGGGTCTGTAACAATACAGGACCATTCCATACCCACACTGGGAGTGGAGACGGGTCTGTAACACTACAAAAGCATTCTATACACACACTGGGAGTGGGGCCGGGTCTGTAACACTACAGGACCACTGTAAACCCACACTGGGAGTGGGGCGGGTCTGTAACACTACAAAACCATTCTATACCCACACTGGGAGTGGGGACAGTCTGTAACACTACAGGAGCATTCTATACCCACACTGGGAGTGGGGACGGGTCTGTAACACTACAGGACCATTCTAAACCCACACTGGGAGTGGGGCGGGTCTGTAACACTACAAAAGCATTCTATAACCACACTGGGAGTGGGGACGGGTCTGTAACACTACAAAACCATTCTATACCCACACTGGGAGTGGGGACGGGTCTGTAACACTATAGGACCATTCTAAACCCACACTGGGACTGGGGACGGGTCTGTAACACTACAAAACCATTCTATACCCACAGTGGGAGTGGAGGCGGGGTCTGTAACACTACAAAACCATTCTATACCCACACTGGGAGTGGAGGCGGGTCTGTTACACTAGAAAACCATTCTATACCTACACTGGGAGTGGGGATGTGTCTGTAAATCTACAGGACCATTCTATACTCACACTGGGTGTGGGGACGGGTCTGTAACACTACAAAACCATTCTCTTCCCAGACTGATAGTGGGGACGGGTCTGTAACACTATGGGACCATTTATACCCACACTGGGAGTGGGGTCGGGTCTGTAACACAACAAAACCATTCTAAACCCACACTGGGAGTGGGGCAGGTCTGTAACACTACAAAACCATTCTATACACACACTGGGAGTGGGGACAGTCTGTAACAGTACAGGAGCATTCTATACCCACACTGGGAGTGGGGACGGGTCTGTAACACTACAAAACCATTCTATACCCACATTGGGAGTGGGGACGGGTCTGTAACACTACAAAACCATTCTATTCCCACACTGGGAGTGGGGACGGGTCTGTAACACTACAGGACCATTCTATCCCCACACTGGGAGTGGAGACGGGTCTGTAACACTACAAAAGCATTCTATACACACACTGGGAGTGGGGACGGGTCTGTAACACTACAGGACCACTGTAAACCGACACTGGGAGTGGGGCGGGTCTGTAACACTACAAAACCATTCTATACCCACACTGGGAGTGGGGACAGTCTGTAACACTATAGGACCATTCTAAACCCACACTGGGACTGGGGACGGGTCTGTAACACTGCAAAACCATTCTATACCCACAGTGGGAGTGGAGGCGGGGTCTGTAACACTACAAAACCATTCTATACCCACACTGGGAGAGGAGGCGGGTCTGTTACACTATAAAACCATTCTATACCTACACTGGGAGTGGGGATGTGTCTGTAAATCTACAGGACCATTCTATACCCACACTGGGTGTGGGGACGGGTCTGTAACACTACAAAACCATTCTCTTCCCAGACTGATAGTGGGGACGGGTCTGTAACACTACGGGACCATTTATACCCACACTGGGAGTGGGGACGGGTCTGTAACACTACAGGACCATTCTAAACCCACACTGGGACTGGGGACGGGTCTGTAACACAACAAAACCATTCTATACCCACACTGGGAGTGGGGACGGGTCTGTAACACTACAAAACCATTCTATACCCACACTGGGAGTGGGGACGGGTCTGTAACACTACAAAACCATTCTATACCCATACTGGGAGTGGGGATGGGTCTGTAACACTACGGGACTATTCTATACCCACACTGGGAGTGGGGACGGGTCTGTAACACTACAAAACCATTCTATACCCACACTGGGAGTGGGAACGGGTCTGTAACACTACAAAACCATTCCATATACACACTGGGAGTGGAGGCGGGTCTGTAACACTACAAAACCATTCTATACCCACACTGGGAGTGGGGATGGGTCTGTAACACTACGGGACTATTCTATACCCACACTGGGAGTGGGGACGGGTCTGTAAAACTACAGGACCATTCTAAACCCACACTGCGACTGGGGACAGGTCTGTAACAATACAAAACCATTCTGTACCCACACTGGGAGTGGGGACGGGTCTGTAACACTACAAAACCATTCTAAACCCACACTGGGAGTGGGGACGGGTCTGTAACACTACAGGACCATTCTAAACCCACACTGGGACTGGGGACGGGTCTGTAACACGACAAAACCATTCTATACCCACACTGGGAGTGGAGGCGAGTCTGTAACACTACAAAACCATTCTATACCCACACTGGGAGTGGGGACGGGTCTGTAACACTACAGGACCATTCCAAACCCACACTGGGAGTGAGGATGGGTCTGTAACACTACAAAACCATTCTATACCCACAACGGGAGTGGGGACGGGTCTGTAACACTACAAAACCATTCTATACTCACACTGGGAGTGGGGACGGGACTGTAACACTACAAAACTATTCTATACCCACACTGGGAGTGGGGATGGGTCTGTAACAGTACAAAACCATTCTATACCCACACTGGGAGTGGGGACGGGTCTGTAACACTACAAAACCATTCTATACCCACACTGGGAGTGGGGACGGTCTGTAACACTACAGGAGCATTCTATACCCACACTGGGAGTGGGGACGGGTCTGTAACACTACATGACCATTCTATACTCAGACTGATAGTGGGGACGGGTCTGTAACACTGCAAAATCATTCTATACCCACACTGGGAGTGGGGACGGGTCTGTAACACTACAAAACCATTCTATACCCACCCTGTGACTGTGGGCGGGTCTGTAACACTACAAAACAATTCTATACCCACACTGGGATTGGGGATGGGTCTGTAACACTACAAAACCATTCTATACCCACACAGGGAGTGGGGACGGGTCTGTAACACTACAGGACCATTCTATACCCACACTGGGAGTGGGGACGGGTCTGTAACACTACAAAACCATTCTATACCCACACTGGGAGTGGGGACGGGTCTGTAACACTACAGGACCATTCTAAACCCACACTGGGAGTGGGGACGGGTCTGTAACACTACAGGACCATTCTATACCCACCCTGAGAGTGTGGGCGGGTCTGTAACACTACAAAACAATTCTATACCCACACTGGGATTGGGGACGGGTCTGTAGCACTACAAAACCATTCTATACCCACACTGGGAGTGGGGACGGGTCTGTAACACTACAGGACCATTCTAAACCCACACTGGGAGTGGGGACGGGTCTGTAACACTACAAAACCATTCTATACCCACACTGGGAGTGGGGACGGGTCTGTAACGCTACAAAACCATTCTATACCCACACTGGGAGTGGGGACGGGTCTGTAACACTACAAAACCATTCTATACCCACATTGGGAGTGGGGACGGGTCTGTAACACTACAAAACCATTCTATACCCACACTGGGAGTGGGGACGGGTCTGTAACAATACAGGACCATTCCATACCCACACTGGGAGTGGAGACGGGTCTGTAACACTACAAAAGCATTCTATACACACACTGGGAGTGGGGCCGGGTCTGTAACACTACAGGACCACTGTAAACCCACACTGGGAGTGGGGCGGGTCTGTAACACTACAAAACCATTCTATACCCACACTGGGAGTGGGGACAGTCTGTAACACTACAGGAGCATTCTATACCCACACTGGGAGTGGGGACGGGTCTGTAACACTACAGGACCATTCTAAACCCACACTGGGAGTGGGGCGGGTCTGTAACACTACAAAAGCATTCTATAACCACACTGGGAGTGGGGACGGGTCTGTAACACTACAAAACCATTCTATACCCACACTGGGAGTGGGGACGGGTCTGTAACACTATAGGACCATTCTAAACCCACACTGGGACTGGGGACGGGTCTGTAACACTACAAAACCATTCTATACCCACAGTGGGAGTGGAGGCGGGGTCTGTAACACTACAAAACCATTCTATACCCACACTGGGAGTGGAGGCGGGTCTGTTACACTAGAAAACCATTCTATACCTACACTGGGAGTGGGGATGTGTCTGTAAATCTACAGGACCATTCTATACTCACACTGGGTGTGGGGACGGGTCTGTAACACTACAAAACCATTCTCTTCCCAGACTGATAGTGGGGACGGGTCTGTAACACTATGGGACCATTTATACCCACACTGGGAGTGGGGTCGGGTCTGTAACACAACAAAACCATTCTAAACCCACACTGGGAGTGGGGCAGGTCTGTAACACTACAAAACCATTCTATACACACACTGGGAGTGGGGACAGTCTGTAACAGTACAGGAGCATTCTATACCCACACTGGGAGTGGGGACGGGTCTGTAACACTACAAAACCATTCTATACCCACATTGGGAGTGGGGACGGGTCTGTAACACTACAAAACCATTCTATTCCCACACTGGGAGTGGGGACGGGTCTGTAACACTACAGGACCATTCTATCCCCACACTGGGAGTGGAGACGGGTCTGTAACACTACAAAAGCATTCTATACACACACTGGGAGTGGGGACGGGTCTGTAACACTACAGGACCACTGTAAACCGACACTGGGAGTGGGGCGGGTCTGTAACACTACAAAACCATTCTATACCCACACTGGGAGTGGGGACAGTCTGTAACACTATAGGACCATTCTAAACCCACACTGGGACTGGGGACGGGTCTGTAACACTGCAAAACCATTCTATACCCACAGTGGGAGTGGAGGCGGGGTCTGTAACACTACAAAACCATTCTATACCCACACTGGGAGAGGAGGCGGGTCTGTTACACTATAAAACCATTCTATACCTACACTGGGAGTGGGGATGTGTCTGTAAATCTACAGGACCATTCTATACCCACACTGGGTGTGGGGACGGGTCTGTAACACTACAAAACCATTCTCTTCCCAGACTGATAGTGGGGACGGGTCTGTAACACTACGGGACCATTTATACCCACACTGGGAGTGGGGACGGGTCTGTAACACTACAGGACCATTCTAAACCCACACTGGGACTGGGGACGGGTCTGTAACACAACAAAACCATTCTATACCCACACTGGGAGTGGGGACGGGTCTGTAACACTACAAAACCATTCTATACCCACACTGGGAGTGGGGACGGGTCTGTAACACTACAAAACCATTCTATACCCATACTGGGAGTGGGGATGGGTCTGTAACACTACGGGACTATTCTATACCCACACTGGGAGTGGGGACGGGTCTGTAACACTACAAAACCATTCTATACCCACACTGGGAGTGGGAACGGGTCTGTAACACTACAAAACCATTCCATATACACACTGGGAGTGGAGGCGGGTCTGTAACACTACAAAACCATTCTATACCCACACTGGGAGTGGGGATGGGTCTGTAACACTACGGGACTATTCTATACCCACACTGGGAGTGGGGACGGGTCTGTAAAACTACAGGACCATTCTAAACCCACACTGCGACTGGGGACAGGTCTGTAACAATACAAAACCATTCTGTACCCACACTGGGAGTGGGGACGGGTCTGTAACACTACAAAACCATTCCATATCCACACTGGGAGTGGAGGCGGGTCTGTAACACTACAAAACCATTCTATACCCACACTGGGAGTGGGGACGGGTCTGTAACACTACAGGACCATTCCAAACCCACACTGGGAGTGGGGGCGGGTCTGTAACACTACAGGACCATTCTATACCCACACTGGGAGTGGAGGCGGGGCTGTAACACAACAAAATCATTCTATACCCACACTGGGAGTGGGGACGCGTCTGTAACACTACAAAACCATTCTATACCCACACTGGGAGTGGGGACGCGTCTGTAACACTACAAAACCATTCTCTTCCCAGACTGATAGTGGGGACGGGTCTGTAACACTACAGGACAATTCTATACCTACACTGGGAGAGGGGACATGTCTGTAACACCACAGGACCATTCTATACCCACACTGGGAGTGGGGACGGGTCTGTAACACTACAAAACCATTCTATACCCACACTGGGAGTGGGGACGGGTCTGTAACACTATAGGACCATTCTAAACCCACACTGGGACTGGGGACGTGTCTGTAACACTACAAAACCATTCTATACCCACACTGGGAGTGGAGGCGGGGTCAGTAACACTACAAAACCATTCTATACCCACACTGGGAGTGGAGGCGTGTCTGTTACACTAGAAAACCATTCTATACCTACACTGGGAGTGGGGATGTGTCTGTAAATCTACAGGACCATTCTATACCCACACTGGGTGTGGGGACGGGTCTGTAACACTACAAAACCATTCTCTTCCCAGACTGATAGTGGGGACGGGTCTGTAACACTACGGGACGATTTATACCCACACTGGGAGTGGGGACGGGTCTGTAACACTACAAAACCTTTCTAAACCCACACTGGGAGTGGGGACGGGTCTGTAACACAACAGGACCATTCTAAACCCACACTGGGACTGGGGAAGGGTCTGTAACACTACAAAACCATTCTATACCCACACTGGGAGTGGAGGCGGGTCTGTAACACTACAAAACCATTCTATACCCACACTGGGAGTGGGGACGGGTCTGTAACACTACAGGACCATTTTAAACCCACACTGGGAGTGGGGATGGGTCTGTAACACTACAAAACCATTCTATAGCCACACTGGGAGTGGGGACGGGTCTGTAACACTACAAAAACATTCTATACCCACACTGGGAGTGGGGACGGGTCTGTAACACTACAAAACCATTCTATACCCACACTGGGAGTGGGGACGGGTCTGTAACAATACAGGACCATTCTAAACCCACACTGGGACTGGGGATGGGTCTGTAACACTACAGGACCATTCTAAACCCACACTGGGACTGGGGACGGGTCTGTAACACTACAAAACCATTCTATACCCACACTGGGAGTGGGGACGGGTCTGTAACACTACAAAACCATTCTATACCACACTGGGAGTGGGGACGGTCTGTAACACTACAGGAGCATTCTATACCCACACTGGGAGTGGGGACGGGTCTGTAACACTACAGGACCATTCTAAACCCACACTGGGAGTGGGGACGGGTCTGTAACACTACAAAACCATTCTATACCCACACTGGGAGTGGGGACGGGTCTGTAACGCTACAAAACCATTCTATACCCACACTGGGAGTGGGGACGGGTCTGTAACACTACAAAACCATTCTATACCCACATTGGGAGTGGGGACGGGTCTGTAACACTACAAAACCATTCTATACCCACACTGGGAGTGGGGACGGGTCTGTAACAATACAGGACCATTCCATACCCACACTGGGAGTGGAGACGGGTCTGTAACACTACAAAAGCATTCTATACACACACTGGGAGTGGGGCCGGGTCTGTAACACTACAGGACCACTGTAAACCCACACTGGGAGTGGGGCGGGTCTGTAACACTACAAAACCATTCTATACCCACACTGGGAGTGGGGACAGTCTGTAACACTACAGGAGCATTCTATACCCACACTGGGAGTGGGGACGGGTCTGTAACACTACAGGACCATTCTAAACCCACACTGGGAGTGGGGCGGGTCTGTAACACTACAAAAGCATTCTATAACCACACTGGGAGTGGGGACGGGTCTGTAACACTACAAAACCATTCTATACCCACACTGGGAGTGGGGACGGGTCTGTAACACTATAGGACCATTCTAAACCCACACTGGGACTGGGGACGGGTCTGTAACACTACAAAACCATTCTATACCCACAGTGGGAGTGGAGGCGGGGTCTGTAACACTACAAAACCATTCTATACCCACACTGGGAGTGGAGGCGGGTCTGTTACACTAGAAAACCATTCTATACCTACACTGGGAGTGGGGATGTGTCTGTAAATCTACAGGACCATTCTATACTCACACTGGGTGTGGGGACGGGTCTGTAACACTACAAAACCATTCTCTTCCCAGACTGATAGTGGGGACGGGTCTGTAACACTATGGGACCATTTATACCCACACTGGGAGTGGGGTCGGGTCTGTAACACAACAAAACCATTCTAAACCCACACTGGGAGTGGGGCAGGTCTGTAACACTACAAAACCATTCTATACACACACTGGGAGTGGGGACAGTCTGTAACAGTACAGGAGCATTCTATACCCACACTGGGAGTGGGGACGGGTCTGTAACACTACAAAACCATTCTATACCCACATTGGGAGTGGGGACGGGTCTGTAACACTACAAAACCATTCTATTCCCACACTGGGAGTGGGGACGGGTCTGTAACACTACAGGACCATTCTATCCCCACACTGGGAGTGGAGACGGGTCTGTAACACTACAAAAGCATTCTATACACACACTGGGAGTGGGGACGGGTCTGTAACACTACAGGACCACTGTAAACCGACACTGGGAGTGGGGCGGGTCTGTAACACTACAAAACCATTCTATACCCACACTGGGAGTGGGGACAGTCTGTAACACTATAGGACCATTCTAAACCCACACTGGGACTGGGGACGGGTCTGTAACACTGCAAAACCATTCTATACCCACAGTGGGAGTGGAGGCGGGGTCTGTAACACTACAAAACCATTCTATACCCACACTGGGAGAGGAGGCGGGTCTGTTACACTATAAAACCATTCTATACCTACACTGGGAGTGGGGATGTGTCTGTAAATCTACAGGACCATTCTATACCCACACTGGGTGTGGGGACGGGTCTGTAACACTACAAAACCATTCTCTTCCCAGACTGATAGTGGGGACGGGTCTGTAACACTACGGGACCATTTATACCCACACTGGGAGTGGGGACGGGTCTGTAACACTACAGGACCATTCTAAACCCACACTGGGACTGGGGACGGGTCTGTAACACAACAAAACCATTCTATACCCACACTGGGAGTGGGGACGGGTCTGTAACACTACAAAACCATTCTATACCCACACTGGGAGTGGGGACGGGTCTGTAACACTACAAAACCATTCTATACCCATACTGGGAGTGGGGATGGGTCTGTAACACTACGGGACTATTCTATACCCACACTGGGAGTGGGGACGGGTCTGTAACACTACAAAACCATTCTATACCCACACTGGGAGTGGGAACGGGTCTGTAACACTACAAAACCATTCCATATACACACTGGGAGTGGAGGCGGGTCTGTAACACTACAAAACCATTCTATACCCACACTGGGAGTGGGGATGGGTCTGTAACACTACGGGACTATTCTATACCCACACTGGGAGTGGGGACGGGTCTGTAAAACTACAGGACCATTCTAAACCCACACTGCGACTGGGGACAGGTCTGTAACAATACAAAACCATTCTGTACCCACACTGGGAGTGGGGACGGGTCTGTAACACTACAAAACCATTCCATATCCACACTGGGAGTGGAGGCGGGTCTGTAACACTACAAAACCATTCTATACCCACACTGGGAGTGGGGACGGGTCTGTAACACTACAGGACCATTCCAAACCCACACTGGGAGTGGGGGCGGGTCTGTAACACTACAGGACCATTCTATACCCACACTGGGAGTGGAGGCGGGGCTGTAACACAACAAAATCATTCTATACCCACACTGGGAGTGGGGACGCGTCTGTAACACTACAAAACCATTCTATACCCACACTGGGAGTGGGGACGCGTCTG
The DNA here is from genome assembly GCF_048418815.1 of Hemitrygon akajei. Lineage (NCBI taxonomy): Eukaryota > Metazoa > Chordata > Chondrichthyes > Myliobatiformes > Dasyatidae > Hemitrygon > Hemitrygon akajei. Next base: position 98,721,527 of record NC_133132.1, read on the forward strand.
TAACACTACAAAACCATTCTCTTCCCAGACTGATAGTGGGGACGGGTCTGTAACACTACAGGACAATTCTATACCTACACTGGGAGAGGGGACATGTCTGTAACACCACAGGACCATTCTATACCCACACTGGGAGTGGGGACGGGTCTGTAACACTACAAAACCATTCTATACCCACACTGGGAGTGGGGACGGGTCTGTAACACTATAGGACCATTCTAAACCCACACTGGGACTGGGGACGTGTCTGTAACACTACAAAACCATTCTATACCCACACTGGGAGTGGAGGCGGGGTCAGTAACACTACAAAACCATTCTATACCCACACTGGGAGTGGAGGCGTGTCTGTTACACTAGAAAACCATTCTATACCTACACTGGGAGTGGGGATGTGTCTGTAAATCTACAGGACCATTCTATACCCACACTGGGTGTGGGGACGGGTCTGTAACACTACAAAACCATTCTCTTCCCAGACTGATAGTGGGGACGGGTCTGTAACACTACGGGACGATTTATACCCACACTGGGAGTGGGGACGGGTCTGTAACACTACAAAACCTTTCTAAACCCACACTGGGAGTGGGGACGGGTCTGTAACACAACAGGACCATTCTAAACCCACACTGGGACTGGGGAAGGGTCTGTAACACTACAAAACCATTCTATACCCACACTGGGAGTGGAGGCGGGTCTGTAACACTACAAAACCATTCTATACCCACACTGGGAGTGGGGACGGGTCTGTAACACTACAGGACCATTTTAAACCCACACTGGGAGTGGGGATGGGTCTGTAACACTACAAAACCATTCTATAGCCACACTGGGAGTGGGGACGGGTCTGTAACACTACAAAAACATTCTATACCCACACTGGGAGTGGGGACGGGTCTGTAACACTACAAAACCATTCTATACCCACACTGGGAGTGGGGACGGGTCTGTAACAATACAGGACCATTCTAAACCCACACTGGGACTGGGGATGGGTCTGTAACACTACAGGACCATTCTAAACCCACACTGGGACTGGGGACGGGTCTGTAACACTACAAAACCATTCTATACCCACACTGGGACTGGGGACGGGTCTGTAACACTACAAAACCATTCTATACCACACTGGGAGTGGGGACGGTCTGTAACACTACAGGAGCATTCTATACCCACACTGGGAGTGGGGACAGGTCTGTAACACTACATGACAATTCTATACTCAGACTGATAGTGGGGACGGGTCTGTAACACTGCAAAATTATTCTATACCCACACTGGGAGTTGGGACGGGTCTGTAACACTACAAAACCATTCTATACCCACCCTGAGAGTGTGGGCACGTCTGTAACACTACAAAACCATTCTATACCCACACTGGGAGTGGGGACAGGTCTGTAGCACTACAAAACCATTCTATACCCACACTGGGAGTGGGGACGGGTCTGTAACACTACAGCACCATTCTCAACCGACACTGGGACTGGGGACATGTCTGTAACACTACAAAACCATTCTATACCCACACTGGGAGTGGGGACGGGTCTGTAACACTACAGGACCATTCTAAACCCACAGTGGGACTGGGGACGGTTCTGCAACACTACAAAACCATTCTATACCCACACTGGGAGTGGCGACGGGTCTGTAACACTACAGGACCATTCTAAACCCACACTGGGACTGGGGACGGGTCTGTAACACAACAAAACCATTCTATACCCACACTGGGAGTGGGGACGGGTCTGTAACACTACAAAACCATTCTATACCCACACTGGGAGTGGGGACGGGTCTGTAACACTACAAAACCATTCTATACCCATACTGGGAGTGGGGATGGGTCTGTAACACTACGGGACTATTCTATACCCACACTGGGAGTGGGGACGGGTCTGTAACACTACAAAACCATTCTATACCCACACTGGGAGTGGGAACGGGTCTGTAACACTACAAAACCATTCCATATACACACTGGGAGTGGAGGCGGGTCTGTAACACTACAAAACCATTCTATACCCACACTGGGAGTGGGGATGGGTCTGTAACACTACGGGACTATTCTATACCCAAACTGGGAGTGGGGACGGGTCTGTAAAACTACAGGACCATTCTAAACCCACACTGCGACTGGGGACAGGTCTGTAACAATACAAAACCATTCTGTACCCACACTGGGAGTGGGGACGGGTCTGTAACACTACAAAACCATTCCATATCCACACTGGGAGTGGAGGCGGGTCTGTAACACTACAAAACCATTCTATACCCACACTGGGAGTGGGGACGGGTCTGTAACACTACAGGACCATTCTAAACCCACACTGGGAGTGGGGGCGGGTCTGTAACACTACAGGACCATTCTATACCCACACTGGGAGTGGAGGCGCGGCTGTAACACAACAAAATCATTCTATACCCACACTGGGAGTGGGGACGCGTCTGTAACACTACAAAACCATTCTATACCCACACTGGGAGTGGGGACGGGTCTGTAACACTACAAAACCATTCTCTTCCCAGACTGATAGTGGGGACGGGTCTGTAACACTACAGGACAATTCTATACCTACACTGGGAGTGGGGACATGTCTGTAACACCACAGGACCATTCTATACCCACACTGGGAGTGGGGACGGGTCTGTAACACTACAAAACCATTCTATACCCACACTGGGAGTGGGGACGGGTCTGTAACACTATAGGACCATTCTAAACCCACACTGGGACTGGGGACGTGTCTGTAACACTACAAAACCATTCTATACCCACACTGGGAGTGGAGGCGGGGTCAGTAACACTACAAAACCATTCTATACCCACACTGGGAGTGGAGGCGTGTCTGTTACACTAGAAAACCATTCTATACCTACACTGGGAGTGGGGATGTGTCTTTAAATCTACAGGACCATTCTATACCCACACTGGGTGTGGGGACGGGTCTGTAACACTACAAAACCATTCTCTTCCCAGACTGATAGTGGGGACGGGTCTGTAACACTACGGGACGATTTATACCCACACTGGGAGTGGGGACGGGTCTGTAACACTACAAAACCTTTCTAAACCCACACTGGGAGTGGGGACGGGTCTGTAACACTACAGGACCATTCTAAACCCACACTGGGACTGGGGAAGGGTCTGTAACACTACAAAACCATTCTAAACCCACACTGGGAGTGGGGATGGGTCTGTAACACTACAAAACCATTCTATACCCACACTGGGAGTGGGGACGGGTCTGTAACACTACAGGACCATTTTAAACCCACACTGGGAGTGGGGATGGGTCTGTAACACTACAAAACCATTCTATAGCCACACTGGGAGTGGGGACGGGTCTGTAACACTACAAAAACATTCTATACCCACACTGGGAGTGGGGACGGGTCTGTAACACTACAAAACCATTCTGTACCCACACTGGGAGTGGGGACGGGTCTGTAACAATACAGGACCATTCTAAACCCACACTGGGACTGGGGATGGGTCTGTAACACTACAGGACCATTCTAAACCCACACTGGGACTGGGGACGGGTCTGTAACACTACAAAACCATTCTATACCCACACTGGGAGTGGGGACGGGTCTGTAACACTACAAAACCATTCTATACCACACTGGGAGTGGGGACGGTCTGTAACACTACAGGAGCATTCTATACCCACACTGGGAGTGGGGACAGGTCTGTAACACTACATGACCATTCTATACTCAGACTGATAGTGGGGACGGGTCTGTAACACTGCAAAATCATTCTATACCCACACTGGGAGTTGGGACGGGTCTGTAACACTACAAAACCATTCTATACCCACCCTGAGAGTGTGGGCACGTCTGTAACACTACAAAACCATTCTATACCCACACTGGGAGTGGGGACAGGTCTGTAGCACTACAAAACCATTCTATACCCACACTGGGAGTGGGGACGGGTCTGTAACACTACAGCACCATTCTAAACCGACACTGGGACTGGGGACATGTCTGTAACACTACAAAACCATTCTATACCCACACTGGGAGTGGGGACGGGTCTGTAACACTACAGGACCATTCTAAACCCACAGTGGGACTGGGGACGGTTCTGTAACACTACAAAACCATTCTATACCCACACTGGGAGTGGGGACGTTTCTGTAACACTACAGGACCATTCTAAACCCACACTGGGATTGGGGACGGGTCTGTAACAATACAAAACCATTCTATACCCACACTGGGAGTGGGGACGGGTCTGTAACACTACAGGACCATTCTAAACCCACACTGGGACAGGGGACGGGTCTGTAACACTACAAAACCATTCTATACCCACTCTGAGAGTGTGGGCGGGTCTGTAACACTACAAAACTATTCTATACCCACATTGTGAGTGGGGAAGGGTCTGTAACACTACAGGACCATTCTAAACGCACACTGCGACTGGGGACAGGTCTGTAACACTACAAAACCATTCTATACCCACACTGGGAGTGGGGATGGGTCTGTAACACTACGGGACTATTCTATACCCACACTGGGAGTGGGGACGGGTCTGTAACACTACAGGACCATTCTAAACCCACACTGCGACTGGGGACAGGTCTGTAACAATACAAAACCATTCTATACCCACACTGGGAGTGGGGACGGGTCTGTAACACTACAAAACCATTCCATACCCACACTGGGAGTGGAGGCGGGTCTGTAACACTACAAAATCATTCTATACCCACACTGGGAGAGGGGCGGTGCTGTAACACTACAGGACCATTCTATACCCACACTGGGAGTGGGGACGGGTCTGTAACACTACAGGACCATTCTAAACCCACACTGGGAGTGGGGCGGGTCTGTAACACTACAAAACCATTCTATACCCACACTGGGAGTGGGGACGGGTCTGTAACACTACAAAACCATTCTATACCCACACTGGGAGTGGGGACGGGTCTGTAACACTACAAAACCATTCTCTTCCCAGACTGATAGTGGGGACGGGTCTGTAACACTACAGGACAATTCTATACCTACACTGGGAGTGGGGACATGTCTGTAACACCACAGGACCATTCTATACCCACACTGGGAGTGGGGACGGGTCTGTAACACTACAAAACCATTCTATACCCACACTGGGAGTGGGGACGGGTCTGTAACACTATAGGACCATTCTAACCCACACTGGGTCTGGGGACGGGTCTGTAACACTACAAAACCATTCTATACCCACACTGGGAGTGGAGGCGGGGTGTGTAACACTACAAAACCATTCTATACCCACACTGGGAGTGGAGGCGGGTCTGTTACACTAGAAAACCATACTATACCTACACTGGGAGTGGGGATGTGTCTGTAAATCTACAGGACCATTCTATACCCACACTGGGTGTGGGGACGGGTCTGTAACACTACAAAACCATTCTCTTCCCAGACTGATAGTGGGGACGAGTCTGAAACACTACCGGACCATTTATACCCACACTGGGAGTGGGGACGGGTCTGTAACACTACAAAACCATTCTAAACCCACACTGGGAGTGGGGACGTGTCTGTAACACTACAGGACCATTCTAAACCCATACTGGGACTGGGGAAGGGTCTGTAACACTACAAAACCATTCTATACCCACACTGGGAGTGGAGGCGGGTCTGTAAAACTACAAAACCATTCTATACCCACACTGGGAGTAGGGACGTGTCTGTAACACTACAGGACCATTCTAAACCCACACTGGGAGTGGGGACAGGTCTGTAACACTACAAAAACGTTCTATACCCACACTGGGAGTGGGGACGGGTCTGTAACACTACAAAACCATTCTATACCCACACTGGGAGTGGGGACGGGTCTGTAACAATACAGGACCATTCTAAACCCACACTGGGACTGGGGATGGGTCTGTAACACTAGAGGACCATTCTAAACCCACCCTGGACTGGGGACGGGTCTGTAACACTACAGGACCATTCTAAACCCACAGTGGGACTGGGGACGGGTCTGTAACACTACAAAACCATTCTATAGACACACTGGGAGTGGGGATGGGTCTGTAACACTACAGGACCTTTCTAAACCCACACTGGGACTGGGGACGGTTCTGTAACACTACAAAACCATTCTATACCCACACTGGGAGTGGGGACGTTTCTGTTACACTACAGGACCATTCTAAACCCACACTGGGATTGGGGACGGGTCTGTAACAATACAAAACCATTCTATACCCACACTGGGAGTGGGGACGGGTCTGTAACACTACAGGACCATTCTAAACCCACACTGGGACAGGGGACGGGTCTGTAACACTACAAAACCATTCTATACCCACTCTGAGAGTGTGGGCGGGTCTGTAACACTACAAAACTATTCTATACCCACATTGTGAGTGGGGAAGGGTCTGTAACACTACAGGACCATTCTAAACGCACACTGCGACTGGGGACAGGTCTGTAACATTACAAAACCATTCTATACCCACACTGGGAGTGGGGATGGGTCTGTAACACTACGGGACTCTTCTATACCCACACTGGGAGTGGGGACGGGTCTGTAACACTACAGGACCATTCTAAACCCACACTGCGACTGGGGACAGGTCTGTAACAATACAAAACCATTCTATACCCACACTGGGAGTGGGGACGGGTCTGTAACACTACAAAACCATTCCATACCCACACTGGGAGTGGAGGCGGGTCTGTAACACTACAAAATCATTCTATACCCACACTGGGAGAGGGGCGGTGCTGTAACACTACAGGACCATTCTATACCCACACTGGGAGTGGGGACGGGTCTGTAACACTACAGGACCATTCTAAACCCACACTGGGAGTGGGGCGGGTCTGTAACACTACAAAACCATTCTATACCCACACTGGGAGTGGGGACGGGTCTGTAACACTACAAAACCATTCTATACCCACACTGGGAGTGGGGACGGGTCTGTAACACTACAAAACCATTCTCTTCCCAGACTGATAGTGGGGACGGGTCTGTAACACTACAGGACAATTCTATACCTACACTGGGAGTGGGGACATGTCTGTAACACCACAGGACCATTCTATACCCACACTGGGAGTGGGGACGGGTCTGTAACACTACAAAACCATTCTATACCCACACTGGGAGTGGGGACGGGTCTGTAACACTATAGGACCATTCTAACCCACACTGGGACTGGGGACGGGTCTGTAACACTACAAAACCATTCTATACCCACACTGGGAGTGGAGGCGGGGTGTGTAACACTACAAAACCATTCTATACCCACACTGGGAGTGGAGGCGGGTCTGTTACACTAAAAAACCATACTATACCTACACTGGGAGTGGGGATGTGTCTGTAAATCTACAGGACCATTCTATACCCACACTGGGTGTGGGGACGGGTCTGTAACACTACAAAACCATTCTCTTCCCAGACTGATAGTGGGGACGAGTCTGAAACACTACCGGACCATTTATACCCACACTGGGAGTGGGGACGGGTCTGTAACACTACAAAACCATTCTAAACCCACACTGGGAGTGGGGACGGGTCTGTAACACTACAGGACCATTCTAAACCCATACTGGGACTGGGGAAGGGTCTGTAACACTACAAAACCATTCTATACCCACACTGGGAGTGGAGGCGGGTCTGTAAAACTACAAAACCATTCTATACCCACACTGGGAGTAGGGACGGGTCTGTAACACTACAGGACCATTCTAAACCCACACTGGGAGTGGGGACAGGTCTGTAACACTACAAAAACGTTCTATACCCACACTGGGAGTGGGGACGGGTCTGTAACACTACAAAACCATTCTATACCCACACTGGGAGTGGGGACGGGTCTGTAACAATACAGGACCATTCTAAACCCACACTGGGACTGGGGATGGGTCTGTAACACTAGAGGACCATTCTAAACCCACCCTGGACTGGGGACGGGTCTGTAACACTACAGGACCATTCTAAACCCACAGTGGGACTGGGGACGGGTCTGTAACACTACAAAACCATTCTATAGACACACTGGGAGTGGGGATGGGTCTGTAACACTACAGGACCTTTCTAAACCCACACTGGGACTGGGGACGGTTCTCTAACACTACAAAACCATTCTATACCCACACTGGGAGTGGGGACGTTTCTGTTACACTACAGGACCATTCTAAACCCACACTGGGATTGGGGACGGGTCTGTAACAATACAAAACCATTCTATACCCACACTGGGAGTGGGGACGGGTCTGTAACACTACAGGACCATTCTAAACCCACACTGGGACAGGGGACGGGTCTGTAACACTACAAAACCATTCTATACCCACTCTGAGAGTGTGGGCGGGTCTGTAACACTACAAAACTATTCTATACCCACATTGTGAGTGGGGAAGGGTCTGTAACACTACAGGACCATTCTAAACGCACACTGCGACTGGGGACAGGTCTGTAACATTACAAAACCATTCTATACCCACACTGGGAGTGGGGATGGGTCTGTAACACTACGGGACTCTTCTATACCCACACTGGGAGTGGGGACGGGTCTGTAACACTACAGGACCATTCTAAACCCACACTGCGACTGGGGACAGGTCTGTAACAATACAAAACCATTCTATACCCACACTGGGAGTGGGGACGGGTCTGTAACACTACAAAACCATTCCATACTCACACTGGGAGTGGAGGCGGGTCTGTAACACTACAAAATCATTCTATACCCAAACTGGGAGTTGGGCGGTGCTGTAACACTACAGGACCATTCTATACCCACACTGGGAGTGGGGACGGGTCTGTAACACTACAAAACCATTCTATACCCACACTGGGAGTGGGGACGGGTCTGTAACACTACAAAACCATTCTCTTCCCAGACTGATAGTGGGGACGGGTCTGTAACACTACGGGACCATTTATACACACACTGGGAGTGGGGACGGGTCTGTAACACTACAGGACCATTCTAAACCCACACTGGGAGTGGGGACGGGTCTGTAACACTACAGGACAATTCTATACCTACACTGGGAGTGGGGACATGTCTGTAACACCACAGGACCATTCTATACCCACACTGGGAGTGGGGACGGGTCTGTAACACTACAAAACCATTCTATACCCACACTGGGAGTGGGGACGGGTCTGTAACACTATAGGACCATTCTAAACCCACACTGGGACTGGGGACGGGTCTGTAACACTACAAAACCATTCTATACCCACACTGGGAGTGGAGGCGGGGTGTGTAACACTACAAAACCATTCTATACCCACACTGGGAGTGGAGGCGGGTCTGTTACACTAGAAAACCATTCTATACCTACACTGGGAGTGGGGATGTGTCTGTAAATCTACAGGACCATTCTATACCCACACTGGGTGTGGGGACGGGTCTGTAACACTACAAAACCATTCTCTTCCCAGACTGATAGTGGGGACGAGTCTGCAACACTACCGGACCATTTATACCCACACTGGGATTGGGGACGGGTCTGTAACACTACAAAACCATTCTAAACCCACACTGGGAGTGGGGACGGGTCTGTAACACTACAGGACCATTCTAAACCCACACTGGGACTGGGGAAGGGTCTGTAACACTACAAAACCATTCTATACCCACACTGGGAGTGGAGGCGGGTCTGTAAATCTACAAAACCATTCTATACCCAGACTGGGAGTAGGGACGGGTCTGTAACACTACAGGACCATTCTAAACCCACACTGGGAGTGGGGATGGGTCTGTAACACTACGACAACATTCAATACCCACACTGGGAGTGGGGACGGGTCTGTAACACTACAGGACCATTCTAAACCCACACTGGGAGTGGGGGCGGGTCTGTAACACTACAGGACCATTCTATACCCATACTGGGAGTGGAGACGGGTCTGTAACACTACAAAAGCATTCTATACACACACTGGGATTGGGGACGGGTCTGTAACACTACAGGACCATTCTAAACCCACACTGGGAGTGGGGTGGGTCTGTCACACTACAAAACCATTCTATACCCACACTGGGAGTGGGGACAGTCTGTAACACTACAGGAGCATTCTATACCCACACTGGGAGTGGGGAAGTGTCTGTAACACTACAGGACCATTCTATACCCACACTGGGAGTGGGGACGGGTCTGTAACACTACAGGACAATTCTATACCTACACTGGGAGTGGGGACATGTCTGTAACACTACAAAACCATTCTATACCCACACTGGGAGTGGGGACGGGTCTGTAACACTATAGGACCATTCTAAACCCACACTGGGACTGGGGACGGGTCTGTAACACTACAAAACCATTCTATACCCACACTGGGAGTGGAGGTGGGGTCTGTAACACTACAAAACCATTCTATACCCACACTGGGAGTGGAGGCGGGTCTGTTACACTAGAAAACCATTCTATACCTACACTGGGAGTGGGGATGTGTCTATAAATCTACAGGACCATTCTATACCCACACTGGGTGTGGGGACGGGTCTGTAACACTACAAAACCATTCTAAACCCACACTGGGAGTGGGGATGGGTCTGTAACACTACAAAACCATTCTAAACCCACACTGGGAGTGGGGACGGGTCTGTAACACTACAAAAACATTCTAAACCCACACTGGGAGTGGGGACGGGTCTGTAACACTACAGGACCATTCTAAACCCACACTGGGACTGGACAATGGTCTGTAACACTACAAAACCATTCTATACCCACACTGGGAGTGGGGACGGGTCTGTAACACTACAGGACCATTCTAAACCCACACTGGGAGTGGGGATGGGTCTGTAACACTACAAAACCATTCTATACCCACACTGGGAGTGGGGACGGGTCTGTAACAATACAGGAGCATTCTAAACCCACACTGGGACTGGGGATGGGTCTGTAACACTACAGGACCATTCTAAACCCACACTGGGACTGGGGACGGGTCTGTAACACTACAAAACCATTCTATACCCACACTGGGAGTGGGGACGGGTCTGTAACACTACAAAACCATTCTATACCCACACTGGGAGTGGGGACGGGTCTGTAACACTACAATACCATTCTATACCACACTGGGAGTGGGGACGGTCTGTAACACTACAGGAGCATTCTATACTCAGACTGATAGTGGAAACGGGTCTGTAACACTGCAAAATCATTCTATACCCACACTGGGAGTTGGGACGGGTCTGTAACACAACAAAACCATTCTATACCCACCGTGAGAGTGTGGGCGGGTCTGTAACACTACAAAACCATTCTATACCCACACTGGGAGTGGGGACAGGTCTGTAGCACTACAAAACCATTCTATACCCACACCGGGAGTGGGGACGGGTCTGTAACACTACAGGACCATTCTAAACCCAGACTGTGACTGGGGACATGTCTGTAACACTACAAAACCATTCTATACCCACACTGGGAGTGGGGACGGGTCTGTAACACTACAGGACCATTCTAAACCCACAGTGGGACTGGGGACGGGTCTGTAACACTACAAAACCATTCTATACACACACTGGGAGTGGGGATGGGTCTGTAACACTACAGGACCTTTCTAAACCCACACTGGGACTGGGGACGGTTCTGTAACACTACAAAACCAGTCTATACACACACTGGGAGTGGGGACGGGTCTGTAACACAACAGGACCATTCTAAACACACACTGGGATTGGGGACGGGTCTGTAACAATACAAAACGATTCTATACCCACACTGGGAGTGGGGACGGGTCTGTAACACTACAGGACCATTCTAAACCCACACTGGGACTGGGGACGGGTCTGTAACACTACAAAACCATTCTATACCCACCCTGAGAGTGTGGGCGGGTCTGTAACACTACAAAACAATTCTATACCCACATTGTGAGTGGGGAAGGGTCTGTAAAACTACAGGACCATTCTAAACCCACACTGCGACTGGGGACAGGTCTGTAACACTAAAAAACCATTCTATACCCACACTGGGAGTGGGGACGGGTCTGTAACACTACAAAACCATTCCATATCCACACTGGGAGTGGAGGCGGGTCTGTAACACTACAAAACCATTCTATACCCACACTGGGAGAGGGGATGGGTCTGTAACACTACTGGACTATTCTATACCCACACTGGGAGTGGGGACGGGTCTGTAACACTACAGGACCATTCTAAACCCACACTGCGACTGGGGACAGGTCTGTAACAATACAAAACCATTCTATACCCACACTGGGAGTGGGGACGGGTCTGTAACACTACAAAACCATTCCATACCCACTCTGGGAGTGGGGACATGTCTGTAACACCACAGGACCATTCTATACCCACACTGGGAGTGGGGACGGGTCTGTAACACTACAAAACCATTCTATACCCACACTGGGAGTGGGGACGGGTCTGCAACACTATAGGACCATTCTAAACCCTCACTGGGACTGGGGACGGGTCTGTAACACTACAAAACCATTCTATACCCACACTGGGAGTGGAGGCGGGGTCTGTAACACTTCAAAACCATTCTATACCCACACTGGGAGTGGAGGCGGGTCTGTTACACTAGAAAACCATTCTATACCTACACTGGGAGTGGGAATGTGTCTGTAAATCTACAGGACCATTCTATACCCACACTGGGAGTGGGGACGGGTCTGTAACACTACAGGACCATTCTAAACCCACAGTGGGACTGGGGACGGGTCTGTAACACTACAAAACCATTCTATACACAAACCGGGAGTGGGGATGGGTCTGTAACACTACAGGACCTTTCTAAACCGACACTGGGACTGGGGACGGTTCTGTAACACTACAAAACCATTCTATACACACACTGGGAGTGGGGACGGGTCTGTAACACTACAGGACCATTCTAAACCCACACTGGGATTGGGGACGGGTCTGTAACAATACAAAACCATTCTATACCCACACTGGGAGTGGGGACGGGTCTGTAACACTACAGGACCATTCTAAACCCACACTGGGACTGGGGACGGGTCTGTAACACTACAAAACCATTCTATACCCACCCTGAGAGTGTGGGCGGGTCTGTAACACTACAAAACAATTCTATACCCACATTGTGAGTGGGGAAGGGTCTGTAAAACTACAGGACCATTCTAAACCCACACTGCGACTGGGGACAGGTCTGTAACACTAAAAAACCATTCTATAACCACACTGGGAGTGGGGACGGGTCTGTAACACTACAAAACCATTCCATATCCACACTGGGAGTGGAGGCGGGTCTGTAACACTACAAAACCATTCTATACCCACACTGGGAGAGGGGATGGGTCTGTAACACTACGGGACTATTCTATACCCACACTGGGAGTGGGGACGGGTCTGTAACACTACAGGACCATTCTAAACCCACACTGCGACTGGGGACAGGTCTGTAACAATACAAAACCATTCTATACCCACACTGGGAGTGGGGACGGGTCTGTAACACTACAAAACCATTCCATACCCACTCTGGGAGTGGGGACATGTCTGTAACACCACAGGACCATTCTATACCCACACTGGGAGTGGGGACGGGTCTGTAACACTACAAAACCATTCTATACCCACACTGGGAGTGGGGACGGGTCTGTAACACTATAGGACCATTCTAAACCCTCACTGGGACTGGGGACGGGTCTGTAACACTACAAAACCATTCTATACCCACACTGGGAGTGGAGGCGGGGTCTGTAACACTACAAAACCATTCTATACCCACACTGGGAGTGGAGGCGAGTCTGTTACACTAGAAAACCATTCTATACCTACACTGGGAGTGGGAAAGTGTCTGTAAATCTACAGGACCATTCTATACCCACACTGGGTGTGGGGACGGGTCTGTAACACTACAAAACCATTCTCTTCCCAGACTGGTAGTGGGGACGGGTCTGTAACACTACAGGACTATTCTAAACCCACACTGGGACTGGGGAAGGGTCTGTAACACTACAAAACCATTCTATACCCACACTGGGAGTGGAGGCGGGTTCGTAACACTACAAAACCATTCTATACCCACACTGGGAGTAGGGACGGGTCTGTAACACTACAGGACCATTCTAAACCCACACTGGGAGTGGGGATGGGTCTGTAACACTACAAAAACATTCTATACCCACACTGGGAGTGGGGACGGGTCTGTAACACGACAGGACCATTCTAAACCCACACTGGGAGTGTGGGCGGGTCTGTAACACTACAGGACAATTCTATACCCACACTGGGAGTGGAGACGGGTCTGTAACACTACAAAAGCATTCTATACACATACTGGGAGTGGGGACGGGTCTGTAACACTACAGGACCATTCTAAACCCACACTGGGAGTGGGGTGGGTCTGTAACACTACAAAACCATTCAATACCCACACTGGGAGTGGGGACAGTCTGGAACACTACAGGAGCATTCTATACCCACACTGGGAGTGGAGACGGGTCTGTAACACTACAAAAGCATTCTATACACATACTGGGAGTGGGGACGGGTCTGTAACACTTCAGGACCATTCTAAACCCACACTGGGAGTGGGGTGGGTCTGTAACACTACAAAACCATTCTATACCCACACTGGGAGTGGGGACGTGTCTGTAACACTACAGGACCATTCGTTACCCACACTGGGAGTGGGGACGGGTCTGTAACACTACAGGACAATTCTATACCTACACTGGGAGTGGGGACATGTCTGTAACACCACAGGACCATTCTATACCCACACTGGGAGTGGGGACGGGTCTGTAACACTACAAAACCATTCTATACCCACACTGGGAGTGGGGACGGGTCTGTAACACTATAGGACCATTCTAAACCCACACTGGGACTGGGGACGGGTCTGTAACACTACAAAACCATTCTATACCCACACTGGGAGTGGAGGCGGGGTCTGTAACACTACAAAACCATTCTATACCCACACTGGGAGTGGAGGCGGGTCTGTTACACTAGAAAACCATTCTATACCTACACTGGGAGTGGGGATGTGTCTGTAAATCTACAGGACCATTCTATACCCACACTGGGAGTGGGGACGGGTCTGTAACACTACAAAACCATTCTATACCCACCCTGAGAGTGTGGGCGGGTCTGTAACACTACAAAACAATTCTATACCCACATTGTGAGTGGGGAAGGGTCTGTAACACTACAGGACCATTCTAAACCCACACTGCGACTGGGGACAGGTCTGTAACACTATAAAACCATTCTATACCCACACTGGGAGTGGGGACGGGTTTGTAACACTACAAAACCATTCCATATCCACACTGGGAGTGGAGGCGGGTCTGTAACACTACGAAACCATTCTATACCCACACTGGGAGAGGGGATGGGTCTGTAACACTACGGGACTATTCTATACCCACACTGGGAGTGGGGACGGGTCTGTAACACTACAGGACCATTCTAAACCCACACTGCGACTGGGGACAGGTCTGTAACAATACAAAACCATTCTATACCCACACTGGGAGTGGGGACGGGTCTGTAACACTACAAAACCATTCTATACCCACACTGGGAGTGGGGACGGGTCTGTAACACTATAGGACCATTCTAAACCCTCACTGGGACTGGGGACGGGTCTGTAACACTACAAAACCATTCTATACCCACACTGGGAGTGGAGGCGGGGTCTGTAACACTACAAAACCATTCTATACCCACACTGGGAGTGGAGGCGGGTCTGTTACACTAGAAAACCATTCTATACCTACACTGGGAGTGGGAATGTGTCTGTAAATCTACAGGACCATTCTATACCCACACTGGGTGTGGGGACGGGTCTGTAACACTACAAAACCATTCTCTTCCCAGACTGGTAGTGGGGACGGGTCTGCAACACTACGGGACCATTTATACCCACACTGGGAGTGGGGACGGGTCTGTAACACTACAAAACCATTCTAAACCCACACTGGGAGTGGGGACGGGTCTGTAACACTACAGGACCATTCTAAACCCACACTGGGACTGGGGAAGGGTCTGTAACACTACAAAACCATTCTATACCCACACTGGGAGTGGCGGCGGGTCTGTAACACTACAAAACCATTCTATACCCACACTGGGAGTAGGGACGGGTCTGTAACACTACAGGACCCTTCTAAACCCACACTGGGAGTGGGGATGGGTATGTAACACTACAAAACCATTCTATACCCACACTGGGAGTGGGGACGGGTCTGTAACACTACAAAAACATTCTATACCCACACTGGGAGTGGGGACGGGTCTGTAACACTACAGGACCATTCTAAACCCACACTGGGAGTGGGGGCGGGTCTGTAACACTACAGGACCATTCTATACCCACACTGGGAGTGGAGACGGGTCTGTAACACTACAAAAGCATTCTATACACATACTGGGAGTGGGGACGGGTCTGTAACACTACAGGACCATTTTAAACCCACACTGGGAGTGGGGTGGGTCTGTAACACTACAAAACCATTCTATACCCACACTGGGAGTGGGGACAGTCTGTAACACTACAGGAGCATTCTATACCCACACAGGGAGTGGGGACGTGTCTGTAACACTACAGGACCATTCTATACCCACACTGGGAGTGGGGACGGGTCTGTAACACTACAGGACAATTCTATACCTACACTGGGAGTGGGGACATGTCTGTAACACCACAGGACCATTCTATACCCACACTGGGAGTGGGGACGGGTCTGTAACACTACAAAACCATTCTATACCCACACTGGGAGTGGGGACGGGTCTGTAACACTATAGGACCATTCTAAACCCACACTGGGACTGGGGACGGGTCTGTAACACTACAAAACCATTCTATACCCACACTGGGAGTGGAGGTGGGGTCTGTAACACTACAAAACCATTCTATACCCACACTGGGAGTGGAGGCGGGTCTGTTACACTAGAAAACCATTCTATACCTACACTGGGAGTGGGGATGTGTCTGTAAATCTACAGGACCATTCTATACCCACACTGGGTGTGGGGAAGGGTCTGTAACACTACAAAACCATTCTCTTCCCAGACTGATAGTGGGGACGGGTCTGTAACACTACGGGACCATTTATACCCACACTGGGAGTGGGGACGGGTCTGTAACACTACAAAACCATTCTAAACCCACACTGGGAGTGGGGACGGGTCTGTAACACTACAGGACCATTCTAAACCCACACTGGGACTGGGGAAGGGTCTGTAACACTACAAAACCATTCTATACCCACACTGGGAGTGGAGGCGGGTCTGTAACACTACAAAACCATTCTATACCCACACTGGGAGTGGGGACGGGTCTGTAACACTACAGGACCATTTTAAACCCACACTGGGAGTGGGGATGGGTCTGTAACACTACAAAACCATTCTATAGCCACACTGGGAGTGGGGACGGGTCTGTAACACTACAAAAACATTCTATACCCACACTGGGAGTGGGGACGGGTCTGTAACACTACAAAACCATTCTATACACACACTGGGAGTGTGGACGGGTCTGTAACAATACAGGACCATTCTAAACCCACACTGGGACTGGGGACGGGTCTGTAACACTACAGGACCATTCTAAACCCACACTGGGACTGGGGACGGGTCTGTAACATTACAAAACCATTCTATACCCACACTGGGAGTGGGGACGGGTTTGTAACACTACGAAACCATTCTATACCCACACTGGGAGTGGGGACGGGTCTGTAACACTACAAAACCATTCTATAACACACTGGGAGTGGGGACGGTCTGTAACACTACAGGAGCATTCTATACCCACACTGGGAGTGGGGACAGGTCTGTAACACTACATGACCATTCTATACTCAGACTGATAGTGGGGACGGTCTGTAACACTGCAAAATCATTCTATACCCACACTGGGAGTTGGGACGGGTAAGTAACACTACAAAACCATTCTATACCCACCCTGAGAGTGTGGGCGGGTCTGTAACACTACAAAACCATTCTACACCCACACTGGGAGTGGGGACAGGTCTGTAGCACTACAAAACCATTCTATACCCACACTGGGAGTGGGGACGGGTCTGTAACACTACAGGACCATTCTAAACCCACACTGGGACTGGGGACATGTCTGTAACACTACAAAACCATTCTATACCCACACTGGGAGTGGGGACGGGTCTGTAACACTACAGGACCATTCTAAACCCACAGTGGGACTGGGGATGGGTCTGTAACACTACAAAACCATTCTACACACACACTGGGAGTGGGGATGGGTCTGTAACACTACAGGACCTTTCTAAACCCACACTGGGACTGGGGACGGTTCTGTAACACTACAAAACCATTCTATACCCACACTGGGAGTGGGGACGGGTCTGTAACACTACAGGACCATTCTAAACCCACACTGGGATTGGGGACGGGTCTGTAACAATACAAAACCATTCTATACCCACACTGGGAGTGGGGACGGGTCTGTAACACTACAGGACCATTCTAAACCCACACTGGGACTGGGGACGGGTCTGCAACACTACAAAACCATTCTATACCCACCCTGAGAGTGTGGGCGGGTCTGTAACACTACAAAACAATTATATACCCACATTGTGAGTGGGGAAGGGTCTGTAACACTACAGGACCATTCCATATCCACACTGGGACTGGAGGCGGGTCTGTAACACTACAAAGCCATTCTATACCCACACTGGGAGTGGGGATGGGTCTGTAACACTACGGGACTATTCTATACCCACACTGGGAGTGCGGACGGGTCTGTAACACTACAGGACCATTCTAAACCCACACTGCGACCGGGGACAGGTCTGTAACAATACAAAACCATTCTATACCCACAATGGGAGTGGAGGCGGGTCTGTAACACTACAAAATCATTCTATACCCACACTGGGAGAGGGGCGGGGCTGTAACACTACAGGACCTTTCTATACCCACACTGGGAGTGGGGACGGGTCTGTAACACTACAAAACCATTCTATACCCACACTGGGAGTGGGGACGGGTCTGTAACACTACAAAACCATTCTCTTCCCAGACTGATAGTGGGGACGGGTCTGTAACACTACAGGACAATTCTATACCCACACTGGGAGTGGGGACGGGTCTGTAACACTACAAAACCATTGTATACCCACACTGGGAGTGGGGACGGGTCTGTAACACTATAGGACCATTCTAAACGCACACTGGGACTGGGGACGGGTCTGTAACAATACAAAACCATTCTATATCCACACTGGGAGTGGGGACGGGTCTGTAACACTACAGGACCATTCTAAACCCACACTGGGACTGGGGACGGGTCTGTAACACTACAAAACCATTCTATACCCACCCTGAGAGTGTGGGCGGGTCTGTAACACTACAAAACAATTCTATACCCACATTGTGAGTGGGGAAGGGTCTGTAAAACTACAGGACCATTCTAAACCCACACTGCGACTGGGGACAGGTCTGTAACACTAAAAAACCATTCTATACCCACACTGGGAGTGGGGACGGGTCTGTAACACTACAAAACCATTCCATATCCACACTGGGAGTGGAGGCGGGTCTGTAACACTACAAAACCATTCTATACCCACACTGGGAGAGTGGATGGGTCTGTAACACTACGGGACTATTCTATACCCACACTGGGAGTGGGGACGGGTCTGTAACACTACAGGACCATTCTAAACCCACACTGCGACTGGGGACAGGTCTGTAACAATACAAAACCATTCTATACCCACACTGGGAGTGGGGACGGGTCTGTAACACTACAAAACCATTCCATACCCACTCTTGGAGTGGGGACATGTCTGTAACACCACAGGACCATTCTATACCCACACTGGGAGTGGGGACGGGTCTGTAACACTACAAAACCATTCTATACCCACACTGGGAGTGGGGACGGGTCTGTAACACTATAGGACCATTCTAAACCCTCACTGGGACTGGGGACTGGTCTGTAACACTACAAAACCATTCTATACCCACACTGGGAGTGGAGGCGGGGTCTGTAACACTACAAAACCATTCTATACCCACACTGGGAGTGGAGGCGGGTCTGTTACACTAGAAAACCATTCTATACCTACACTGGGAGTGGGAATGTGTCTGTAAATCTACAGGACCATTGTATACCCACACTGGGAGTGGGGACGGGTCTGTAACACTACAGGACCATTCTAAACCCACAGTGGGACTGGGGACGGGTCTGTAACACTACAAAACCATTCTATACACACACTGGGAGTGGGGATGGGTCTGTAACACAACAGGACCTTTCTAAACCCACACTGGGACTGGGGACGGTTCTGTAACACTACAAAACCATTCTATACACACACTGGGAGTGGGGACGGGTCTGTAACACTACAGGACCATTCTAAACCCACACTGGGATTGGGGACGGGTCTGTAACAATACAAAACCATTCTATACCCACACTGGGAGTGGGGACGGGTCTGTAACACTACAGGACCATTCTAAACCCACACTGGGACTGGGGACGGGTCTGTAACACTACAAAACCATTCTATACCCACCCTGAGAGTGTGGGCGGGTCTGTAACACTACAAAACAATTCTATACCCACATTGTGAGTGGGGAAGGGTCTGTAAAACTACAGGACCACTCTAAACCCACACTGCGACTGGGGACAGGTCTGTAACACTAAAAAACCATTCTATAACCACACTGGGAGTGGGGACGGGTCTGTAACACTACAAAACCATTCCATATCCACACTGGGAGTGGAGGCGGGTCTGTAACACTACAAAACCATTCTATACCCACACTGGGAGAGGGGATGGGTCTGTAACACTACGGGACTATTCTATACCCACACTGGGAGTGGGGACGGGTCTGTAACACTACAGGACCATTCTAAACCCACACTGCGACTGGGGACAGGTCTGTAACAATACAAAACCATTCTATACCCACACTGGGAGTGGGGACGGGTCTGTAACACTACAAAACCATTCCATACCCACTCTGGGAGTGGGGACATGTCTGTAACACCACAGGACCATTCTATACCCACACTGGGAGTGGGGACGGGTCTGTAACACTACAAAACCATTCTATACCCACACTGGGAGTGGGGACGGGTCTGTAACACTATAGGACCATTCTAAACCCTCACTGGGACTGGGGACGGGTCTGTAACACTACAAAACCATTCTATACCCACACTGGGAGTGGAGGCGGGGTCTGTAACACTACAAAACCATTCTATACCCACACTGGGAGTGGAGGCGGGTCTGTTACACTAGAAAACCATTCTATACCTACACTGGGAGTGGGAATGTGTCTGTAAATCTACAGGACCATTCTATACCCACACTGGGTGTGGGGACGGGTCTGTAACACTACAAAACCATTCTCTTCCCAGACTGGTAGTGGGGACGGGTCTGTAACACTACAGGACTATTCTAAACCCACACTGGGACTGGGGAAGGGTCTGTAACACTACAAAACCATTCTATACCCACACTGGGAGTGGAGGCGGGTTTGTAACACTACAAAACCATTCTATACCCACACTGGGAGTAGGGACGGGTCTGTAACACTACAGGACCATTCTAAACCCACACTGGGAGTGGGGATGGGTCTGTAACACTACAAAACCATTCTATACCCACACTGGGAGTGGGGACGGGTCTGTAACACTACAAAAACATTCTATACCCACACTGGGAGTGGGGACGGGTCTGTAACACGACAGGACCATTCTAAACCCACACTGGGAGTGTGGGCGGGTCTGTAACACTACAGGACAATTCTATACCCACACTGGGAGTGGAGACGGGTCTGTAACACTACAAAAGCATTCTATACACATACTGGGAGTGGGGACGGGTCTGTAACACTACAGGACCATTCTAAACCCACACTGGGAGTGGGGTGGGTCTGTAACACTACAAAACCATTCAATACCCACACTGGGAGTGGGGACAGTCTGTAACACTACAGGAGCATTCTATACCCACACTGGGAGTGGAGACGGGTCTGTAACACTACAAAAGCATTCTATACACATACTGGGAGTGGGGACGGGTCTGTAACACTTCAGGACCATTCTAAACCCACACTGGGAGTGGGGTGGGTCTGTAACACTACAAAACCATTCTATACCCACACTGGGAGTGGGGACGTGTCTGTAACACTACAGGACCATTCTATACCCACACTGGGAGTGGGGACGGGTCTGTAACACTACAGGACAATTCTATACCTACACTGGGAGTGGGGACATGTCTGTAACACCACAGGACCATTCTATACCCACACTGGGAGTGGGGACGGGTCTGTAACACTACAAAACCATTCTATACCCACACTGGGAGTGGGGACGGGTCTGTAACACTATAGGACCATTCTAAACCCACACTGGGACTGGGGACGGGTCTGCAACACTACAAAACCATTCTATACCCACACTGGGAGTGGAGGCGGGGTCTGTAACACTACAAAACCATTCTATACCCACACTGGGAGTGGAGGCGGATCTGTTACACTAGAAAACCATTCTATACCTACACTGGGAGTGGGGATGTGTCTGTAAATCTACAGGACCATTCTATACCCACACTGGGAGTGGGGACGGGTCTGTAACACTACAAAACCATTCTATAACCACCCTGAGAGTGTGGGCGGGTCTGTAACACTACAAAACAATTCTATACCCACATTGTGAGTGGGGAAGGGTCTGTAACACTACAGGACCATTCTAAACCCACACTGCGACTGGGGACAGGTCTGTAACACTAAAAAACCATTCTATACCCACACTGGGAGTGGGGACGGGTCTGTAACACTACAAAACCATTCCATATCCACACTGGGAGTGGAGGCGGGTCTGTAACACTACGAAACCATTCTATACCCACACTGGGAGAGGGGATGGGTCTGTAACACTACGGGACTATTCTATACCCACACTGGGAGTGGGGACGGGTCTGTAACACTACAGGACCATTCTAAACCCACACTGCGACTGGGGACAGGTCTGTAACAATACAAAACCATTCTATACCCACACTGGGAGTGGGGACGGGTCTGTAACACTACAAAACCATTCCATACCCACTCTGGGAGTGGGGACATGTCTGTAACACCACAGGACCATTCTATACCCACACTGGGAGTGGGGACGGGTCTGTAACACTACAAAACCATTCTATACCCACACTGGGAGTGGGGACGGGTCTGTAACACTATAGGACCATTCTAAACCCTCACTGGGACTGGGGACGGGTCTGTAACACTACAACACCATTCTATACCCACACTGGGAGTGGAGGCGGGGTCTGTAACACTACAAAACCATTCTATACCCACACTGGGAGTGGAGGCGGGTCTGTTACACTAGAAAACCATTCTATACCTACACTGGGAGTGGGAATGTGTCTGTAAATCTACAGGACCATTCTATACCCACACTGGGTGTGGGGACGGGTCTGTAACACTACAAAACCATTCTCTTCCCAGACTGGTAGTGGGGACGGGTCTGTAACACTACAGGACTATTCTAAACCCACACTGGGACTGGGGAAGGGTCTGTAACACTACAAAACCATTCTATACCCACACTGGGAGTGGAGGCGGGTTTGTAACACTACAAAACCATTCTATACCCACACTGGGAGTAGGGACGGGTCTGTAACACTACAGGACCATTCTAAACCCACACTGGGAGTGGGGATGGGTCTGTAACACTACAAAACCATTCTATACCCACACTGGGAGTGGGGACGGGTCTGTAACACTACAAAAACATTCTATACCCACACTGGGAGTGGGGACGGGTCTGTAACACGACAGGACCATTCTAAACCCACACTGGGAGTGTGGGCGGGTCTGTAACACTACAGGACAATTCTATACCCACACTGGGAGTGGAGACGGGTCTGTAACACTACAAAAGCATTCTATACACATACTGGGAGTGGGGACGGGTCTGTAACACTACAGGACCATTCTAAACCCACACTGGGAGTGGGGTGGGTCTGTAACACTACAAAACCATTCAATACCCACACTGGGAGTGGGGACAGTCTGTAACACTACAGGAGCATTCTATACCCACACTGGGAGTGGAGACGGGTCTGTAACACTACAAAAGCATTCTATACACATACTGGGAGTGGGGACGGGTCTGTAACACTTCAGGACCATTCTAAACCCACACTGGGAGTGGGGTGGGTCTGTAACACTACAAAACCATTCTATACCCACACTGGGAGTGGGGACGTGTCTGTAACACTACAGGACCATTCTATACCCACACTGGGAGTGGGGACGGGTCTGTAACACTACAGGACAATTCTATACCTACACTGGGAGTGGGGACATGTCTGTAACACCACAGGACCATTCTATACCCACACTGGGAGTGGGGACGGGTCTGTAACACTACAAAACCATTCTATACCCACACTGGGAGTGGGGACGGGTCTGTAACACTATAGGACCATTCTAAACCCACACTGGGACTGGGGACGGGTCTGTAACACTACAAAACCATTCTATACCCACACTGGGAGTGGAGGCGGGGTCTGTAACACTACAAAACCATTCTATACCCACACTGGGAGTGGAGGCGGGTCTGTTACACTAGAAAACCATTCTATACCTACACTGGGAGTGGGGATGTGTCTGTAAATCTACAGGACCATTCTATACCCACACTGGGAGTGGGGACGGGTCTGTAACACTACAAAACCATTCTATACCCACCCTGAGAGTGTGGGCGGGTCTGTAACACTACAAAACAATTCTATACCCACATTGTGAGTGGGGAAGGGTCTGTAACACTACAGGACCATTCTAAACCCACACTGCGACTGGGGACAGGTCTGTAACACTAAAAAACCATTCTATACCCACACTGGGAGTGGGGACGGGTCTGTAACACTACAAAACCATTCCATATCCACACTGGGAGTGGAGGCGGGTCTGTAACACTACGAAACCATTCTATACCCACACTGGGAGAGGGGATGGGTCTGTAACACTACGGGACTATTCTATACCCACACTGGGAGTGGGGACGGGTCTGTAACACTACAGGACCATTCTAAACCCACACTGCGACTGGGGACAGGTCTGTAACAATACAAAACCATTCTATACCCACACTGGGAGTGGGGACGGGTCTGTAACACTACAAAACCATTCCATACCCACTCTGGGAGTGGGGACATGTCTGTAACACCACAGGACCATTCTATACCCACACTGGGAGTGGGGACGGGTCTGTAACACTACAAAACCATTCTATACCCACACTGGGAGTGGGGACGGGTCTGTAACACTATAGGACCATTCTAAACCCTCACTGGGACTGGGGACGGGTCTGTAACACTACAAAACCATTCTATACCCACACTGGGAGTGGAGGCGGGGTCTGTAACACTACAAAACCATTCTATACCCACACTGGGAGTGGAGGCGGGTCTGTTACACTAGAAAACCATTCTATACCTACACTGGGAGTGGGAATGTGTCTGTAAATCTACAGGACCATTCTATACCCACACTGGGTGTGGGGACGGGTCTGTAACACTACAAAACCATTCTCTTCCCAGACTGGTAGTGGGGACGGGTCTGCAACACTACAAAACCATTCTATACACACACTGGGAGTGGGGATGGGTCTGTAACACTACAGGACCTTTCTAAACCCACACTGGGACTGGGGACGGTTCTGTAACACTACAAAACCATTCTATACACACACTGGGAGTGGGGACGGGTCTGTAACACTACAGGACCATTCTAAACCCACACTGGGATTGGGGACGGGTCTGTAACAATACAAAACCATTCTATACCCACACCGGGAGTGGGGACGGGTCTGTAACACTACAGGACCAT
The DNA here is from genome assembly GCF_048418815.1 of Hemitrygon akajei. NCBI lineage: Eukaryota > Metazoa > Chordata > Chondrichthyes > Myliobatiformes > Dasyatidae > Hemitrygon > Hemitrygon akajei. The sequence goes on from NC_133132.1 coordinate 98,747,371, forward strand.
TCTAAACCCACACTGGGACTGGGGACGGGTCTGTAACACTACAAAACCATTCTATACCCACCCTGAGAGTGTGGGCGGGTCTGTAACACTACAAAACAATTCTATACCCACATTGTGAGTGGGGAAGGGTCTGTAAAACTACAGGACCATTCTAAACCCACACTGCGACTGGGGACAGGTCTGTAACACTAAAAAACCATTCTATAACCACACTGGGAGTGGGGACGGGTCTGTAACACTACAAAACCATTCCATATCCACACTGGGAGTGGAGGCGGGTCTGTAACACTACAAAACCATTCTATACCCACACTGGGAGAGGGGATGGGTCTGTAACACTACGGGACTATTCTATACCCACACTGGGAGTGGGGACGGGTCTGTAACACTACAGGACCATTCTAAACCCACACTGCGACTGGGGACAGGTCTGTAACAATACAAAACCATTCTATACCCACACTGGGAGTGGGGACGGGTCTGTAACACTACAAAACCATTCCATACCCACTCTGGGAGTGGGGACATGTCTGTAACACCACAGGACCATTCTATACCTACACTGGGAGTGGGGACGGGTCTGTAACACTACAAAACCATTCTATACCCACACTGGGAGTGGGGACGGGTCTGTAACACTATAGGACCATTCTAAACCCTCACTGGGACTGGGGACGGGTCTGTAACACTACAAAACCATTCTATACCCACACTGGGAGTGGAGGCGGGGTCTGTAACACTACAAAACCATTCTATACCCACACTGGGAGTGGAGGCGGGTCTGTTACACTAGAAAAGCATTCTATACCTACACTGGGAGTGGGAATGAGTCTGTAAATCTACAGGAGCATTCTATACCCACACTGGGTGTGGGGACGGGTCTGTAACACTACAAAACCATTCTCTTCCCAGACTGGTAGTGGGGACGGGTCTGTAACACTACAGGACTATTCTAAACCCACACTGGGACTGGGGAAGGGTCTGTAACACTACAAAACCATTCTATACCCACACTGGGAGTGGAGGCGGGTTTGTAACACTACAAAACCATTCTATACCCACACTGGGAGTAGGGACGGGTCTGTAACACTACAGGACCATTCTAAACCCACACTGGGAGTGGGGATGGGTCTGTAACACTACAAAACCATTCTATACCCACACTGGGAGTGGGGACGGGTCTGTAACACTACAAAAACATTCTATACCCACACTGGGAGTGGGGACGGGTCTGTAACACGACAGGACCATTCTAAACCCACACTGGGAGTGTGGGCGGGTCTGTAACACTACAGGACAATTCTATACCCACACTGGGAGTGGAGACGGGTCTGTAACACTACAAAAGCATTCTATACAGATACTGGGAGTGGGGACGGGTCTGTAACACTACAGGACCATTCTAAACCCACACTGGGAGTGGGGTGGGTCTGTAACACTACAAAACCATTCAATACCCACACTGGGAGTGGGGACAGTCTGTAACACTACAGGAGCATTCTATACCCACACTGGGAGTCGAGACGGGTCTGTAACACTACAAAACCATTCTATACCCACACTGGGAGTGGAGGCGGGTCTGTTACACTAGAAAACCATTCTATACCTACACTGGGAGTGGGGATGTGTCTGTAAATCTACAGGACCATTCTATACCCACACTGGGAGTGGGGACGGGTCTGTAACACTACAAAACCATTCTATACCCACCCTGAGAGTGTGGGCGGGTCTGTAACACTACAAAACAATTCTATACCCACATTGTGAGTGGGGAAGGGTCTGTAACACTACAGGACCATTCTAAACCCACACTGCGACTGGGGACAGGTCTGTAACACTAAAAAACCATTCTATACCCACACTGGGAGTGGGGACGGGTCTGTAACACTACAAAACCATTCCATATCCACACTGGGAGTGGAGGCGGGTCTGTAACACTACGAAACCATTCTATACCCACACTGGGAGAGGGGATGGGTCTGTAACACTACGGGACTATTCTATACCCACACTGGGAGTGGGGACGGGTCTGTAACACTACAGGACCATTCTAAACCCACACTGCGACTGGGGACAGGTCTGTAACAATACAAAACCATTCTATACCCACACTGGGAGTGGGGACGGGTCTGTAACACTACAAAACCATTCCATACCCACTCTGGGAGTGGGGACATGTCTGTAACACCACAGGACCATTCTATACCCACACTGGGAGTGGGGACGGGTCTGTAACACTACAAAACCATTCTATACCCACACTGGGAGTGGGGACGGGTCTGTAACACTATAGGACCATTCTAAACCCTCACTGGGACTGGGGACGGGTCTGTAACACTACAAAACCATTCTATACCCACACTGGGAGTGGAGGCGGGGTCTGTAACACTACAAAACCATTCTCTTCCCAGACTGGTAGTGGGGATGGGTCTGTAACACTACAGGACCTTTCTAAACCCACACTGGGACTGGGGACGGTTCTGTAACACTACAAAACCATTCTATACACACACTGGGAGTGGGGACGGGTCTGTAACACTACAGGACCATTCTAAACCCACACTGGGATTGGGGACGGGTCTGTAACAATACAAAACCATTCTATACCCACACTGGGAGTGGGGACGGGTCTGTAACACTACAGGACCATTCTAAACCCACACTGGGACTGGGGACGGGTCTGTAACACTACAAAACCATTCTATACCCACCCTGAGAGTGTGGGCGGGTCTGTAACACTACAAAACAATTCTATACCCACATTGTGAGTGGGGAAGGGTCTGTAAAACTACAGGACCATTCTAAACCCACACTGCGACTGGGGACAGGTCTGTAACACTAAAAAACCATTCTATAACCACACTGGGAGTGGGGACGGGTCTGTAACACTACAAAACCATTCCATATCCACACTGGGAGTGGAGGCGGGTCTGTAACACTACAAAACCATTCTATACCCACACTGGGAGAGGGGATGGGTCTGTAACACTACGGGACTATTCTATACCCACACTGGGAGTGGGGACGGGTCTGTAACACTACAGGACCATTCTAAACCCACACTGCGACTGGGGACAGGTCTGTAACAATACAAAACCATTCTATACCCACACTGGGAGTGGGGACGGGTCTGTAACACTACAAAACCATTCCATACCCACTCTGGGAGTGGGGACATGTCTGTAACACCACAGGACCATTCTATACCTACACTGGGAGTGGGGACGGGTCTGTAACACTACAAAACCATTCTATACCCACACTGGGAGTGGGGACGGGTCTGTAACACTATAGGACCATTCTAAACCCTCACTGGGACTGGGGACGGGTCTGTAACACTACAAAACCATTCTATACCCACACTGGGAGTGGAGGCGGGGTCTGTAACACTACAAAACCATTCTATACCCACACTGGGAGTGGAGGCGGGTCTGTTACACTAGAAAAGCATTCTATACCTACACTGGGAGTGGGAATGTGTCTGTAAATCTACAGGACCATTCTATACCCACACTGGGTGTGGGGACGGGTCTGTAACACTACAAAACCATTCTCTTCCCAGACTGGTAGTGGGGACGGGTATGTAACACTACAGGACTATTCTAAACCCACACTGGGACTGGGGAAGGGTCTGTAACACTACAAAACCATTCTATACCCACACTGGGAGTGGAGGCGGGTTTGTAACACTACAAAACCATTCTATACCCACACTGGGAGTAGGGACGGGTCTGTAACACTACAGGACCATTCTAAACCCACACTGGGAGTGGGGATGGGTCTGTAACACTACCAAACCATTCTATACCCACACTGGGAGTGGGGACGGGTCTGTAACACTACAAAAACATTCTATACCCACACTGGGAGTGGGGACGGGTCTGTAACACGACAGGACCATTCTAAACCCACACTGGGAGTGTGGGCGGGTCTGTAACACTACAGGACAATTCTATACCCACACTGGGAGTGGAGACGGGTCTGTAACACTACAAAAGCATTCTATACACATACTGGGAGTGGGGACGGGTCTGTAACACTACAGGACCATTCTAAACCCACACTGGGAGTGGGGTGGGTCTGTAACACTACAAAACCATTCAATACCCACACTGGGAGTGGGGACAGTCTGTAACACTACAGGAGCATTCTATACCCACACTGGGAGTGGAGACGGGTCTGTAACACTACAAAAGCATTCTATACACATACTGGGAGTGGGGACGGGTCTGTAACACTTCAGGACCATTCTAAACCCACACTGGGAGTGGGGTGGGTCTGTAACACTACAAAACCATTCTATACCCACACTGGGAGTGGGGACGTGTCTGTAACACTACAGGACCATTCTATACCCACACTGGGAGTGGGGACGGGTCTGTAACACTACAGGACAATTCTATACCTACACTGGGAGTGGGGACATGTCTGTAACACCACAGGACCATTCTATACCCACACTGGGAGTGGGGACGGGTCTGTAACACTACAAAACCATTCTATACCCACACTGGGAGTGGGGACGGGTCTGTAACACTATAGGACCATTCTAAACCCACACTGGGACTGGGGACGGGTCTGTAACACTACAAAACCATTCTATACCCACACTGGGAGTGGGGACGGGTCTGTAACACTACAAAACCATTCTATACCCACACTGGGAGTGGGGACGGGTCTGTAACACTATAGGACCATTCTCAACCCACACTGGGACTGGGGACGGGTCTGTAACACTACAAAACCATTCTATACCCACACTGGGAGTGGAGGCGGGTCTGTTACACTAGAAAACCATTCTATACCTACACTGGGAGTGGGGATGTGTCTGTAAATCTACAGGACCATTCTATACCCACACTGGGAGTGGGGACGGGTCTGTAACACTACAAAACCATTCTATACCCACCCTGAGAGTGTGGGCGGGTCTGTAACACTACAAAACAATTCTATACCCACATTGTGAGTGGGGAAGGGTCTGTAACACTACAGGACCATTCTAAACCCACACTGCGACTGGGGACAGGTCTGTAACACTAAAAAACCATTCTATACCCACACTGGGAGTGGGGACGGGTCTGTAACACTACAAAACCATTCCATATCCACACTGGGAGTGGAGGCGGGTCTGTAACACTACGAAACCATTCTATACCCACACTGGGAGAGGGGATGGGTCTGTAACACTACGGGACTATTCTATACCCACACTGGGAGTGGGGACGGGTCTGTAACACTACAGGACCATTCTAAACCCACACTGCGACTGGGGACAGGTCTGTAACAATACAAAACCATTCTATACCCACACTGGGAGTGGGGACCGGTCTGTAACACTACAAAACCATTCCATACCCACTCTGGGAGTGGGGACATGTCTGTAACACCACAGGACCATTCTATACCCACACTGGGAGTGGGGACGGGTCTGTAACACTACAAAACCATTCTATACCCACACTGGGAGTGGGGACGGGTCTGTAACACTATAGGACCATTCTAAACCCTCACTGGGACTGGGGACGGGTCTGTAACACTACAAAACCATTCTATACCCACACTGGGAGTGGAGGCGGGGTCTGTAACACTACAAAACCATTCTATACCCACACTGGGAGTGGAGGCGGGTCTGTTACACTAGAAAACCATTCTATACCTACACGGGGAGTGGGAATGTGTCTGTAAATCTACAGGACCATTCTATACCCACACTGGGTGTGGGGACGGGTCTGTAACACTACAAAACCATTCTCTTCCCAGACTGGTAGTGGGGACGGGTCTGCAACACTACGGGACCATTTATACCCACACTGGGAGTGGGGACGGGTCTGTAACACTACAAAACCATTCTAAACCCACACTGGGAGTGGGGACGGGTCTGTAACACTACAGGACCATTCTAAACCCACACTGGGACTGGGGAAGGGTCTGTAACACTACAAAACCATTCTATACCCACACTGGGAGTGGAGGCGGGTCTGTAACACTACAAAACCATTCTATACCCACACTGGGAGTAGGGACGGGTCTGTAACACTACAGGACCATTCTAAACCCACACTGGGAGTGGGGATGGGTCTGTAACACTACAAAACCATTCTATACCCACACTGGGAGTGGGGACGGGTCTGTAACACTACAAAAACATTCTATACCCACACTGGGAGTGGGGACGGGTCTGTAACACTACAGGACCATTCTAAACCCACACTGGGAGTGGGGGCGGGTCTGTAACACTACAGGACCATTCTATACCCACACTGGGAGTGGAGACGGGTCTGTAACACTACAAAAGCATTCTATACACATACTGGGAGTGGGGACGGGTCTGTAACACTACAGGACCATTCTAAACCCACACTGGGAGTGGGGTGGGTCTGTAACACTACAAAACCATTCTATACCCACACTGGGAGTGGGGACAGTCTGTAACACTACAGGAGCATTCTATACCCACACTGGGAGTGGGGACGTGTCTGTAACACTACAGGACCATTCTATACCCACACTGGGAGTGGGGACGGGTCTGTAACACTACAGGACAATTCTATACCTACACTGGGAGTGGGGACATGTCTGTAACACCACAGGACCATTCTATACCCACACTGGGAGTGGGGACGGGTCTGTAACACTACAAAACCATTCTATACCCACACTGGGAGTGGGGACGGGTCTGTAACACTATAGGACCATTCTAAACCCACACTGGGACTGGGGACGGGTCTGTAACACTACAAAACCATTCTATACCCACACTGGGAGTGGAGGTGGGGTCTGTAACACTACAAAACCATTCTATACCCACACTGGGAGTGGAGGCGGGTCTGATACACACTAGAAAACCATTCTATACCTACACTGGGAGTGGGGATGTGTCTGTAAATCTACAGGACCATTCTATACCCACACTGGGTGTGGGGACGGGTCTGTAACACTACAAAACCATTCTCTTCCCAGACTGGTAGTGGGGACGGGTCTGTAACACTACAGGACTATTCTAAACCCACACTGGGACTGGGGAAGGGTCTGTAACACTACAAAACCATTCTATACCCACACTGGGAGTGGAGGCGGGTTTGTAACACTACAAAACCATTCTATACCCACACTGGGAGTAGGGACGGGTCTGTAACACTACAGGACCATTCTAAACCCACACTGGGAGTGGGGACGGGTCTGTAACACTACAAAAACATTCTATACCCACACTGGGAGTGGGGACGGGTCTGTAACACGACAGGACCATTCTAAACCCACACTGGGAATGTGGGCGGGTCTGTAACACTACAGGACAATTCTATACCCACACTGGGAGTGGAGACGGGTCTGTAACACTACAAAAGCATTCTATACACATACTGGGAGTGGGGACGGGTCTGTAACACTACAGGACCATTCTAAACCCACACTGGGAGTGGGGTGGGTCTGTAACACTACAAAACCATTCAATACCCACACTGGGAGTGGGGACAGTCTGTAACACTACAGGAGCATTCTATACCCACACTGGGAGTGGAGACGGGTCTGTAACACTACAAAAGCATTCTATACACATACTGGGAGTGGGGACGGGTCTGTAACACTTCAGGACCATTCTAAACCCACAGTGGGAGTGGGGTGGGTCTGTAACACTACAAAACCATTCTATACCCACACTGGGAGTGGGGACGTGTCTGTAACACTACAGGACCATTCTATACCCACACTGGGAGTGGGGACGGGTCTGTAACACTACAGGACAATTCTATACCTACACTGGGAGTGGGGACATGTCTGTAACACCACAGGACCATTCTATACCCACACTGGGAGTGGGGACGGGTCTGTAACACTACAAAACCATTCTATACCCACACTGGGAGTGGGGACGGGTCTGTAACACTATAGGACCATTCTAAACCCACACTGGGACTGGGGACGGGTCTGTAACACTACAAAACCATTCTATACCCAGCCTGAGAGTGTGGGCGTGTCTGTAACACTACAAAACAATTCTATACCCACATTGTGAGTGGGGAAGGGTCTGTAAAACTACAGGACCATTCTAAACCCACACTGCGACTGGGGACAGGTCTGTAACACTAAAAAACCATTCTATAACCACACTGGGAGTGGGGACGGGTCTGTAACACTACAAAACCATTCCATATCCACACTGGGAGTGGAGGCGGGTCTGTAACACTACAAAACCATTCTATACCCACACTGGGAGAGGGGATGGGTCTGTAACACTACGGGACTATTCTATACCCACACTGGGAGTGGGGACGGGTCTGTAACACTACAGGACCATTCTAAACCCACACTGCGACTGGGGACAGGTTTGTAACAATACAAAACCATTCTATACCCACACTGGGAGTGGGGACGGGTCTGTAACACTACAAAACCATTCCATACCCACTCTGGGAGTGGGGACATGTCTGTAACACCACAGGACCATTCTATACCTACACTGGGAGTGGGGACGGGTCTGTAACACTACAAAACCATTCTATACCCACACTGGGAGTGGGGACGGGTCTGTAACACTATAGGACCATTCTAAACCCTCACTGGGACTGGGGACGGGTCTGTAACACTACAAAACCATTCTATACCCACACTGGGAGTGGAGGCGGGGTCTGTAACACTACAAAACCATTCTATACCCACACTGGGAGTGGAGGCGGGTCTGTTACACTAGAAAACCATTCTATACCTACACTGGGAGTGGGAATGTGTCTGTAAATCTACAGGACCATTCTATACCCACACTGGGTGTGGGGACGGGTCTGTAACACTACAAAACCATTCTCTTCCCAGACTGGTAGTGGGGACGGGTCTGTAACACTACAGGACTATTCTAAACCCACACTGGGACTGGGGAAGGGTCTGTAACACTACAAAACCATTCTATACCCACACTGGGAGTGGAGGCGGGTTTGTAACACTACAAAACCATTCTATACCCACACTGGGAGTAGGGACGGGTCTGTAACACAACAGGACCATTCTAAACCCACACTGGGAGTGGGGATGGGTCTGTAACACTACAAAACCATTCTATACCCACACTGGGAGTGGGGACGGGTCTGTAACACTACAAAAACATTCTATACCCACACTGGGAGTGGGGACGGGTCTGTAACACGACAGGACCATTCTAAACCCACACTGGGAGTGTGGGCGGGTCTGTAACACTACAGGACAATTCTATACCCACACTGGGAGTGGAGACGGGTCTGTAACACTACAAAAGCATTCTATACACATACTGGGAGTGGGGACGGGTCTGTAACACTACAGGACCATTCTAAACCCACACTGGGAGTGGGGTGGGTCTGTAACACTACAAAACCATTCAATACCCACACTGGGAGTGGGGACAGTCTGTAACACTACAGGAGCATTCTATACCCACACTGGGAGTGGAGACGGGTCTGTAACACTACAAAAGCATTCTATACACATACTGGGAGTGGGGACGGGTCTGTAACACTTCAGGACCATTCTAAACCCACACTGGGAGTGGGGTGGGTCTGTAACACAACAAAACCATTCTATACCCACACTGGGAGTGGGGACGTGTCTGTAACACTACAGGACCATTCTATACCCACACTGGGAGTGGGGACGGGTCTGTAACACTACAGGACAATTCTATACCTACACTGGGAGTGGGGACATGTCTGTAACACCACAGGACCATTCTATACCCACACTGGGAGTGGGGACGGGTCTGTAACACTACAAAACCATTCTATAACCACACTGGGAGTGGGGACGGGTCTGTAACACTATAGGACCATTCTAAACCCACACTGGGACTGGGGACGGGTCTGTAACACTACAAAACCATTCTATACCCACACTGGGAGTGGAGGCGGGGTCTGTAACACTACAAAACCATTCTATACCCACACTGGGAGTGGAGGCGGGTCTGTTACACTAGAAAACCATTCTATACCTACACTGGGAGTGGGGATGTGTCTGTAAATCTACAGGACCATTCTATACCCACACTGGGAGTGGGGACGGGTCTGTAACACTACAAAACCATTCTATACCCACCCTGAGAGTGTGGGCGGGTCTGTAACACTACAAAACAATTCTATACCCACATTGTGAGTGGGGAAGGGTCTGTAACACTACAGGACCATTCTAAACCCACACTGCGACTGGGGACAGGTCTGTAACACTAAAAAACCATTCTATACCCACACTGGGAGTGGGGACGGGTCTGTAACACTACAAAACCATTCCATATCCACACTGGGAGTGGAGGCGGGTCTGTAACACTACGAAACCATTCTATACCCACACTGGGAGAGGGGATGGGTCTGTAACACTACGGGACTATTCTATACCCACACTGGGAGTGGGGACGGGTCTGTAACACTACAGGACCATTCTAAACCCACACTGCGACTGGGGACAGGTCTGTAACAATACAAAACCATTCTATACCCACACTGGGAGTGGGGACGGGTCTGTAACACTACAAAACCATTCCATACCCACTCTGGGAGTGGGGACATGTCTGTAACACCACAGGACCATTCTATACCCACACTGGGAGTGGGGACGGGTCTGTAACACTACAAAACCATTCTATACCCACACTGGGAGTGGGGACGGGTCTGTAACACTATAGGACCATTCTAAACCCTCACTGGGACTGGGGACGGGTCTGTAACACTACACAACCATTCTATACCCACACTGGGATTGGAGGCGGGGTCTGTAACACTACAAAACCATTCTATACCCACACTGGGAGTGGAGGCGGGTCTGTTACACTAGAAAACCATTCTATACCTACACTGGGAGTGGGAATGTGTCTGTAAATCTACAGGACCATTCTATACCCACACTGGGTGTGGGGACGGGTCTGTAACACTACAAAACCATTCTCTTCCCAGACTGGTAGTGGGGACGGGTCTGCAACACTACGGGACCATTTATACCCACACTGGGAGTGGGGACGGGTCTGTAACACTACAAAACCATTCTAAACCCACACTGGGAGTGGGGACGGGTCTGTAACACTACAGGACCATTCTAAACCCACACTGGGACTGGGGAAGGGTCTGTAACACTACAAAACCATTCTATACCCACACTGGGAGTGGAGGCGGGTCTGTAACACTACAAAACCATTCTATACCCACACTGGGAGTAGGGACGGGTCTGTAACACTACAGGACCATTCTAAACCCACACTGGGAGTGGGGATGGGTCTGTAACACTACAAAACCATTCTATACCCACACTGGGAGTGGGGACGGGTCTGTAACACTACAAAAACATTCTATACCCACACTGGGAGTGGGGACGGGTCTGTAACACTACAGGACCATTCTAAACCCACACTGGGAGTGGGGGCGGGTCTGTAACACTACAGGACCATTCTATACCCACACTGGGAGTGGAGACGGGTCTGTAATACTACAAAAGCATTCTATACACATACTGGGAGTGGGGACGGGTCTGTAACACTACAGGACCATTCTAAACCCACACTGGGAGTGGGGTGGGTCTGTAACACTACAAAACCATTCTATACCCACACTGGGAGTGGGGACAGTCTGTAACACTACAGGAGCATTCTATACCCACACTGGGAGTGGGGACGTGTCTGTAACACTACAGGACCATTCTATACCCACACTGGGAGTGGGGACGGGTCTGTAACACT